>NC_046658.1:23002150-23042806 GCF_010883055.1 Belonocnema kinseyi
GGCATCATTTGAAGGATCAAGCTCGACGAAAATGGTTCACATTAGTGAATACTAATGCCATCTCTTAGAATTTTCAGGTACTTATCAGACTGCCTAGTATATACCATTTAAATGTCTCTTGTAACATAATGCCCCAGATCGTCTTAAGCCTTTTTTTCTTCAAAGATTCAACTTAAAAGATAAAATCATATAAAAGTTTAATGAAAAAAAATTCAATTCAGTAATAGCAGAAACGGAAAGACGAATTTTAGAAAAAAATCGAGAACGAGTTATTTTTTAAAGTCTTTCTTGCTTTCGAGTCTAGGGAATTCATCCACAAAAAAAAATAATATCAATTATCATTAAACTTTTAATAAAAAATAAAAATGATAACTAATAACTCGGATTTTTTTTAGCTGAATCGAAAGAAGTAGAATTTTATTCTGCAACGATTCTAATAAAAAATATTATATAAATAAATATTATATATATATATATAATGTAATTTATGTAAAATATTAATAATATTGATATATAATAGCTCCTAATATAGAATATATTGAATTGAAGATCATAGTCTAAATTATTATTATATAAACTCCTTATATTTAAAAACTTAATAATAATAAATGTAAATAACATGGATTCAAATAATTAGGTATAATTATTCACAGTATTCATTACAAATTAATTAATACTTATATTATTCTAAAAACTGGAGATAATAAATTAAAAAATTTCTTTATTATAATAACATTTTCTAGTTGAAAAAATCATTCAAGCCAGAGCTTAGTTAAATAATTTATTTTAAACTGTAATGTGAAATTAACCATTTTTAAAGGAATACTTAAAATAGTATACATTTAAAGGTTTTGTAGGTGAAAATTTATGAATTTTACAACATAATATTTGAACTACTTTGTTAAAAATTCATTTTTTTGTTTTGTTTAAGATTTATCATGTTAGTTGAAAATTCATCTCATTGGTTGAAAACCCCTTTTTTTATTTCAAATAATTTTTTTTTACTAAAAATCATTCTTGTTTGGTAGAAACTTTATTATTTTAGTCTGATATTTATCTATTTGGTTGAAAAATATATTATAGTGTTGAAAACTAAGTTTTTAATCTGAAAATTCAGCTATTCCATTTTTGGTGGAAAATAAATAAGCATAAAGCAAAATCGGCGATAATTTATTGTAATTTTAATCTTTTGATTATAAGTATTTTATTCCTCATTAGGACAAAGCCCCTTTTATTAAAAGCGTACCCAAACTTAAAATTTCTCTATTTTAAATATTTTTCTTTAAAATTCAGTTTAATACTGAAAATATTTCTTCTTTAATAGAGTCATCACTATTCCAATTATGTAAAATTATTTTTAAAACAAATTATTTTCCAAACATTTGGAATTTTTTTAATTCCAAATAATTAAATACCCTCACAGCAATAGGATATACCGGGATATCCCATTTGATCCCATTTATCTCACAGGTTGTCCCAAGGATATCCCAGGACTAACCTGTCGGATTTCCCGCAAGGTAGAAAAATGGATATCCTAGGGATAACCCCAGGATATCCTTGGGATGTTTGCGCTATATTCAAATGTCCCAAGTAGGATAAAGAAAATAAATTTATATTCAATTGGAATATCCTATTGCTGTGAGGGTTGTAAATTTGAAGAATATTTCAGGAAATAAGTGAGCTACTAATTTACTTTAGTGAAATATAATTGTAAATTAGAGGCTCAATTTTCACAAATCCAGATTGAGAGATTACTTTCATAATTTGTTGTTACCAACTCCGATCTTCTCTGCCGACTTTATGAAATTGTACCCTGTTTCATCAAGTATCTGGCGCATAGGGCGCGCTTTTGGACCTTTAATTTTAGTTCTCGGAAGGCTTACACACATAGGGCGTGTTGCGGTAAATCAGTTGAAACTAAATACACGGCATAAGCAATCTCCCACCTCATCTCTGATATAGATACAGAACACAAGTTGAATAGGCCTATCGAGAAACAAAAAATTCGTCCTCCTGTTGCTAAATTCTTACAATCAGCTACAGAAAGTACTGGCGAAGAAATAAAAACCCAGTCATTGCAAACGGAAAGTAGTAAGTAATGTGTCAAGCCTTGTTTGAAAATACATAAAGCATGCAAATAAATTAACAACAAAATTAAATCCAGGATTAAAAATGTAGCATAGTCTAAAACACTTAGTGTAGTCCGGATTTAAAAATGTGTAGTCAAAAATAAAAAAGTGTGCAGTGGAAAATGAACTTTATTTCAAAGCAAAAATTTCCATTTATATGCTAATTTTTAACATATTAAGAATGAACTTCCATTTTTATTTCAATTATTATTCCTACAAATTATCAAAATTCTTATTAATTTATTACAGGTTTTTCGGTCTATGCCCTATTCTTCTCTTTTCTCAGTTTTTCAACTATTTTTTGTTGAAAATTAATTCTTTTGGTTAAAAAGGCTATTATTATATTTTCGATTGAGAAACAATCTTTTTTTGTTAAAAACTTTATTCGTGAAATAGAATTTTTTTATTCAACATTGAATACTTTTGTTAAAAAGTCATCTTTTTTTACTGAAAGTTCAACTATTCGGTCGTAATCGAACTTTTTTTGTTGGAAACTGATATTTTTGGTTTAAAAGTTCAATTATTTTAGTAAAAAATTCAACTATTTGGTTGAAATTTAACTGTATTATTTGAGAATTGAAAAAAGGAATATTTTTTTTACTTAGTCCTTAATTTCATCGTTCGTTCCCGGACGTAAAAATGATTGGATTTCAACGCCTTTTTCATCATCTATATTAACCTTTTTTTGTTTGCAATTTATATTTTCGGGTTAAAAACTCAAGTTATTGTATGAGATTAATTTTTTTGGCTTGGACATAAATCAATTTTACTTGCAATTTTTTTCTATATTGTGTAAAAATCTTTCTTGGTTGAAAATTCAACTCTCTTATAGAAATTAGTCTTTTTCGTTTGTAAAGTGATCTGTTTTGATTTTGGATTGAACTTCTTCGTTCAGAATTGATTTTTTTTTTAAATTCATTTCTTTGACGAAAAATATAACAATTTTATTGAAATTTAAAAGATTTTTTAAATAATTTTTTATAATCTTTTCACTTGAAAAATTCAAGTGCTTTTGCTTCATTTTTTGTCTTTCTTCAATATAAAATTAAATTATTTTGTAGAAAATTCGTGTTCGGGCTTGAAAAATCAACAATTTAGTTCATTTTTTGTCTTTCTTGACTGAAGAATCTATTTAGTTTGAAGATTCATCTCCTTTTGATAAAAATTATTCTTTTTGGTGCAATCCAATCCAGTTTTGATTTAAAATCAAAATCTCGCTGGGCTGAAATATCAACTATTGCATTTTTCGTTCAGAATTTATATTTTAAGGTTGAAAATTCAACTACTTGGTTCAAGTTTGAAATACTTTGTCAAGAAGTAATTTTTTAATTGAAGATTCATAATTTTAGTTAAGATTTTATCCCTTTGATTAAAAATTAAGTTTTTTGTTAAAACCCATATTTCCTGGTAGAAAATTCTACTGATTTTGTCTTGTTTTTTGTATTTCTGAAATCAAAGTTTTTTTGCAGAAAAATAATCTTTTTGGCTTGGTCATTTAACAATTTAATTAAAAATTTTTTCTTTCTTGACTAAAAAATCTATCTAGTTCGAAAATGTATCTCCTTTCGTTCAAAATTATTCTTTTTATAGAATCCAACCCAGTTTTGATTAAAAAACAAAATCTTTCTTAGTTGAAATATAAACTTATACATTTTTCGTTGAAAATGTATATTTTCTACATTTGTTGAAAATTCAACTGGTTTTTACCAAATTTGCTTTTGGCTAGTAAATACAACCATTTTTAAAGATTTTTTTTCTATCTTGACTGAAAAATCTTTCTTGGTCTAAAAACTTGTCTTTTTGGTTTAAAAATCATCTCGTGTTGTAATAAATTAATATTTTGTGGTTTAAAATTCAACTTTTCAAAATCTTTTAAGTTTAAATTTCAATTTTTTTGTGGAACATTCGTATTTTAGGCTTGAAAATTCAATAATTTGGCTGAAACTTGAATTCTTTGTTTGCTGGAAAATCTTGCTTGATAGAAAATTCAAAAACTTCATCAAAATTTTATTTCTTGATTAAAAATTAAACTCTCTGACTTGAAACATAAGATATAACATTTTTCGTTGAAAATTTATCCTTTTTAGTTAAAATGCGACTACTTGGTTAAAAGTTCAACTACTTTGTTAAAAAATCATTTTTTTGGTTGAAGATTTAGTATTTCAGTTGAAAATTCAACTTTTTGCTTTAAAAATAAACTTTTTTGTTGCAGATTCCTTCTTTTCGTTAAAAGTTAATTTTTTAAACTGAAAAATGGAACTATTCCTTTTTTGGTTGAAAAATTGTCTTTTTAGTTGTAAATTCATGTGTTTTGTTGAAGTTTCGCAGTTTTTAGTATGAAAAAAATTTTCTTGTTAGAACATTTATGATGTTGGTTGAAAATAGAAACTATTTGGTTAAAAATGTATATACTATTTAATTAAAAATTCAATTTTTATACTTGAAATATCAGGAATTTAGAGCGTGTCAAATGTAATTTGATATTCCGTTATTTTCTCGAAAAATCTTCTTATTTCAACTATTTTTAGAGCATTTTAGTCTGTGAATCCTGCTATATGTACATTTGAAGACAGGGCCGCAAAGTACTTCACAGAATTGTTTTCAACAAAAAATCATTCACAAAGATAGCTATTTTCAACACTTCAGTTGATAATTGTCTTATATTATCCTCTTTCAAGATTTTTTTATTTTCATGATTCCATTTCGTCATGATTATATGAGTGAATTATATTTTCGTTGCACTTTTTAACGCTCCTCATGAGCCTAAATTATTCTGCTTTTCTGTTGTAGGCTTGTAAAAAGTGCGAAATCATGAAACGAAATGTTACAGAGTTGAAAGAAAAATGTGAACTTTTATCTGGAGAAAATGAAACACTTGGAGGAGAGCTTATTCTGAAAGATAAAGAACTGGCGATAACAAAGGTTGTTGTTCAAATTTTAGAAGATGATAATCATAAAAAAGTATTGGAGTCAGATACTCTGCGGTTGTTACAGTAATTAGCAAAAAATTGCTATGGAAAAGCATAGCAAGTTTCTCGGTGAGCCACATGCTTTAAATATCTTATTTCTGTCTCTCTCGCATACTCAACTCAGAGTTCCCACGCTAGTACACAGACCTCTTAAAAACTTCATGAAGCCATTCTTTTCAGACATCCACAGAGCCACTATGGAAGCTTCCACTTCTGATGGAGGAGGAAAATTCCCGGCGATTGGATTTATTACTGAGGATGGAGCTCAGGTATGATTATTCTCTTTTATTTTCTGATTTATTTTCATTCGTGCTATATCTCTAGCATTTTCAATTTTATGTTGAATATTTTTATGGATCCACATAGGCAGGGGTTTGTATTTGTCAACTCAGGCTTGGTACTTGGCTTTAAATATGCCAATGAGCCGAAAAATAATTTTTGCGAGAAACATTCTTGTAGCATTGTGTGGTTATGATTATTTGTCTCGAGCCACAGTACCTGCAAAAGGAAGCAATAGGAATCAGCACAGAAAGAAACCGGAGCATAGATTAGATCCGAAGATATTACTAGCCATTAGAGGTATTATCACGATATAGTCTAGTAAAAATATGGGATGATATCAAGTTTATAAAACTTTCTGGTTTTTAGCGAGAAGTTTGTAGATTTTTTGCAATTATCCATTTATTAATATTCCACGGATTATTTATAATTTGTATAAAAATTAAAACTCAATATTATTTTCATATTTCCTTATATATTTGATAAGTCCTGGTGTGGTTAACTTACAACATTTCGAATGAAAGTACTTTTAAATTTATCATCAAATTTTTCCAAATAAACGATTAAAACTGAACCGGGAAACCGGGAATTTTTTCAAACCGTGAAAAAACGGGAAATGACAATTAATTTATTTTTCGACCAGGAATTTTATAAAATGCAGTTTTGAAGACTTAAACTATAAAAAATTAAAAGCACTTGAAATAATTTTTTTGATAAAAACATGTTTATTTGATTAACTTTAAATATAAATTATTAATTATTTTAGAAACTGAATTGTACTATAAGTATTAAGAAGTGGGCAATAATTGATTTGATAAGACAATTCTAAATCTGTTCAAAATTGAAGAATTTTCCGATTTTAACGTTAACAACTAAACTGTTTCAATTCAAAAGCGTTAGTCGTTGAAAAATGTAAATTTCCGATTAACGCTTTACAAACTATTTTCGATTTAAAAACACATTACTCCATAATAATAGATTCATAATTAAAGGTTTGAATTAAATTGAAAATATTGTTTCAGTCTAAAGTATTCCTTTCTTAAACCAATCAAATTGAAATTTTTTAATTAAGAGAAAGAATTATGATTTAATAATTAGCAATATTAAACTGTTCATTTAAGACAAGTAATTTTAAAGTTAATATTTAAAATAATAAATTAAATACTTTCGCAATGTTTCATTATAATAATAAAAGGTGAATTAAAAAAAATAGAATGCCTTAAAATGTTCAAATTTCAAAGAACTTTTGAACTTTAAACGTTTCGCTTTTAATTTTTCTATTCAAAAAATAATAAACGCTTATCATTTGTTGAAAAAATTGAGTAATTTTCAGATATATAGAGAATTTGAAAAGTTTAAAATTAATTAAAAACTTTAAATGACCAAAAAGTTTAGAAACTTTCTACGAATGATGTTTATTTTAATAATTTATTTTAAGATTCCTAATTTCGCAGGATAAACTATTCAAAACTATTTAAAATTAAAATAATTTAACTTCTAATTTGAAAAGTGTTTAGTAACCAAAATTTATTCGTGTAAGTCTTAACGTTTATAGATTCAAGTTGGATGAAATTGACCGCGGAAAATGTTGTCGAACCCGGAAAAAAGTGGGAAATGACAAAGAATTTTCTTTGGTTAAACGGTCACCCTAAATAATAAACTTCTAAGCGAAATGTTGCTAGTTTCAAAAATGTATGATTGAAAATCCTTTTAAATTTAAAGTTTCTTAAATATTAAAAATACTAATTAGAAAATTATAAAAATGTAGGGCTTCTAAATTAGAAAAAAAATTATAACAACTATTGCTGATTCACGGAAGAAGAAAAAAACAATTTCTACAACTTAAAGCGAAAATACTACGTTTGCGCAATCAATAATAATAAATCAACGTCATACTTTTGATTAAAAAATGTTTTTAGATGTCTACAGTTATTATTTAGTGACAGAAAAAAAATGTTAAAAAAGACAACGCTGACATTGAGGCTTCCAAAATTCATTCGACTATTAGCAAAAAAATTGCCAAGTAAAAGACGCGAAAAACAAAGCTTACGCTTCGAACCCTTAAAGGTCGGTTGTGGGATCTAGCAGTCTTGAAAATTCAGCAAATGACGAGGACATCGTTCCTGTGGGAAAATTGTCAGCGCGTAAACATCGCGGCTTTGGAATCCTCTGACCTTATCGATGCTCACGAAGACGACGATTCACTTCCTGCAGAAGATCTGGAGGATAGACTCTCTAGCATGGATCCTGAAAGGTCGGTCATGGGATGTAGCAGCCTTGAAAATTCAGAAAGTTCCGAAAATAATCTGCTAAATAATGATAAGAACATCATTGATATGGGAAATAGTCAGCCCGTAAACATCGCGGCTTTGTAATTCGCTGAGCTTATCGACGCTCCTGAAGATGACGATTCACTTCCTGAAAACGGTCTGGAGGACAGGCTCCGTAGCACAGATCCTTTATAAGTAACCGAGAAGGACGAGAATTTGTTGCACATCCTGAATGGCCCGTAAGACCAAAATTTAATTGGTTGAATCGATTCGAACCACTACGGTACGAAGGAAAAAGAGACTGTCGCTTAACGTCAAAGTTGACTTTAGGTATAATATAAAAATTAAGCGTTGAAACTTGTTTATAATTTTGAAGAAGGCATGTTCCTGATAACGTACTGGTTTTTTTTTCTATGTCAAGAAAATACCTTACTATACGTTAAATTTGCTCAATAATTTCTAATATATAAATTTAAAATCGTTAAAATTATATCCTTTAAATATTTGATAAGTACGGTTGCTTTAAGTGCTAAATTTGAGCATTTTGGAGAACAAAGATATGTGAATGTTAACTCCTTTCAGTAACTTTTATGTACTTTACAATCAGGCAAACTCTACATTTGAAAAAAATGTAAAATAATTTGCAAAATTAATCAAAATCGACTCCTGGTCAATTGCTGTTAGTTTAAAAGGAGAAATGATAGCGTAGTTTTGAACAAAATAGTGCAGGGTTAAAATGTTTTGTTTAAATAAATATAAACTCGTTGACTTTTTATCCTTGAGATGCATGATACGCACGTTTGTTTTAATTGTTGAAATTTGTGCATTTTGCGAAACAAAGATCCCTCACAGCAATAGGATACACCGGGATATCCCATTCATCTCCCAGACTGTCCCAAGGATATCCCAGGGATAACCCCAGGATATCCCTGGGACGTTTACGGGATATTTAAATGTCCCAAGTAGGATATAGAAAATTAATTTATATTCTACTTGGGACATTTGAATATCCCGTAAACATCCCAGGGATACCCTGGGGTTATATCCCTGGGATATCCAAATTTCCGCCTCGCGGGATATCCGACGGGGAGCGATTTTACGAAAGAGTTTATCCCAGTTGAACAATGTCATCTGTTACTTTTTATTCTGTGATACACCCGTATCTTTATACAGATTTTACGCTCAATGAACCACATAGTTGCTTAAAGAACAATAAAAATAACAAGTCCCCTGGCGCAGACAAAATCAACAACGAAATTCTAACAAACTTACCCCCACCTGGGAACACTAATTGCTTAACCTACTCAATATAGTGCTAAACACGAAAATCGTTCCCGAAAATTGATCGCTAGCAGAAATGTTTATGTTGCACAAAAAAGGTGATACAAACGATACAAACGAGCAAGCCTGTTTCAGAAGGTGAAGGGGCACACAAGACCACCTTTTCACTTTAGCGTCAATAATAAATATTCACACAGTTTCTAGTAAAAAATGCGCATTTATGATCTTTGTAGATTTTAAACGCGCTCCCGACTCAATTGACCCCAACTTGCTTTGAGGTAAGTTCTACACTTCAGACACTAGCGGAAAAATAATAAGAATCCTCCGTCGTCTATATGATAAAGCCAGATTGATTGTAAAGAGTGAAGGCAAATATGCGAAGCCAATAGACGTCAAGGAGAGGGTTCTGCAGGGCGGTAGTCTAATAACGGATTCGTTTATCCTGCACTGATGTACTCCAAGAGCACTCCGATCGCTCCTTCTTACTTCTCACTCCGAGCTGCTTGGGTGCAGTTCGGAGTGTACCAGTGCAGGATAACCGAATACGCAATAAGTCCGCTTCTTTTTATTTTATTTTTATACGATATTGTCACGCTTTTTAGAATGAACGGCATAGAAAGAACCCGCGTGTTATCTGCGAAGCAGATCGTAATTCTTCTCTTCGCGGACGACTTTGTAATTTTCGCAAGATCTTGGCACGATGCACAGAATAAACTTGAGACATCAAAATCTTACTCTCTCGTAAATGGTTTAAACTTTAACGTAACAAAAACAAAAATCGTTCCCATGAGCAAAACTAGAGACTGCAAAAATTTAAAACCAATCTTTTTTGGGAATGAGAAACTCGAATTTCAGAATTCTTTTCTTCACCTCGGATTGCCCATTTCTTGCTCAGACAAGTATTGCGAAGCGGTAGAATTCTTCACCCGAAAAGGATTAACAGTGGTGTTGGAGTTAAAAAAAATCTATATACTTGTACAATCAGTCATGGGACGCCAACATTAAACTATTAAACTCTATTGTAAACGCTACAACGAGTGCAAATAGAACGAGTGCAAAAACAATCTTTTAAAAGACTCTATAGTATAAGGTGGTTAAATCCCGGCCTGAAAGATTACAACCCCTTACTTAAAATGAATTTCTCAAATATACTTATTTTTGCCTATATAATCTTGAAAGGGGGAAAAGCACTAAAACTTAAAAAAATTATAATTCATACTTATCCACCGTACTAAATTCCTTAAAGTCAGAGGGGTGGGGTTTTGTAAAAAATAAAATAAATTTCACTAGGCCATTTAAACTTTTCTGTCACACACTAAGAGAAGGATCTATATTTATTGCTAACAATTTAAACAAATTTGGTGCTTTACACGCACGGGTCGCAAAAATATTTTATTTTCACTAAGATGAATTCCCACAATCTTAACACTTCAACGTACTAAACCCATTACAAACAAAACTATTTTTATTCCGAAATTAAATGTTAAGAAACAAAAGACAGGACTAGATTCTAAGCATCACTACAAACATCTACCAACTTTGCTCAAGCACGCACATTTTTCTGAGAAACATTTGCGAAATGGAGAAAAATTCAGACAAAATTGACAAGCCCTGTGGGTGTCTTGTCAAATACAGATACAAGATACACACAGGGCATGTCAATTTTGTGTGCATTTTTCTCCATTTCGCAGCATATTTCACGAAATTTAGGGTCACCATCAACAAGACGTGGCCTTTTGAAAACCTGGTATATCTCGAGAATTCTTCTATTGTGTCATAATTGTGAGTAAAAAAATAAATTTGAAAAAGATTGTAACCGTTCAGATGCTGTCGTCTGCTGCCCGCTGATTTCTAACTTTCTCAAAATTCATATTTGACGTGAAATCAGTGCCGTACCTATAAAAACTTTAAAGTTGGATTTAACCAACACCCTTAATGAAAAAAAATTCTTTTGGTCAAAAAAATTATTTATCCCGCATAAAACTCACTAGGTATTTTCCTTATGATAGTACAAATAAAAAAAAAAGTGCCGAAAAATATAATTGTGTTTTTTAGAAAGCTTACGTATCTTAATTTGATTAAAAGTTATATGAGTTTAAAGAAAAATTCGGAATTATTTTTAAAAACAAAGCAACAAATTCAAATACGCATAGGTTCGTAACACAGAACAAACTGGGGGTTCATTAAAGTTGCGGCTCAAATAAAAGTTGTTATCATTTAGAAATTAAGCCCCAATAGATACCTGTAAAGAGTCAAAAGGGTTCATTTAGATCGCTCTTGAAAAAAACATGAAGGAGCATTCACAAACCAAACGCTTGCAAAGTAGGACTGGTAAGTTAGGAATCGATTTACAGTTATCGACTGATGACTTGAGATGAACAGTTTCTTGCCTATGAATATGCCTTCATGTTGACAATCTCGTTACATAACCTGCAAATTATAATTATTAAGTCATAAAATGTATTTTAATTGCAGTATTATTTTGTAATTCAATTATCTTTATTAAGTTATGGCCGTCAGAGTTCGATTACATGTGTGCTTTAAGGTAAATATTGTGTTATTAACAAAACATAATATCCAAGTAGGCAAAGCGAAAAACAGGTTCCTTAGAAATAGACTCAATTTCAATTGAGATCCTTTAGAACGCCAAGTGTGGTATCAATTAGAACTCATTTATAGTTTTACGTTCCTTTTCAGTAAGTGGGGTTTATTTTTGTTGTAGCTCCGTTGGAACCAAAAATGGGTTCAAATGGAAACCTCAGTTTTTTCTGTGAAAAGAAAATTATTCGCAAATCGTAAAAATACGTATTGCCTAATTCCTTCTAAAAAAGCAACATATACTTTGTCCCCAACAGATTCTGCGACTTCAAGTGTAGAACCTGCCTGATTTGAAATGGATTCGGTCTGCCCTGCTGAAAGTAAATGGATAGAGTATCTATCCGTTTGAAGTATTTTCCATCGTTAAGATTGAAATGGAAAGAACCGATGTATCCATCTTGATCCCAGGTCTATCCCTTCGATCATTTTCTATCTTTCTTCCAATCTACAATCACCTCTATTCTTTTGAATCTCAATCTTCCTATCCATGTCTATCGGACACTTATCTACATTTATCCTTTTCTTCCCACTCCCTTTCCACTCCCAATCCCTATTCTAGTGTTTCTTTCCAAATAAATCATTCACTTATCTACGCCCAGCTTTTCCTATCCGTTAGGAAATCCAAAATCTTGTCTTTTATCAATCCCCAGCTTCTATCTCATTGAATCTTTTGACATCTTTTCTAAAATCTAAAATAGTCTTATCGTTTTGAATCTCAGTCGTTATATCTAAATAAATCGACAGCTTATCCATCTCTCTACTTTTCTATCCGTCAAGCAATCTAAGATTTCGTCTAACTTTTGAAATTCCTATTTTCTTATCCAAGTGAATCCATTTCTATCTTTTATGAAATATAAGAAAGCCCTATTTTTATGAAGCCCAGTCTTTCTATCTAAATCAATCCTCCACTTGTCCGCCTCTATCCTTTTCTATCCATTGGACAATAACAAATTTCGTCTACCTTTTTTAATCCCTATTTTCCTATCCAAGTAAATCCATTTCTATCTTTTTTTTTAAATACAACATAGCTCTATCTTCTTGAATCCCAGTCTTTCTATCCAAGTGAATCCATTTCTATCTTTTTTTAAACATAATATAGCCTTTTCTTCTTGAATGCTAGTCGTTATATCCTAACAAATCCTCTGTTTGTCCACGTCTATCTTTAGCAAGGCGCGCGTTAGTTGATGTACATCTCTTACTCAGTACCTGCAGGTTGGCAGTAGGTGAGGATCAGCAGACGCCTTTGCAGAGTTCGAACTTCGACTATTAAGTCGTAAAGCTAGGGAGTTTTGTTGTTCGGTATATAAAACCTTGCTAGTTTAATACTATTTGGCGGGAGTTTAAAATTAAAAATATATTATTTTCGAAACGCATTAGAATACTACATTTTTAAGTGGATTCAAGTGGATAGAATTTAAAATTATACATCGTTGATAGTGGGTAGTCTGAGATAGATACAGATAGGCATTTGTAAACAACAAAGCTAAAAAGAGATCGCCATCTGACCACAAGGGATAGAGAAAGATAGAAAGTTGTGAACACTATGGATAGAAAAAGATAAGACATTTGTAACTGTAAGGGATATCGTCAGGGATACAAAGAGACAGATCTAAGTAGACGCGACAGATATGGCGTGAAAAGGAAAAAAATAGAGTTTGTGGGATGCGAAGTGTGCATTTGGGAAGGATTGAATATCTATATTTTTTATATCCATACGTTTCTATCTTTTTGAATCTCTTTACTTCCAGCAGGTTGTGCTGAATAATTTTGTATACAATGTACAATATAAATTACTATATTATAATTTTAATGTGTTAATAATTACAGATAATCTCATGGTTGAGATGCAGCACTTTAAAAACAAAAATGAAATCAAGGGCAAAGAAAAAGTTTGCACTGAATGTTTACAAAACTATAAATTGTCTCTAGCAAAACCTCTTCGATTATTATATTCACCTCGAAGTAAAGTATCAAATTGAATCCTTATTAAGCTCTACGATATTACGAGATAGTTTATTCGACAATGGGAGAAAGATTCAGTTAACATTGCGAGATGATGGTTCCATTCACGATGTCTTCGATAGAATTTTATACCGTGAAGTAAAGGAATTAAGTGAGGTTGGCTTTATTTTTACGAATAGTGCCGGTGAGGATATGCACTTTGAATTGAAAGCACTATTGTGCAGCGTCGAAAGCGTTGCTCGACCACTCTTGCAGAATATGATGGAATTGAATGGATATTATGGTTGTCCATGGTGCAACTGTAAGGAACAATATAAACATGGTTCTGTGCACTACCTTTTAGAAAAAAATGTATCAGCAGAAAGAAATCATGATGGTTTTTTGAAAGACATGTGGACAGCTATGCAAAAATATGAGATAAATACAGAAAATATAAAATCGAAGAATGAATCTTCTAAAAAGAAAACAAATTCAGTTAACGGTATAAAGGGATTCACAGTGGTGTCTAAGCTGAAAGACTTTGATATGATATGGTCTTTTAGTAGAGACTACTAACATGTTGACCTGATTGGAATACCAGTTCACATGTGGTCCATATGAACTACAGACAAAAATAGTCCACATGAAAGACACCGCCTTGCAAGGCCATTGACAGACAAAAGCAAATGGAAAGCGACAAAATGGCGTTCGTGGTTATTGTTTTATGCGATTCCTTGCTTAAAAGGATGATTAGATGATTATGCCTTGCAACATTTAGCTTTATTTTCAAATAGTATATGTATTCTTCTTCAGAGTCATATAACCAAAGAAGAATTAATCCGAGCAGAGTATGATATTCTTAAATATGTTCGTATCCTTAAAATACTGTATGGAGAAAATCACGTAAAGTTTAATGTACACTCGTTAAGGCACTTAGTTTCTTGTATTCGATAATGATGGTCCTATATGGGACACTTCCACATTTCCTTCAGAAAATGCTATATATTATATGAAGCGAAATATTTACAGCCCTAAAGGTATACAGGACCGAATGGGAAAGAAAAATGTGCAGAAAAATGGATTTTGATCCTTGCTACAAGAGGTTTCGGTAAAGCCTACATGCTTTGCGATTTGTGAATCTCTTTTTACAAGAAGGGAGACAATGACAGTTCATCGATGAGACCTTGGAGATATTATAGTCACTGGTCGTTGTAAACACCAGTCCATGTCTGACAAATTTTCGAAAACCTACGGACCAGTTCTTACGTTCGAAAGGCGCATCTTTGGAAGCATGATTTTTAATTTGATTATGCGCTGATGCAGCATTCTAGACACACTTACACATAATCAGTTGCGTACAAAATACATTTCGAATTAGAACCCGTTGACACCCACGTAGCACCACGGTTCCTTAATTTAAGAAGTTCTGCATACAGAAGAACTATATGTAGAACTATATGTAGGCACACAATAAACTTTATAAAATCATTTCTGGCATTCGGTCTCTACTAGAACCCGATTAGACCCTGCAAGAAACATGCTCTGTGAATGAAGGAGTCCCAATGTTGAACCACTTTAGACCCATGCAGGCTTCCATCAGTGGCTTGTAAACAATTTTCTCCATTCCACACCACACATTATAACGCACCTTAAGTTCGGATTAAAATTATGTATTAAAAAATTATTTTATCTAAAATCGCGCAGAAAACCCTATTGATTTTTTATTCATGATTTTACATTTCACCAGAGTATAATTGTTTTTTACGTAAAACTCTTTTTAAGATCACCCGTTATTTTCTTCTTTTTTTAATAAAGGAATATTCAGCAGTTTGCTTTCTCAAGCCTAATTTTTTGTTTCATCATAAATAAGGATAGATTATTTACTAATCAAAATATTTTATTTGCAGTTGGTGATGGTCATAAAAACTTTGATTGATGAAAAAAGATATTTTCGTATTTGTTATTTAATCCACATCATGCAGCTGTTGTATTTGTGGAGCTTTGGTTGAAAACGGTTTTAACAAATCGAAAAATGATTTGAAAACTTTCAGAACTCATGAAAGCAGTAATTTTCATTATATTTTCAGAAGCTCTAAAGCAAATTTGAAAGAAAACAGAGACGTCCAGCTTCCTTTCATAGTAAAAGAAAAAGAAATAGAAGCAGCGCGAATAGCGTGGACCTGAGGTGTCACAGACCGCTGTATATATTTATACTTAATTAAATAAGTAAAGTTTGTTATCTAACTTATACAAGTATATAAAGAGACATTGGAATAAGTTATAAATTAATCAGAATTATCAAATTTGATGATTATTAATTATATATACTAGTTGAAGAGGGGGAACATATTGGTCTCAGAGGATGCAATCTGAAAATGAAAAATGAGACATCTCGAACCAATGATTGAATATCAGGAAGATCCCCCTGACAACTCTTCATCGAAGCAGTGTTGTCAACTATTCGGCTGAGTCAAGCATTTTAGTGACAGCTCATCACCCGGAACTTCCTGTGAAACTCTAACCGAAACAGTGGATGACACCCTGGGTGCCAGGGAATGTCTGGGCGCCAGGAAATGCCTCTATCAGGGCCCCCTCACGTAAATGGCATAAACAAAAAAGTATTAACAGATAAAATGATGGCATGTTAAAAAACATATCAACGACTGCTAACAAGATATGAGTAACTAACGCAGTGCGTTTTTATAACGCGTTACTCCTATGCTCTCTTTTATATTATTATGAATTAATAATTTAAATTCTTACCCATTTATTTCATCATGAAGTTCAGAATTACATTAAAAATTGGCTGCATTTTTTTAGAAAGATCAGCATACGAATTGATAAATTCAGTATACGATAATTAAGTAAGAACAGTTTGTATTCAAAAAATTCAAGAAGACACAAGATAGGGTACGAAGGTAACACAAAACAACCAATAATCGTAGCACCGAGATTGAATCGTATTTAAATTCTAATTTTAACACTTTCCCTTGAGACAAACTCTGCCAAATGAAAAAAAAACTTAAATTTTTGCTAATCCTAGGAATCGAATATATCTATCGTGCTTTGGTTTCGTTAACGCCTTAGATAAAATGTCACCAGCCATATCCTCAGATGCTACATGCTCCAAATGCACTTGATTTGAACTAAGATGTACCGCTACATGCTCCAAATGCACTTGATTTGATCTAAGATGTACCGCTTTCTTGGCTGCTTCACTCAAAGTCATACACTCGGCCTCGGTCGATGATAGAGCAACGGCACGTTGCTTTCTGGAATCCCATGAAACAATCTGATTGTTGATCATGAAAGCATAGCCTATGAAGGATCGGCTGTCGTCAATTGAACCTCCCCAGTCTACATCAACATATCCCTCCAGAGTACTATTACCACTTCTGTAGAAAATACCAAGATTACTTGTCTCTTTTTGGTATCGAAGCACTCTCTTCGCTGCATTCCGGTGAGTCTTTTCAAAGTAGTCATTAAAATGACTCAGTAGACTTGTGGTGTGAGAAAGGTCTGAATGTGTTGCCACAGATAAATACAAAAAACACCCAAACAGTTGTCGATAAGGTGTAACGTGGGAAAAATATTAACGCCGCTTTATTTTTTGACCGGTCAGGAGAGAATCCCAAAAATTTAGGAAAAACCTTTTCATTGTCCAGTGGTTCAGGAGAGATGCTTGACAAAAAGGGGTCATAGAATCTGTTAGAATATTTTATCTGGCACCAGAAACTTATTTCTGTTCAGGGTTGGCTCCGCATTAAATTCCGGATATCTATTTCACACGGCAGCTCCCCTCTGTTAGGGTTCAACGACATCTCCCGCTCTCTGGGTTACGTCATGAGATATTTGCTGAATTGGTGGGCTCACAAATGGAAAATGTTGGGATCGACATCCGACCAGCGCAGAAAACAATAACTCTTATTGCTGAATCCATCTGGAAAATGGTCACTACATTATTTTAGTCTGCGATCCCACTAGATAAATCTCTTTATATACATAATTCAGTTTGCCGTTGAAAGTTGAAGGTTTAGAAGGATAAAAGCGCGGCAGATTGGTCATTTCCGATCTCCCACGTGTGAGCAGTCACCCACCTGTCCGGTCACTTAGCCTGCTCGAGGATTCCGGAAGGCATTCTGTTCTGATCGCTCGAGGAATCAACCCGAGTCGGTGTCCCGAAGTACTCAAAATGGAACCACGATTCAACTCCTTGGATTTGGAGAGAATTCTAGAGGATATCTTCCGGGCTCCTCGAGTGAGTTTCAGACTTGGTGCTTAGTATTCATATTTTTTTGTGTATTCCCGATGAAGAAGGGTAAACTATTTTGAAATGGGTCGAGCATCCTCTGGGACGCGTTAAACCGACAAATGTATTTTCTCTAAAGAAAAATTATTCACTATAATCAGTCACGATGTTTGTTTGTTATTTGAGCAAAAATCTTTTTTTTATATAAACTGAATTATGTGTTTTTCTCTTTTTATTGTCATTAAAAACAATTACATAATCAACAGAATGCTGAAATTTTAATTACACTATCTGCGAACCCTATAACTTACTCCCTGTTTAGCCTAAGCTTGCATGAAAATTTTTCAGGCTAATAAGGAGTTTAACTAAATATGGCGGCCATAAAAGACCGCCAGGCGTGTAAAATTATACAAGTAAACACGCCTCTGTGATGATGCCGTCCCTGGAAGGTCAGCGGTTCCTAATTCGCCTAAGATAAATTCCAGCCTTTCACCAAACGAGCAGCTCATTACAAAGGTGGTTTCTCGCCATCTGCATTAGATCAAGGTTTGTTTCTAACTAGCTTTGCTCTAACTTCTAGACTAGTTGATACTGGATTGCAGTCCTGCATTTCAAATGAATGAAGCACATCTTTAATATACGTCCTTTCGTTTATCAGAATTTGTTTGTTGCTATAGGTAAAGTCCTGGCTTTCTCCCTTGCTGATGATGTACTTAAGAACTTTTTCCAATCCACTTGGAACTTCCATAAATACTCTTTCTTCAAGGTTCTCGTTGAGATACGCCGTTTCTACATCATATTGTTGAATATGCATCTTTCTTTAAGTGGAATAAGCTATTGTTCGTATGGCACTCAAACGTGCGACTGGTGCATATGTCTCATGAAAGTCTATCCCATATTCCTGGGAGTACCCTTTGGCTATGATTCTAGCTTTTCTTCTCACTAGAACACCGTCCAAACCATATTAATTTGTTGGAACAGAACAACTACCAATTACTTTGGATGATTCAGATCTGTCAATCATATTCCATGTATCCTTAATTAAAATCGATTTTACCTCATCAGCCATGGCCACCATCCATGCGTCGAAATCTTGACTGGTCAATGCTTGATTGAGAGGAATTTCAGTTGCGTTGGAAGATATTTCGAATAGATCCTCCAGTTTTGCAGCATCCAGTTGTTCATTCTGTGTATAACCATGAAAATCGTCATTTTTACGATCTCATTAAACTGATGATCCAAGTTTCGATCACCACAGAAATCGAGCCTTCGATTCTGATTTATATCCAAAAAAGATACATCTTTTTGATCGCGGATCCCACTTTACCCTTGCTTGGTGCTCTATTCATGACGAAAAATTCATTTCCAAAACGTCTGAAATCAGCCACATCCGGTGGTTCTCCAAACCAAGACTCGTAAGACGTCTTTCCATTCAGTTTAATGGTCGGTGATCTGTTTCGAATGTAATTCGCCATATTAACAGCTTACGCCCAGAATGTTGCAGGCAATCCCGATTGTATTAAAAGACACCTCGCCATGTTCATCAATGTTATGTTTTTCAGCTCAGAACCCCCTTTTTGTTCTGGATTATAAGGAGCTATTAGTCTTCGCAATATCCCGTGTTTCTGGAGAAAATCGTCAAAATCCTTATTGACATATTCCTTTCCATTGTCAGACTGTAAGTATTTAATATTCTTACCTCGATGCGTGCTTATGAAAACTGTAAATTTTTAAAATTCATCCATTACTTGATTCTTTTGGCTTATAAACCTAACCTCACACCACCTAAAAGAATCATCGATGAAAGTGAAGAAATAGACTCTTTCCAAGAGAAGCCACGCGCATTGTTCCACAAACATCGGAATGAATTATCTCTCCAATACTCGTCACTCTTTGCGATATTTTAGGAAAGGGAGGTCGACACATCTTTCCCTATAGGCAAACAGCACATTCAAAATCTGCATTTAATCTATTTATGTTGACACCCTACATGCGTCCAGTCCTCATGGCTTCACAAAGAGATTGAATATTTAAATGACCCATGCGGATCAGCCAATCTTCCAAAGAATTTTTCTTCGGCGTCCTAGTTTTGACATCAGTCTAAAAAATTTGCTTACACTCTGCATCGCTTGCGCCACTAAAAAGATATAGTGTTTTTTTTCGATTTGCAGTGAGCAGCACATTTCAACAATTATCAACTATCTCGGCCTTGGATTTAATGAGAATAACATCATGTCCCTTATCAGTAATCTTTGCGACCGAGGCGAGATTCGTTCGTAAGTCTGGAACGTATAAAGTGTCACTGAACTGTATAACTTTTTATTACAATCTATTTTCGTCAATGCCGTCGCGGTTCCCTTCCCGAATATGTCCGTGCTTGCATTGCTAGCCAGATTTAATTTTCCATATGCATTATCTTGACAAGTTTTCGTAAAAGATTTGATATCATTACACATGTGAGATGTTCATCCACTGTTAACACACCAGGTATGACCCCCCCCCCCCCCCCCCCCCCATGTCCGATTTTAAACAATTCCTCTTCCAATAATACTTCAGACGTTCCTAGCAAACATACACCTTCGGCACTGTTTCCAGCCTATTCTTTAAGCTTTTTTTTAAAATAGTTTTTCGCCCGATATCCGATCGTACCACACTTAAAATACTTCATGTTAGAATTATCCTTTTCCGTCTTAGTACTCGTATCTTTACGCGCGTCAAATTCTTCTGAGATTTTTATTCGAAGTGTTTATAAAGTCGGTAATTTATCACGAGATGACATAGCACATCGAAAGTTATCAAAACTTTCTGGTAAACTTCGTTATTAAATTCGACTTCCAGCTCTGCCAACTTGTCCACCGTATCAAAGAAACTTCAACAATGTTCTCGTGCATCATCTCCTTCAAACATTTTTAGACATTCACTGATTTAACAGGGCAGCCTTCCGCGCTGGGCCTTTGGACTGGTATATAGCCTCCAACCTAGACCAGATTTCACGCGCAGACGTACAAGACTTTATTTGCTTAATCTCAGACAGATTCATTGCAAGCACAATGTACGACAGTGCTACCAACTCGGCTTGTACCCATCTATCAACAGCTTCTTGTGATTGCACATTTCCTTCTATCACCTCAGGCTTTACGACACTTCCTGAAACGTAATCCCATGCGTCTCGAAACGACACAAACTTCAAAATTCATGACAGCCACCTGAGTTCGTAATACTAAAGTTGAATTTCGTTCTTTCCACTTATAATTTCGCGACACGTTCTGGGTCCATAACCTTTTAGAAAGATCAGAGTACGAATTGATAAATTAAGTACACGATAATTAAGTAAGAATAGTTTGTATTCAGAAAAAATCAAGAAGACACAAGATAGGGTATCAAGGTAACAAAAAACAACAAACAATTGTAGCACAGAGATTGTATCGTATTTAAATGCTAATTTTAACGTTCATAAACTCATTGACCTCAACAACACCCTGAACGTTGACCAAAGCGTTACACTCATAGTAACATGATACGGGAAATGCGTGACAATAAACATGGATGGGGGGAGGGGGAGAAGTCCGAAAATTGCATATCATTTTGAGCAATGCACTGGTAGTGACTTCTTACGTGACACTGGCTTCGCAAATCTACTTCACAAGAGTCAGGACAAAACAAGCGACACGAACCACCACACCTGGCCCGTAGAAGTCAAGGCAATGGATCGAGGAATAAGTTATAGTTTAAAAGTTTCACAAAAGATATTTTTATATTCGTTTTTACTTCAGACATTTAGTGAAAAATACCCTCGGACATAAATATGAAACAAATAGAATATATTACATTTTCAAACAAAAAATTTATCGATAATAGCCATAGAAGAAAAATCAAGAAAAATCAAGAAAAAGGAGAGGGAGGGGTAACCTTATTAATTATTCACTTCTTGTATACTAAAAATAAGTAATGACATAAAATTTCAGAACTGAAAGGAACTTATAAAATATTTTTATGGAGTATTACTTTTACAAATATTAACAGTTTCATTTTCGACTATATCCTGTTTCCATATCCATTCTGATACATAGCCAGCTTTTGGCACGCATGATTTTTTACACGTAAATATTCCTATGATACCCCAATCGAGACTATTTATCGGATCTTCAAAATCGAGGTAATTTATTAGCTGAGGCATTATCTGGAATAAAATATTTATTTTTACTTTAAGATCCTATAATCCTTTCTAGATAAACATGATTCATATCTTCATATCTTTCTTTATATACCTGGAATTCAAATTGCCTTTCTGAATTGCATTCTTCACACTTCGGAATATATTCAACTTGATTGATTGACGAAATGTACAACGGAAATCCTCCTCTATCGTACCTGTAAATCATAGAAATACTTTTAGTAGAAGATCTTGGAGGAACAGCTATAATTTTTCAGTTTTTTCCGCGCAGTACATGATTGTATTAGTTCTTTTTCTTGTCTGTAAACCAATCTTATTCTCCTTTTAGAGACTTCCGCGAGAGATAGATCCAGTTAGAGATCTGTTAGGTTTAAGGATTTTACGTTGTTTGGTAAGTATTATTTTTGTAACTGGTATTTTTTCTTCAAAGAAAGGAATAGATAGTTCGATTTTCCACGGAAGCAGATTAAGGGTATATGACATCAACTAATTTTTTTGTTTTGGTTCTTTATTTTGTTATTGGTGAAGTCAAGACCAATCTGGAAGTAAAAAAGGATCTAGAAGGTCGTGATTATTAAATCTTTTCTTCGCCAAAGGCGGAGTATCAGCCATACCCTAATCGACGGAGCAAAGAACTGGGGTGCAACAAAATACCGTGCCTCGTAGACAAAGTGTGGATGTATACATTTTATTTGATAAGTAATATTGCTTTCTTTATGAACTTCTTGAATTAATAAATATAATTTGACAAGTTACTCTTTAGAATAATCGCATACCGGTAAAAACTTCAAATCTTGCATGTTATTGATTTTAATTTGGCCAAGCCAAAATTGTAAAATCCAAATTTGTTTCGTTAATTTTCTTATTCTGCTCCATCAGAGAAATTCTGTAACGGCCTAGTCTAAAGATATAATTTTATATATACCTATTTTTAATTGTTAAGATGTTTGTATTTTTATTGACATTCTAGCGAGATTCCTCACTTTCCTGGCATGTAGAGGCTTTGCAGATAAACTACGCCCCAAAAAACCCGAATTATCTCTTTTTATGAAAATGATTCATCGTGAAAGCATAAAATCTATTACGCCACTCAGTCTATATGCTAAACATCGTGGGATTCGAATTAAAGTTACCTTTTATGCAAAATAATTTTCTTAGATGTTGAGACGAGAAACAACTGGTGTCCTCACAAAAGTTCGAGCGCAAGAGCTCAATTGTTTTAGGATAAGAAAAACATTATTTCCAACTATTGTAAAAAAAGTTTAATTTTTTTTATTATCGAGCTTGGAAAGAGCCAGGCAACTCCGTTTATAGCCGTATTTTATATTTTAAACTTTACCTTAACACTTGATCTGGATCGTTTTTAATATGTTCTTGAAACTCGAAAAACGTTACGTCCTCTATTCTATTAGACATTTGAATTAAATCAGCATCCACATTAGGTTCAGATATCAAAGTGCCTGCATGTCCACTTGTCACAAGGCTTTCATATTTTTTGATTTCCTGTATTTCCTTTTTAATGTCCTTATTTTGAAAGTATTTCTCTAAAATTGCTTCTTTTTCCTTTCGTTCTGGCTCGATAACTAGTTCAAATTCTGGGAAAAAAATACTTTTAGAATCTACCTCCTTTTCAGTACCACATGATTCCTTATGGCCATTTTCCCAGTCGAATACTTGATGTAAGTGACAGCAGTAATCTACTTTTTTGCATTTGGCGCAATGACTCGTGGACAAAATTCCACATACATAGCAGATTCTTGTCCACTTCTCAACGCCTAAACATTGAATACATAAGAGTTATCATATTCACTCTTAAATTTATATAGTCGAAAGAAAAGAATTAATTATTATGGTTCAATGTTTTTATATCGCATAACATAAAAATTCATTTACGTTTTATTTTTAATACTCCTTTTTATCTAGGTGTGTAATTATCATATACACTATTGCCGGCGCATTTATTAAAAAAACATTTCAGTTAGAAACCCAGGAAAAAATCTTCATTACAATCAAAGGACATCGGGGTTCACCGTCATGCAATTTAAAAAAAAAATTAACCATCTCTAAACGGAAGTTTTTGATTTTTACTTATGTCTGTTCTCCAGGCCTTGTTTTCTTCTGGAGGATTAGAAGGATAAAATTCGTTGAGTCTTTCCAACTGAGATCGAACAACCTTTAAATTCCCAGCTTTATTTGTTTTGCAACAATTGGGATTTTTGCAGATAAATATATAAAGGGTCCTGTGAAAAGCTCTGGCATCTTCTTCATAAGGAGCGTAAACTTGACATAAAAATATACAAGGATCTTTGCAGTAATCGCAAGAAATTTGATCATTTTTGGGTAGTGTCTTTAAATTTAGCCACGCCGGATTTCCTCCTATTTTGCTTCGAAAGAATCTACTTTGTAATCGCCAAGACTCACATTCTTCTGCGAAGCCAATGTCCACTTTTCCCATGTTGCTCAACCTTTCAAAATGGCATAATAACTGTTTTAATATATTTTAATATAATTCGCAAAGTCTTGTTAAGATTTGAAAAAACCACAAATGAATGTACCGTATATATCTTTAAGGTCAGCTCGTGGGCTGAGACTAACTCATTACTTAATATTAAGGGGAGAGGGAACTCATTGACAAAAAGTAAACAGAATAAATTAAAACTAATTTAAAAATTAATTTGCAAGAGAAAAGTTACATTGCGGTTTTTCGTTGTACTGTTTTAGTAAAATGATCATTGCGTGTTAGAGGTTAAGTAGTTTATCTGCTGGGAGCAGTAATGGGATTAGGTAGTTGTACTGTGCGTAATAAGGTGATGAATGCTCACGCTGGGAATAGCGAGTGAGAAGTCGAAAGATGCTTCCGTGGCCCGAGAAAATCAGGGAGCATCTTACCGATTATCTACTTCGTTTTTAGATAGTTCGTTCCCAATAGGAAATTATCCTTGTACTAGTTTTATAATGTTCTCTTAATTTAAGATTATGTGTTTATTATTCGCTCATATGATCATTATTTTTTATGGATACTCTAAGTAAAAAATATTATCAAAAAACTTATAAATTTTAAGTTTATCCTAATAATAAAATAATAAAGTAAGACTAATAAACAATATTCAAGGAAAAGTGACAGGAGCTCCAAACTCAGTAAGCAAAGAGAAAGAGGAATGATTTAAGGGTTCAATCCCCCACCCCCTCCACCTACGAGACTGCTATGATGTTGTCTCGCTACCGCATTCACTCTACTTTATGTTTTTTTAAATATTTTATTTTGACATTCTTTATGGCTCAATCCCATCTATATATAAACTTCTACATTATTATTCAAAATAATACATTACGGCAGTGATGCAAAGAAACGCAATAATGCATGCCAGAAAATAAAATTGCTCTTATATTTGAGAAAACCAACTATTAGAATGTCGCAGATGATCAAACGAGCTCACCAGAAAAATTAACTACGTCGACTTATAAAATTTTTCTAGAGAACGGCTTAATTGATACGACATCTGATACTGTGGCTGAGTAGCATTTCAGTCTCGCTTTTATAAACAATAAAATCACCCTAAAGATTTTTAAATTTTCCAATTTATTTTGCATAGAATTTTCTGGTCATATTATAAATATGACTCCTAATAGGTTCTAAATTATATTTTGAATGTAGATATAATTTTTTTGTCTTTAGATGTAGCTTTAACGGTCATGTGCATGCATTTATTTTCGTATTGATTTATATTTGAACTTACAGGTTCCTGCACATCGGAGCTGCATACGTTATTAGAGCTCTAACAAGCGCTTTATAGATTATCAGCTTATTTTCAATAACCAATTTACTTCTTCTATATCTATCAGACAATTCAAGAACCCTATTATCCGCACAGACTTCTTTTTAATTTGATTTATTTATTGGATTTTAACCTGAAACATAATGTGAGTCCTAAGTACACGCCTCAAGAATCTTGTATAATATTAATTTACTTCAAATAAAAATCTGGTACTAAATTCTTTCCTGATTTTATTATTTTTTAAAATAATAAGTTAAGATTACTCTATATTTATTTTTATCATCCATCTTTCAAAATATTCTATTAGAATTTCTAAATATAATTGGCTTTTCTATAGATAACCTAATTCTCTACGATTCAATATGGATCGCAGTATCATTTGCAAATATTGACAATTTGACAGCATTAATTTTCGCGATATCATTAGTATAATAAACAGGATACTGTTACAACTAGGATTCCTTTCTTCTAATTAGTTAGCACTATGCGCTCAAGGGAACAAAAGAAAAAACAGAGGGAGAGTGCAAGCTCAGCATTTCCTGTTGTCTGGCAGCGATAAGAAGCAAGGTGGACGGCGGACTTGGGATTTGATGCAATGCCTGGTCAGCGGTTTCGTACTTAGAGCTGTATACACGCGCCTGTGATTAGCGGTGGAGTAGCACCTTATACGAAACTGAAATCCTAGCAGGACCTGAGGACGAACGACCGTGCACGCAGGGAGATGCCGCACGGTCAAGTAAAGTAGTTCCTCCCCACATATTAAAACCAAGCGCCCTGCACCTTCGGTTGCACATTATCTAATTGTCGCAGAGGCAAGTAGGTCGCCGGGCAGTTTAACTGTTCCTGTAATACAGTTCAGGTCGCGGTGTTTCTTTTGTCGCCTGTTCTTTGCTCGTCTCTCGGTTCTATCGGGAGACAAAAATCACTTAACGCAAAGAAAAGAGAGGCTTCGAATTTAAATCAAATTAATTGATTTAAATTATTTTCTTATCATTCTGACTGTTCCTCTTGCCCTATTATTTGGCAGATGTTTGAGCCTAGTTTTCTGTTTTCTTTTGTTATTATTATGTGAATATAAAAATAAAAGGTGATATAAGGGTAACTCCTTTTGGTTGTCCAATCACTATTCTTTCTAACTAAAAATCAAAACGACAAAGGAGCAGCAGAACGATAGACTTCCCTGAAAGGTAATAGGTAAGAGGACATGCTCATTACCTTATTAATACGAAGAGCATAAATTTCGCTACTTGGTGCTGAGGGAAAAGCATTTGGGGATTATTCGCCGATTGTATATTTTCCGTTCGTAACAAAAGCTGGTGCAGTGGTGGGATATGTCCTCACTGTTGTTGCGCATCCTATCGTTTCATTTATTTTATTTTTTTGAAAGAAAAGGATTGAGAAGTTATTAAATACAAATTCCTTTATTTTGGGCCGTTCCAAACGCCTTTTTATCGGCAGAGTCGGATCCTGTTATCTACCTTCTATTCTTCTTATGTCTCAATGAAGTCTTCGCAGAATCGTGCGGAAGGTTTATTTGCGTTAGAGCCAAAGGTTTATCCATTTATTATTTTTTGACAAACGTTTGCGCATGCGTTTAAACGCATGCGCAAGAGTCGCGCAGGGCGATAGGTTCGCGAGAGAATCGAACGCACTATTGCCCGCAGATCAGAATCGCTTGTTACGATCACCCAAACAGACACAAACGCAGACTGTCAATTGTCAATTGAATTAAAAGCTGCGCCTAAAAACGGCCTTCGGATTAATTCAATTTAGTCATTGTTTATTTCCTTAGATAGCTTGGCCTCCATCGGCGGAGCAATCGAAAATCCGTAAACTACAAAAGTCTGACACGAAACCTGAGGCAGGACGGACTGGAGAAACAGATATATTATAAAGTGAATTGAATTAAAACCTGCGGCTAAGAACGGTTCTTGGATTAATTTGATTTCGCCTGTGTTTGTTTATTTTCTTTTGAATTTTTTGGCCGCTATCAGGCGGAGTAATTGGAAGACTAAACACTTTTAAGAAAAAAAATTTTATTTAGTTTTAAGTTCATGTCAGATTCTTTTGTCCCCAGTGGCGCACCACGTAGGAATATACGCCGAGCAGGTAAACAAGTGCGGGAAAGATTAGAGCAGGCGATAGCGCAAGCAAATATCATCTCTGCAGTCATTCAAGAGGAACCGGCCGAATCCAGTTCCATCGACCAGCGCCCCTCACAAAGCGAGACAAATGTCCTGGGGACAATAGGTTTCGTTGCGGAATTTTCAGACCTCTTCAAGGCTGCACTCAACAGAGCCGAAGCGGCGAAACTTCTCTCAAAACAGTAAAAGAAGACAATAGAGCACACGAAGAAAGGAAGGCGAGCCAATAATGTCAATCGATCTAAGGCTACGATCATCAATAATTATCGATTTAATTTAAATTATCGAATTAACTTTTATCAATAACTTAGTGAAGCCTTTAAAAAAATCGATCCCGATTCACGCAGTTGAACCTACTGCGCGAATTCCTGTAGAGCCAAACCGAAAAGTTTGGGAAGGTCCTGGCGATAACGAAGTTATTATAATAGATCTACCTTTAGAAGAGGCTTTAGAGCAAAGGAGGGCGGTGCGAAATCAAGAAATTAGGGTTATTAACGTGACGTCGATCAACGTGCGGGAAGATTCGGATTCGGAAACAATAACCACTCCGCTAGAAGCAGACGAAACCGAAGTACAGACGATAACGTTAGAGTAGTAATTTGGGGCAGCAATCAGTTATTGTATCGGTCCCTTGCACCTCTTCCCTCGCACCCTTGGGACATCCTAAGGCAAGCGGAATACTGGGCCAAGTTGCTCAACGCGTTCTGGGTTTTTAAAAACTTATCGAACTACCGAGCATGCGCCCACATATAGGTTACGTCCAGGATGAGTAACGGAAGTAATGGGACAGAGGAAAACCATGCCGTAGAGAGAGTCAAACCCAGGCTCATAAAAACCTCCAGTTCACTCCGATAATATGGCGAATACGCAAAACTTTAGAGGCCCAGAAATGGCGGACCCGGAACCTGCCAGGATAAATCTGAATGCTTCTACGGTGGCGGAAATGTATAATTCGCGCGCCTACATTAGATTTCAACATAGCACGAACGCTCTTCGGCCGAACCCAGTAGGCAATGCTGACAATGCCGCGATGTTTATGGCACAATCAATCCCAGACACCCTTTGAATTCAACAAGAAGCTAGTTATATCCGAATTTACGGTGGAAAAAATATCTCAATTAGGAGGCAGAGGGACTGCAGAATACCCTCCACAACTACCGAGAACGTTTAGAGCGGACTGAGTCTCACTGTAGGCTCACTCTAAGCACTGACTGTGAGAAGTCATTTTCATACACCAGATTAAGAACAACAATGGCCACCACCGAAATTCTACGCAACGAATTAGTTGGCGCTATACAAGAGCTAAAAGAACATAGGCTCACGTGCCGTTAAACTGCCAACCAGTAGGCATCGAAGAAAAAGCATGTCACCGGGTACGCGACCGTCTCATATGTCACTCAACATAGTCCATCTACGACGTTGTTCTGGTCCAGAGTTGCGAGATTGAATTATTACGACATCCCTCAATAGAAGCTCTGAGGAGCTGTGACATTAGAATCACCTACGACCAACAGCCGTACTGGATTCCAATAGGCACACTCGGAGGCTGGTTGTATTGACTCAGTTTCCCTGAAACAGCCCGCCTTACTTGCAACGGGAAACCTACCCAAGAGCATCGAATAAGTAGAGTAGGTCTGATTCAAATAGCCTTTGGGTGTTGATTATGAACCGAGAACACAGTATTACCAGCAATTACACTTAAGGAAAACATGCAAGAATACGTGCATGAGACACCACTGGCGTTAGATCTGGTCGAAGTATCCCCCATCCTTGCCCGAAATCCGAAGAATGTCAAAGTTTTGCCCGTCACAACAGAAAGTAGTTCCAAACCATGGCAAAGGACGGACACTGATGAAACGCTCGCAGAACTTGAAGACAAGTTGTTAGAGCTAGAGAAAAGTCGACACCATATAGAGCTAGGAGACCAATATCGTCGTTGTGCTATGCTTGTCGCAGAGACCAACCAAATTTTCAGAGAAGGGATAAGACGGAGCAGAACTCAGCCATCTAGAGTATCCCTAACAACTCGCGTTCCATGTCTGGAGGCACGAAGAGCAGGGATAAGAAAGCCAAGGAGCACACGTCAGAGTCGGCACCTCGGCTAAACCAGCCGACCAGGGAGGCGGAAGAAGTCATAAGTTTGAGGCAGGAGCCTAAACCAGCACGGCCTACAATGCGTAAAGTCCCTCCGCAGGATATAGAGGGTCTTGAAAGTGAAGTGGAGTGTGACAATAAGTGAAAAAGGGGGTTAGGCGGTGAAAAGAAAAAGGGGCTTTAGACAAACCAGTGCCGTAACAAAATCAATATCGGGAAAATATGTATAAAATAAGAAAAAGGACTCTATCATCAACATTTTACCGGGTTTTACAATTATCACTGCAGCCGTCAAGGGACGGCGGTCATAAAAAGGCAAGATGGGTTGTTACAACCAAGATTACTTTCTTCTAATTAGTTAGCACTATCCACTCAGGAGGATAAAAAGAGAAACATAGAGTGCAAACTCAGCATTTCCTGTCGTCTGGTAGCGGTAAGAAGCAAGGTACATACATAGCAAGGTGCATACTCGCGCCTGGGATTAGCGGCGGAGTAACACCTTATGCGAAACCACAATCCTAGTAGTTGTGGAGGACGAACGACGGTGCACGGCAGGGAGATGCCGCACGGTCAATTAAAGTAGTTCCTCCCTACCCATTAAAACCAAGCTCCCTGCACCTTCGATTGCACATTATCTAATTGTCGCAGAAGCCAGTAGGTCGCCCGGCAGTTTAACTGTTCCTGTAATACAGTTCAGGTCGCGGTCTTTCTTTTCTCGCGTTTTCTTTGCCCGTCTCTCGGTTCTGTCGTGAGACAAAAATTAATTAACGCAAAGAAAATAGAGGCTTCGAATTTAAATCAAATTCATTGATTTAAATTATTTTCTGATCATATACTCTCTGTTTCTCCAAAGTCTGGGGTGACTACCATTGTATCAAATCACTGGCTGTTCCTCGTTCCCTATTATATGGAAGAGTTTCGAGCCTAGTCTTCTGTATTCTTTCTTTATTATTATGTGAAGCTAAAAATAAAAGGTGATATAAGGGTAACTCCTTTTTGTTGTCCAATCACTATCCTTTCCAACTAAAAATCAAAACGACAAAGAAGCAGCAAAACGATCGACATCCCTGAAAGGTAATAGGGAAGAGGACGTGCTTATTACCTTATTAATACGAAGAGCATAAATTTCGCTATTTGGCGCGTAGGGGAAAAGCATTAGGTGGTTATTCACCGATTGTATATTTTCCGTTCATAACAAATACTTATAACGGTCGAAGAAAGGAAAGACAGTTTTGAATCTACTGTATCTGAAATTGTTTGCATATTGTAACTTGGAAAATTTAAGTATGACAATTTTTAAATAATTCCATCATGCCAGACTGTATCTTTCCTCAAACATACCCAAATTTATCAGGTATCAAAATATTATGTTTAAATTCAAGTTTCTTTATTCTAGTTAATATGGTAGTTTCGAGTATTTTGTTTAATGTGGTCAATATTTACAATAGATTCCTTGGTTTTGTTATAGGATTTATAAATGACCTCGTAGGTCTCATCTTCTTACATATATTCGGTTAAGCTATAGACTCTGTAAAAATATTTAGTTTTTGCTCGATTCTATCTTCATTACTAATTACTAGGCCATGAACTAGTTCCATTAAATATATGCTACTTAAATATAGACAACACTTTGTCATTTTTCAAAGAAAATTATTATTAATTTCTAAATTTGCCAATTTGTTAGACTGTTGTTCATTATTTTTATGTCTTTCCATTAATAGTTTTAGCAAGCTTATTTTTTGGTCTTAATTTCCTTAGTCGTAGTTTTCTGTCAAACTATTCTTTGATCAAGCTTTGAATTATATAACTCTTTAATTTTATTAGGTGAGTATTTAATATTAGATTTATTTTGATTATAAGGTATTGATTTATTCAAAGTTTACTGGGTTAAACCGACGAGGTAGCCCACAGCTGCATTTATTTCCTCTTTGGAAGAAATATTTCTACTCAATACTATATATTCATGAATATGCTGCTAATGTTTAATCCAGTTTGCTTTTTTTGTAGTTAGGAAAGCTTACATTCGATAGAGTTAATATTTCATAATAATAATAAAATAATCACTGGAAGATAATCAGAATTTAATTCATCCTCGACGTCTAAGTCAATATAAGCAGATTATTTTTACCGAGATGCATGTGGGTTCTTGGCTAGTGATTAATATTGCTATTTTTTCGATATCGAGTGATTTACAGGGTAGCCATTTTAATTGACGAAATAAATTCCCGGTCATTTCCCGGTCCAAATATCTGTCAAAATTAATTAAATTTTTTCTACAATTTTCATAAAATCCTGTAAATTTTCTACAATTTATTTACAATTTGGATGTATAAATAAAAATTGAACATTTATTATCAAAACGGGACACGCTCGAAATACCTTAGTTTCAGTTGGCCTCTTGGTTATTCTCGTTCTTGATTTTTTCAAGATGGATTTTCAACTTTTTAAAAGCATATATTGATAGGAAATTTCATTCCACATATTCTTATTTCTCGAAAAAAGTTTCTAACTCACTCCAACTCCTTGAATAAGAGGACTATCGGGATGAAATTTATAGGAAACATGCATTTAACTGTTCCGAAAGTGACAGTAATAATGAAATTTTGATTTTTTTCCAAACATTTTTTTATTAATTTATTCCCGACTCAAGTCGTAAATTACGCATTGACACTTTCAAACATTTCGTTTCGCTGAAGAATTTCGAAAAAACCGAAACTTATCGTTATAAAAAATTCGAAGAGGTTTCAACAAAGTTTTTTGGAAAACGTCAAGTAATTCTGACTTGTGGTTTACCAATAACAATTAAATAATGACCTGATGCTCGACCGATATACGTGCGAGCTTGTGCTAAGGATGTGTCTTGCGGAGGTGAAGATCTTGCCTGTTGACACCGCGATCAAAACAAAGCACGATTTGTTGCCATTTACCTTATATGGAAAGTAGAATACAGGAGCACAAAGAAGGTTGAGAATATCCTTTCTTCCATTCTTTCTATTGCTCATTTCTTGCAAGTTTATATTATATTCGGAAATGTGAAAAATTGATCGAATTTTCAATAAATATTTATTTTTGTGCTTATATGAATTCAATATTATTATTAATCCAGATCATTTCTTCTTCTAGATTGTGTAACCAAATGATTCGAAATTGTTTTTTGTGAAATTATTATTTTGACCGCATCAACTGGATCTTCGCCTCCGCTAGACACATCCTTAGAAGAAGCTCGCCCTTGTATCGGACGAGCGTCAGGTCTTTATTTAATTGTTACTTTCGGAACAGTTAAATGCATGTTCCCTATAAATTTCATCCCGATAGCCCTCTTATTGAAGGAGTTAGAGCGAGCGTAACGCAGAAATATAATGATTTTCAATTTTGTCAGAAAGTAACAATTTCATGATTATCCAGAAAACTAAAAAAGTTAGAAACTTTTTTCGAGAAATAAGAGTATGTGGAATGAAATTTCCTATCAATATATGCTTTAAAAAAGTTGAAAATCCAACTTGAAAAAATCAAGAACGAGAATAACCAAGAGGCCAACTGAAACCAAGGCATTTCAAGCGTGTCCCGTTTTGATCGCGGGAGGCCCAATAATAATTTTTTATCTTTTTAAAACTTCTAAATATCTCTTAAAATTACTTAAATTTTGTCTACAAATGTTCTTTTTTAAATTAAACATCAAAATGTAACACTTTTACTTACAAATAAAGCATTTTTCATACACAACAATTAAAATTGTAACGTTCAAAATTTAAATGCTCTTCGAAATTTTAACGATTCCAGGCTTTCTATGTCAAACAATTCAGTTAAAGATTCTTTAATTTTAAATATTTCGTTTCAATTTACCTGTCTTAAATAAAAATGCAAATATTGCTAAATATTTAATAATTAATCTTTTTTCAATTAAAAATTTCAAATTGAATGGATTAAAAATTGAATATTTTAGAATGAAACAATAGTTTTAATTTAATAAAATCCTTTAATTAAGAATATATTATTACGAAGTTATTTTTAAGTTGAAAATAGTTTATAAACTTTCAGTCACACGTTCACATTTGTTTAATGACTAAAACTTCAAATTTAAACCGTTTAAGTTGTAGCGTTAATGTCTGAAAATTCTTAAATTTTGAACTGATTTAAAATCATTTTGTCAAATCGTTTTTGTTCACATTCTATTACTTAAAGTACAGATAAATTAAAATAATTTATTCATCAAATAAAAATGTTTTTTATCCAAAATTTGCAACATTAAAGGCTTTTATTTTGTATTTGATCAAGTATTTGAGAAAGCATTTAAAAATTCTTTACATTAAAAATGTAAGGTTAAAAATAAAAATTGTAAATGAAAAATTTGTAAAGTAAAAAAATTTGAATTAAAATTTGAATTGTAAGCTAAATAATATCATAATTGAAAAACAAAACAATTTAACTAATTATTTTTAAACTGTTGAAATCCAACGTGGACAGATTTTTCTTTTACAAATTTGTAAAATTCTCGGTGAAAAAAAAATTCACTGTCATTTCCCAGTTTTTCCCGGTCTTAAAAATTTCCCGGTCATTTCCCGGTTTCTCGGTCCAGTGGCCACCCTGGATTTAGCTATAATAAAAGTGTCAAAAAGTAGAACTACATGTATGTAGGTCGGATAATGTATATTTCAATATCTATTCTCTGACAAAAACGTTATATGCAGCGGTAATCGCGTTGTTAAGCCAAACGCCTGCAAACATACATTGTTAGAAATTTCTGTAGAAATATTCAAATATATGATCAAAGTCCATATTTTACGATCAGAATTTTTTTACATTTGATACCCTGGCGGACGGAATGAACGGTAAGGATACGCTAAAGCGTACCCTTATAGTATCCACATACTATCCCTTCCGTATCATGCAAAAAAACAACTAAAAAAACAGCAAGATGGGCATTTAAATGGTTGCAATTCGGATTCTTTTATCATGTCACGCAGTAATTGCAATAGTTTTCTTTTGCTCCGTTACAAATTATTAATAATGTTATAACTTCTGCTGCAGGCGACTTCAACTGCATTCATAGTGGCTTAACTAGTATGCTGCCATTGAAAGATGATGCGCTTGAAGCCGCCTTCAGCCTATGTTCATGAAAGGTATTGCATTTTTTTAACGCTGTAAAAAGAACTATTGAAATTATTTCGTGCCCTTATCACAACAAATTTAACATAGAATCCGAATTGCAATAAATTAAAGGTTCATCTGTTTTTTTTAAGTTTTTGTTGCATGATAAGGAAGGGATACTATGTGGATGCTATCGGGGTACGCTGTAGCGTATCCTTTCCGTTAATTCGGTCAGCCAGGGTGAATTATAATTTATATTTCATAGACAAATATATGCTACAAATTTATATTTAAATTAATCAACCAAACCGTATTGTCTCTATATATTACAAATTTGGAGCAATTTACTCAAAACATTTATACAAAATGTTACTTTATTTTTTACACATAATATTCTTAGGTAAATTTTTCTTCAAAAAATTGAATTTTCAACCAAAAAATATGAATTTTCAGCAAAAAATAATTTTTAGCAAAATAGTTAAACGTTTAAACAAAGAAATGAATCATTTACTGAAATATGAATATTGTACAGAAGATTATTTCTTAAAAAAGTGGTTTAACCAAATTTTCCGAAAAAGTTGAATCTTCAAATAGAAAGAAGATTAATTTTCAAGCAAACAATAACATTTTTATCCAAGAAAGAACAAATTCTAATTAAATTTTCAATCCAAAAAGACGATGTTTTAACGAAACAGTTGAATTTTTAATAAAAAAGGATGACTCTTTTGAAAAATTGTTGAATTTTTATACAAACAGTTGCATTTTTATCCAAGAATGCTTAAATTCCTACTAAGATAGAGGAATTTTTTATTCAAAAAGACAAATTATGAAAAAATAGTTTAATTTTCATCCGAAAAAGATTTCAGTTTAACTTTTCATTACAAAAATACAAGTTTTAAATGAGAAAGAAATTTTCTATGAGAATAGTTTAATTTCCTCCCCAAAACTATGAATTTTCAACAAAACAGTAGATATTTTCACAAATAAAAAAGACTTTAAACAAATTTTTGAATTTAAAACCTAATCCTTGCATTTTCATCGAAGGAGGATATAATTTCTAGTGAAATAGATGACTTTTTGAAACGAAAATACAAATTTTCGAAAAATAGTTGAATTTTCAACTAAAAAGGATTTTAGTTTTACTTTTTAGCATCAAAATATGTGTTTTCAAAAATAAGTAAATTTTCTATGAAATTAGTTGAATTTTCAACCCAAAATCGAATTTTCAACAAAAAAATTAAATTTTTAACCGAAAAGGAATACTTTTCAACCAAATTGTTGAATTTTCAAACAAAGAATCAAATTTATAACTAAAAAGGCAATCTTGTGGAGGAAGCAACTGCAAAAAATAGATAAATATGAATACAAGACTCTTAATTTCCAAATGACCAATTTCTTATTTTCCCTGACCATATTAATAATAAACGAAATGAAACAATTTCAAATTAAAATTGAAATTTTTTTTATTAATTCTGCTTGATAGTTTAAAGTTATAGAAATTCTCCGACTTTTACACGATTCATGTTCTTTAAATCCCTGACTTTTCCTGATAAATAAAATTCCCTGACTTAAAAAAAATTGTTAGCTAGGTTCGTTTTTTATTTATAACAAAAACTCTCTCGAAACTCGAACTATCGAACTTAGACGATGGATTTATTTAAATTATGCTATGACCAGTTTTGAAGTTTTGTTTGTTTCATTACGCAGAATTTATACTGAAGATACTTAGGCTCTGAAAAGCTCTAAGGAGTTCTCCGTAGGCACTCAGGTAGATATATTTAAAGGTCCAGGTAACTCGTTTAAATGATCTGAAGGCTTTAAAATGCCCTTTAATAAATTAAAATAAAAATACGATCATAAATAACAAGCAGAGAGGCTATCTCAATAGAATAACAGACACTGAAGGTCCTTTGTTAAGATTTCGGATTAAAATTTAGAATTTTTTTTTAAATTTCAAAGCTAACAGTTTAAAATATAATGATTCGGAATCTACGGGTTTCAATTATTTCAGATATCTAACTTTTTTTTAATGTTTAAAATTGGAATTAATACAACGTATCTCATGAATGAAATGAGGTACGCTAAACAGACAAAATTTTCAATTCAACTCCAAAATAGTACACTATTATAGAAGTTATAATTATACATAAGTATAATGAGAAAATTCATTGATTAAAAAAAGTGCTGATAATTTGAAGAAAAATTTAAAAAGGCAGTCGGGTTGGCGACGGCCAACCACTGTATATAAATCTGCCCGCCCGGTACGTGACGAATACAATAGGGCCATTATATGACCGTTGCATCACTCTTAAAAGGACCTCTGAAAGGAACTCGAAAAGGCACCAAATCCCTTTGACTATCTATGAGACTAAATCATTGAAATCGAACCTGCAGATAGGCTCAAACGGGCCAGGCTATTTCGCCTGAGAATACTCTGGATTTCTATCGGTAGGGTATGTATGAGCTATATGGAGTTTTGGATTTAGCTCGAGATTTTAAATTTTGGTATTTACTAATTTGTTAAAATTAGGCCATGACCAGTTTGGGGGTACGTTTGCTTCATTATTACTTTATTAAAATTATTCTATGCTCAGTTTTGTGGTTCTGATGCGCCCGCATCACTAGGTTTCTGAAATCGAGGCTATGAACTGTGTTCATTTTCATTTTTTTAGTTTAAAAAATTTAAAAATTTTTTAAATTTCTTATTTCAAATTTAAACTCAATTACGCGCTTCCACATCAGTGGTTTTCAATGGAAACTTGCCTATTACATCATCGTTCATTACGTATTCTTCATGTATTTCCGAAACTGTCAATTTCTGTTCATCTGTCCTAACCTATGCTAATTTGTTTTTCTCATACAAATTTAAAAAAATGTAGTTTAAATCGAGTGAAGTCTCGAAAGAAATTTTTTGAGACTTCTAAAAAATGACGAAATTTTAATTATTTTTTTTTAAATTATTGACTGAAATGTTACTTTTTTTTTGACTGAAAATTGATCTGTTTGACTATTTTAAATTATCATCAACTGAGGTAACAATGCATTTAAATCTACGTAATTATCCATCATATTTGTTCAAACTATAATTACTAATCTTTAATATAATTATTTAGGTTAAGAGCCTTTGAAAAATGTACGCATGTGTACCCAAACGTTAGGAAATTTCAAAAGGAGTTTTTCTATTAAATAAATATCTGAGTTTCGAAGAACAAGTTTTTTTGACTCATATTTATTTTTTCGATTTACGATTGGACCGTAAGACATAAATAATTTAAAATCTACGATTAGAAATCAATTACTTTGAGATTTGTTAAAGTAATTAAATTGAGTTTATTAGAAAGGTTATTTGGGTCAATTTTAGGTTAGAATTTAGTTTTTTTTTTAGAATTTACTTTTCGGAGCTAGTTTAATTCTTGAAAGTCGAGTTAGGATTCAAGGTTACATGGGAAATAGATTGACAACATAGATAATTAAGTTTTATGTGGTTTGAGATTGTCAATTTAATAAGTTTGGCCGAAAATCAAACTTTATCATAAAACTAAAAACATTGCAATTGGTTAATCGAATTTGTTTTTAAATTTTGAAATCATTAGGTATTGAATTAATTATATCTTTAATTTGTTAGAAATGCTGTGTTAATATTTTGCTGATTTTAAGAACCCACGTCTTTTCGAAGCACGCCCAACTACCGAGTCTGAGCTGACCGTGTGAAAAACCGGTACACTTGAACTTTAAGGACTTTCAGGAAGCAGTGCCGAAGGTATGCAGGAATTTATATTAGGAATCATCCATAAACTACCTTAACAATTTTGGAAATCCTCCCCCCCTCGTTGACAGCCGCTGATTTAGTTATGCCCCCCCCCCTCACCCAAAAATAACATAGTCTTAAGGTTAAACCCGATTTTGCGTTTATGCTTATTATTTTGTGTTTATAACGAGTCATATTGCCAATAGGCTATATTGTCTGCGTAACCATGTGGTGAATTATAAAGGTCGGTCATCAAATCAACAATTAAAATAAAAAAGTGATTATCACAGTAAGTGTTGAAATGTGCCTGATTGAATTTCATGACAGTTAATCCGGGTAGTACTGAATTTTTAAAATAAGAAAGGTAAATTTTTTGCCAAAAACAGGATAGTTAAACTTTTAACCAATTAGAGCAATTTTTAATTATAAAAAAAAATTTTAACACATGGTTTCTTTTTTAAATAAATAATTGAACTTTCAAATCAAAATGATATATTTTCTATAGAGAACAGTTGAATTATCAAATAAAAAGTATTAAATTTTAATCAAAATTAAATTTTATACCAAAAAAGACGAATTCCCAACAAATATACAAGAACTCTCAACCTCAAAGTTGAATTTTCAACTAAACTAGATTAATTTATACAAAAATTAATTTTTAACAAATTAGTTTAATTTTAATGTGGCGCTTCGTGTGAAAATAAGTTGGGAAATAAAAAAAGTGAGGGTAAGGTAGGAATATGGTTACGGACCCACTCGTCACATGGCCTTGAAGGTGAATTCTTATCATAAAAAAAAACATTTTCCACCAAAAATGGAATAGGTGAAATTTCAATTACCAAAGTAAATTTTCAACAAGAAAAGGAATATTCAGCAAACTTCTCAAACAAAAAGTTGAATTTTTACGAAAGTTTTTTTTTTAATTTTAAGAAACTCGATTCAACTTTAAAACATAGTTGTTTTATTTTTTTAAGTAAAAATTACGAATTTTTAAACAAAAAGTTCATTTTTCCACCGAAAAAATGTTAGAACAAAATTCAAGAACTTTTAACCAAAAAATTGACTTTTCAACTAAAAAAGATAAATTTGTAAACAAAAGATTATTCTACTACAAAGGAGATGAATTTTTAATAGAATAAAAGAATTTTCAATCAAAAAGTTAAATTTTCAACTAAAAAGTTGAATTTAAAAAACAGGTTAATTCTGAACCAAAAACTTGAATTTTCAATTGAAAACATAAATCATGATAAAAAATGTTTAAAATTATTTTTTGAAACAACTGCTTCCGATGTTTGGTTGCCCGTGCCTACGTTGCTTACGCAAAGTGCCCGATTCTCAATTTTTACAGAAGAACTAATCCGCGCAGAACGCGCTGTGTGCAAATATGATATGGCTAGTTTTCGCACATGGCTAATAGCCTATCAAAAGCGGCACTGATATTCTGGATAAAACGATGAGGGATTTTTCCCAGGTTCTGGAAATCCTATAAACAGCATAATGTGGCAAATTGAACAATATTAAAAATTTTATATTTCATAGTTGCTTTTTGGTATCCAAAATTATCTAAAAAAATATTTTTGTCCTTAGATACAGAAAAGAATTCAATTCAAGAGATAACTTCTATTTGCTATGGTGATTCAGAACAATAGATACAACCAGAGAAAATGAATGAAGACACTACAAATATCATCCACTTCGAAGACATTTGCAGCAACCTTGTAACATCTGAGGAGGTATCTTCACCAATGACTGCTGAAGAAGCGAAGAAAGCACTTATGGGCACGAAGGACTTCTCCGCTGCAGGACCAGATAGTATCAAGAAATTCTGGCGGAAGAAGTTTACTTTTAAAAAACAACAACTAGCCCGCACCTTCACCTCATATTCTAAGTAATAGATGGCCATTCTACAGTCACTG
>NC_046658.1:23042906-23044867 GCF_010883055.1 Belonocnema kinseyi
AACCCAGGCATTTATATCGTCTCCTACCATATTCGCACGGACATAGACGTCTCTTAGAATTGGACCACGTCTCGTTTTACATCTGGGATCTCTGAATTCAACAACTTTCGGTGTGCGCCCCGGCCCCACCACACCCGCTGACGTGCTTGTGGACGCGGTTGCCATACAAACGTTGAAAAGTTGAAGAGGGCAGCACCTCGATATAGTCGAAAATGTAGTTAGATATATATATATATCGTCCGTCCCCACCTCTGACCCATGCCGTATCTAGGAGCTAATGTCTTTGCTACTAGTGTCAAACAAATTTGGCTATTCGTACTAAAATTTCGGTATAGATACGACTTGTTAAATAAACATTTTTCTTCTTCAAAAACCTTTGTTAATGAAATATAAATTCATCTTTTAAATTAAAATAAAATGTGCTCTTATTTTAAAAAATATACTTGTTGGTGTCATTTTATAACCTTACATCACAAATTACGTAATTTCTGATATTAATGTACAATTTATAATAGTGATGTTGTTTAATTTCAATAACTGTCAATTTATACCAGGTTTGAAGCGCGCGCCTACAGCGACTAATGACAGTCGGTGCGCGGGGCAAGCGCAATAGCTCAAGATGCCAAAGTTGGGATCGCTCTCGGAGTGTTGAAATGAGTCAGACCCGTTTCTCCCTGGACTGGCTCTTAGTGCTAGTTAAGTGCCCTGTGCGAAATTGACTTATTACGTGGAATATGTAGCATTGGTTGTGTATAATATGCAAGGTGCTTTAAGGTTTTTTAATTCATCGTTGATTCTTGTTTTTCTTCAGAATTAAACCTGAAATACCTATATTTAATATCTGAGTTTCAGCGAAGGTACTGTAATTTGGAAATATCAATTACACCTAAACTTCACGCAGTTTTTTTCATGTTCCTGATTTTTGTCGTAAAGTTGAAAGAGACCTTGGATTTTACAGTAAATAAGCCATGCATTTTGTTCATTCGGATTTTAAAACGACCTGGGCTAAATATAAAGTTTCGAGCACACACCCTCTTTACCCAAGTAACTTGCTAAAAGCTGTACCAGAATACAATGCCCCACATGTTTAATAAAAAAGTATTTTTTGTTTCAGTATTGATATCGGCTGATATTATATTTATCTATCACCTTTCGTTAAATAAAGTGAAAAAAAAATTAATTACTTTTTGTGGAAATTTTATATTTTTAATTCACAAAAAACGTTTCTAAAAAACGGATCGGGAGATTTGACTCAACATTTTTTTGCGCACTTTTTTGAGCCCCTTAATCGAATCCAAAGAAAGGGGGGATCTTCTAGGACCTTGCATTTAAAGTTAGTTCAACACCCCGGACAGAGACAAGATTCGAAATCCAAAATGAGCCTTATTACTGATTGCTGAATTTGTACCAGATTCTTTTCATTTTGTAGAACTTCTTGACCAATTGTATTATGAATTAATTTTTATTTTTATTTAAAAATGAATTTTTTTTAATTAAATAATTTTTTATCACTTTCCAAAAGTTAACTATGATACTTTACAAATTGACAACAATTAATCATTATTAAAATAATTTTTATTCTTGCAAATCCTTCCGGCCCATGAACGCCGTAGGGTGCAGCCCAGAAAAATTTCCCAGATCAAACATAATCTTTCGGTGCATGAAACCGGTAAAAATGGTTGCATTCAAAGGTATTAGCAATTCCAATACCTAGTAATGCCATTTCTGTCTTTTTTTGAATTCATGGCCAGGCAACAAAAATATTTAGATGCCAATCCCTTTCAAAGCCGATCGGAGCTGGAAAACGTAACCTGAAATAAGTTGAAAATACCATTTTCGTTTAACACATCAGAAATAATACATCCCTTTTAAAAATAGTCCGGAATCACCAGAAAGATTTCAGGACTTCTGACCCTTTTCGGTCACTTTTATTGATGAAAGGGTTAGGGGGGGGGGGGGGG
>NC_046658.1:23044967-23047446 GCF_010883055.1 Belonocnema kinseyi
GATCGTCGTATTGATTCCTTTACAGACTGTAACCACCTATCTCACGGTTGTGAGACGTGGTTGTGGCTGAAATTTTACAGCGATTTCGCTGGAAGCGGGTGCTGGAAGTCGTGACATGCTGCAGATCTGCTAATTTACAGTCGCGTCTGCAAAGACGCAACATTCCAGCAGAACTACCTGGTGATGGCTTGGATTACTAACACAACAGGAAAGCTTTCGATTTCACCTGTCATAGATTTATCATCTGTCTGTTGGAAAGCAGGAAGGTTTTTTGCACACGTAGTGAGATGCACAGAGACTGATGCCGCTTTGGAAAACTGAATTCACTATCTCATCTGGAAATGGTTGTGACAACGAAGAGCGTCATCTTCCAGAGGGGCCCCACTCATAGGCATACAAAGAGCCCTCTGTTATTTTGTACCATAACTCTGCCACTATCCTTCATACTACTTATTTCCCTGGGCGTAGCTGCGACGAAAAAAAAACATCGCGAGTATAAGGTTACTCATGTATTTTATATGGGTAGTCTGAAGATCTATGTTTGTGGATATGATTGCTGCTAGATATTCTACACTGGAGAGAACTAAATATACCTAGACGTGTCTGAGAGCCATATGCAGGACATAAAATCAGCAAAGAATTCTCTGCGAGCAGATAAGAACGTCTCCTTTGAAAGATTTGGTCATACAATCCATCGGCGTTGAACAAGGCACACTCAACTCCCGACATATGAACGGTTTCAGGCATGGCTTGCATTGGCCTTGCTCGTTTCTCTTTTTGTGATCGTTTCTCTCTTAAGTGTAAAACTATCACTGGTTCGTAAGCCCAAGGCCATAACCGTGGGCCAAAAACATGCAGAGGCACGTGCCAGCCTGTCATGATTTCGTCGTGCCCTATGGCCATCCTACCCGCGGTCGTTATACGTGTCCATAGGTGGGATAAACCGCGGTTCTGTTATTTGCTGTTATTTTTATACAGGGTGCCTCACCAAAATCGGAACAATTTTCAAATTGAATTTCCCGCTACATCATGCTTGTGCCAGAGGTCGCCGTTATCGTACAAGTAGCAAGCTGGCATAATTAACAAGTGTTAATCTCAAAATTGTCACTGTCAAAAATTGCTCGGGTGTATAACTGAAGAGCCGCGATTATCGAAGATCTTCGCGCCGGACGGTCAGCACCGGAGATAATTCGAAGTGTTGGATATCCAAAATCAACTGTGTATACCGATTTAAATCTGTTGTACTTTTATGTATGGAACGTGGTTAAAAGGGTTACTAACAAGTCTCGACATCCAAATGTGACATCATTAATAGCCGACACTGAGGTAGCGTTGGTAGCGTTCGCCAATCTTGACAGCGCAGAAATGCAGAGGGCGTGCAAGCGCTTCAGACCGCGAATGGAGGCTTTGATTGAAGCTGATGGAGGCTACATTGGATAGTTACAGTGTCAATATGTGCGCTTAATGCCATGTAAGAACCTTTTGTACTTAAACTTTGGAATGGAATAGAAGCTTCTAATGTGTCCCCGGAGGGTTTACATTTTTCTTGTACCTTCTTCCCTATTCCTTTACACACCCCCCACACACTTACTTGGTGGAGGGAGGGGGACCTACACTTTAACGTGAGTTCCGAACCACGAAGAGCAACAGCTTTAAGTACTTAGAGAAAACCTTTTTCTCTATAGGTAACGGTCCCACAACCCTCCAGAGATCAACAACTTCCTTGCTAGGCTAGTGTTAACCGCATGGGCCGCCGAGGCTCTTCCAAAGTGCGAGGCGGGAGTCGAACCCGCAAGCCGATGGAGTGGGTCTAAAGCCTACGCTTTAGCACCCACGACCATCGTTCCACTTACCTAAACTTGATTTTTAAACAAATAACACTATTTAAAGGATGGTGTTTGATTTTTCCCGATTTTGGTGACGCATCCTGATGGCAGTATATGGCAGTTGTTCCTAATGGGGCCCAGAGGTGGTTGTTTAAACTATTTTTGAAAACTATATATTAGAAATATATTCTTGAACTATGCACAGTGTGTCTTCTCACACCACAAATCAGTATTTTAAATAATTTACTAAAAATTGAACATTATGAACCATTTTATTGAACCTAGGAGAAGCGTTGAGTAATGAAAATTTGTATCCCTAGATTCGATAAAAATGAAAAAGTTGTTGCAAGAATTGTACAATGTATTGATTGTCATAAAAAAGGCACATTTAAACATTTACCTTCAGAGCCATATAGTATATAAGTATTATTAATTAGAAATAAGTAAAAAGAGAACATGCATAAAAAATATAAATAAACGAGGAAATATGAAAGGAAAGTTTTGGCGATTTCTGAACATTTTCTCAAGAATTCTGACTTTCGCTGACGACCCACAGTGGGGTGAAATCGGAAAACGAGGTTCAAAATGACATTTAGAACGCAATTATGCACCGATTTTAGAATTTTTTTTTTAATTCAGAACTAAATTTTTCA
>NC_046658.1:23047546-23056679 GCF_010883055.1 Belonocnema kinseyi
AGAAATGGGTTGCGCGCGCAACCCAGGCATTTATATCGTCTCCTACCATATTCACACGGACATAGACGTGTCATAGTATTGGACCACATCTCGTTTCAGATCTGGGATCACTGGTACTGACGACGTCATCTTTCGTTACGCTCCAGAGGAGAGCAATTCCGCATCGAAAGTGAGCTACCTGTTTATACAAGAATCAGAGCTGCCAGATCGTGGATGAAATTGACCCCCACCATACCTACCGTTTGGGAGCCGCAAAATAGAAGATACATGATTACCACTGTGAGTTCGTGTGTTAAAAAAAACGTATTTTTTTACAAAGTAGTTCAACTCTTAGTGAAATAATCGACTTTTAAACCCGAGAAGATGTACAGTTCATATTTGAACCAAACAATTGCATTCTTGACCTGACCGGCAATCGTGCACCTTCGAGTTTTCAAATTCAGAAGAGGAGAAATGGGTTGCGCGCGCAACCCAGGCATTTATATCTACTCCTACCATATTCACACGAACATAGACGTGTAATAGTATTGGACCACGTCTCGTTTCAGATCTGGAATCACTAGTTGAATTCCAAACTGAAGTCTGAACGTGATTTTCTGTTTCTCGTTCTCGCGTTCGCCTTCGCCATCACTACAACAATCTTTGCTATAGTTGAGTCGGTTGGCTGGCTCTGTACGGCCTGTACGCTAAAAATGTTATGAACACTGATTTACCTAATTATATTCAAATTAAAGAGAGCCTACAAATATTCTATTTATTATTTTTATTTTAAATTTTCGAGACAATAAATAAATGTAAAAAAATTCTTTCCGTACGTTAGAATTTAGTTAAATTTCTAAAATTATTTTTAAAAACTAAATTTAAAATTTAAATGAAATTAAGATAAATTAAAAAATTTTATGAAATTTATTTAAATTCCAAATTAAATAAAACTTAGTTGAGTTTAAAATTTAAATAAAATTCAGCTAAATTCAACATTTAAATTAAATATAGGTGAATATAAGAATTAAATAAAGTTTAGATAAATTAATTTCTCGTCTGGTTTCTTTTCAAAGAGAAATTTTCTAGATACTAAGTAAATAAGTTTTAAAACAATTCTACTCGTACTTTAAGATTTACTGTAGTGCAATTTTAAAAATTATTTTGTAAAACTAAATTTAAAGATTGAATACAATTTAGATTATTACAAAAAATGAATACATGTTAGTTAAATTCAAAATTTAATTAAAATTTAGTTGAATTTAAGTAAATTTCAGTTAAAATTGTGGATGTTGAATGGTGTTAAATTTAAGTACAATTTAGTTCAATAAAAATGAAACTCTCGTTAAATTTTAAATTTAATTGAATTGAATACAGATGTATGTGGGTTGTTTCTTGGCTTCAACAATGGAGAGCATTCAAATAAGCTGGAGAAATTAAAAAAATTCCCTTATTTTTATAATAATTAGTTAAATTCAACAAAAAAACTCAGGAAAGTAATTAGGACTCATAGTTCTAAAGTTGTTGGTTTGAAACTTTTCAGAAGTCGACAGTGTCAAAATATAAAAGGAAGAGTTTAAACTTCAGCATAACTGTTTTGCATGGAAATACTTTACTATCCCACAATTTTATTTCAAAGTAGAAGTATGTTAGCAATTAAATAATTATTCCATTCAAAATTTTTCAGTTTCGAAAATTGGATTATAATTTCAAAGTCTTTGAAATTAAAAGGCTTTAAATGAGAGAAATTTGAAATGAAAACAATTAAAATTACAGTGTAATTATTTTCTTTTATAAGCGTAAGAATAAAATAATAATTATTGAAAGAAACTTGCTTATAAATTTAAAATTCAAAATTTCAGTTTTTTTAAAATTTCGAATATTCTTCGAGTATAACCTGTGAATTCAAGTTATTAAATTTTAAACGTTTTAAGTGAAATCACTTTTGATTCGGCAATACATTTTTTTCAGCTTTAGGATATAAATAATCTAAAGCTGCAATAAGCAGATTATTCGATGTCAAACCTCGTGAAAAATTGGAATTAATGTAAAGCCCTTGAAATCGAAAACTTTTTATACGGAGAGGAATTTTAAATTGAAAGGTTTTAATATATTTTCAATTTAAAACATTCAAATTGAGTAATTTTAGAAACAGAAATTTTAAGAATTGTATTATTTGAAATTTTTTCATAGAGTTGATAAATTGAAAATCTGCCCGCGTTGTGGGCACATTCTTGTCGCGCGCTGCGCGCGGCGGTCGCATCTCGCGCTTCGCGCTCGGATATTTATTCTTTGCATTTGAAATGCTTGAAAAAAACGTTATCAAAAAGATCTCTTTTAGATGGCAGTATTTATATGCGTCTTCATATTCTGAACTGTCTACTTAATTAAGTATAGTCAAATATTAAGTTTCTCAAAGTTCTGTAGGCTCTGAGGTGCACATTCTCATCGTGACACTTGCACTGCGCGCTCGATTTCCTACAGACATTTGTAAACAGGTTTTGTTAGGTTTTTTTCTCGTAACGTTCGTACCCTACATAGTTTCTCCACAAAATGGATTTTTTTTATTTTCGATTATTTTTTGTGCAATCAAAATTTTTGAAGAAAATCCAAAAATTGGTTATGATAATCTTGTAGGGCTTTCAAAAAGAAATGTTTTTCTTCTTTTGACTTTTTTTTATATTGTGCGTTTTTCGGCTTCAAATTTTGATTTTCAGTTTATTAAAAAATTTTTGAAAACGCTATAACTCTGAGAATTTTCTTTATATCGAAAAAAATCATAATGATAAATTGTTTGTTCTTTTCAATACTATGAATATCCGTACATAGAATTTTCAAATTCAGAAAAAAGTTGTCTTTACGGACGGACGGCCGGCCGGATGGACAGACAGATAGACACTATCGTGAAAACCTGATTTTCGGATTCAGGGGGTCTCGAAACGTGGAGATCCGTTGAAAAAGTGTGATGTCAAATTTCCGACAATTCTAATACTTTCTCAATCATAAATGATGAGAATCTAAAAATACAAGCATTAATATTTTAAAAATTTTGAATATGCCTCAAGCATAATCTGATAAATTTAAATTATTTAATTTTGAAAGTTCTGAATTGAAAATTGAAATGCAGAATTCTAAATGTTTGTATTTGGGTATTATCAGATTTTGGAGGCCATTAATTTAAGCCTAATCAAGTTAGAAGGCTTACAGTTATCAATTTTACGATATTAAACCCTTATATTAAAAACCAAATTGAATTTCAATGTTAAAATTTTTAATTATTTAGGATTTGATTCTTAAATTCAGAATTTCTTCAATGCTTTACATTTTTAATTTTACACTTTCAAACCTTTTTGTTTAATTTGAGTCATCGAGAAAAAAATATTACATTTTAGTAGACACAACTTTTTTTTGTGTAAAAAAAAATTAATTTAGGAAATATCCCGCGCACCAAGGTGAACAATCCGTCGAGAGGAAAAAATGGTTTACGCCAAATCTGCTGTTTGCGTGAAGAAACTTTTGACGTGAGTCTTCTTTACGTATACGCTGCAACGCGAAAATGACCCTTACGTCAACCTTTAGAGAGTAACTTTTTTCTCCAAGACGGCAGAAATAATCACAGCTTATCACACTGAAAAAAATTATTTGATAACAAAATTTCGTCACTTATTTATTACATGAAAATATTTGTTTTTGTTTACATGATTTAAGAAGTAAGAAAAAAATCTTGATTGGAATATATTGATTTTTGAAGAACAAGAAGCTTTAAGCATTAAAACGTTAGGCGTAAATAATTTTAACATATCTTCTTTTTTAATTTAATAAACTCAATATTAAAATGGAAGTTTTAATATTGTCTGAAATAAATATTCACTTTAACTTCAAGTACCTACATGACAGTTTTGACTCGTTATGTTCATTGTAATTTTTACATTATGTCTAATTATCTACTGTGTTATGAATTGCAGTTAGAAAAAAGTTGTGAATAATACAATAGAGCGGAATTATACTTCGGTTCTCAATCAAGATCTTTGAAAAGGAGTATACAATTTTTGAAAAAATAAATCTGACAAAAAAGTGTATTTTTTGGTTCGATTAATAATTTTATTCAAATATGAAATTCCTTCCTAATTTCTTTTTAATTATGCAAGAAATAAACATTGTTAATATCTTTTTCAAATAAAAAAGTGGGGTTTTTTGCATGATTGTTGTTATTTTTCTTAAACGAACCTTTTTTTTAATGAGGTAATTAATTTATAATGCATAAGCCTTTAAAATTTTATAAAAGAAACTGAAAGTTAATCCAATATTTAAATTATTAGAAAATAAATTTATTTACGAACAAATTTAAAAAAGCAAGTTTTTTATTAAAGGAAAGAACTTAAAATAATTATTTTAGCAAAATAAAAATTTTTTAATCGAATTAAATATGCAAACAGTTAAACAAGTAAATGCAAACAAAAGCTTAATCGACCAGCTGGAAAGTATAGTTTTCTATACATGACCAGTGGAGAACATTTTAAAGTTTCAACTTATTTTTCTCAATAAATACAAAATAAAGAAATAAAGGAAATAATTAAAGGAAACTTATATATTTATTAAAAATAAAATAAAATAAAAACAGCGTCAAATTCTTTTAAAAAATATAGACTATTAAAATACATAATAGTTCTGTGAATTTATAGCATTGGTTTATATTATTTTTCATGGTTGCAGTTTAAAAAATGTAACTATCTCATGTATTAAAACAACAAAAAGACGAAAATTATGGCAATTTTTATGTCAAGTTTTAGTATTAAATGATAATAAAAAAAAATTAGGCAAACTTTTTTTGTAAGATTGAGTTTCGGAAGTTGAATTAGTTTTTGTTCTAATTTCTTTAAGTCTTGTTTGTCATAATTAATGTCATAAGTTACATTAATCCAATAGGGTTTCCTTTCTTCTAAATGCGTAGGTAGGTCTATCTGGTCATAATTATTGTATATTTTACAACTGTTACCTTCTATTTTAGCAGGAATGATTATTTCTACAGTTGTCAAATTGTCATCGCAACTTATGTCTAGTTTTATTTTAACAAGAGGAATTATAATATATCCATTGTAAATAGGTATAAAGGTTTCCTTATGAAGTAAATACGGAGACTGATTACAGTTTATTTCTGAATATCTTTTGAAGACGCTTGCTTCGCATGTTTTGCTATCCATTAGTTTGAGTTTTGGTTGATTTCGTTTACAGATCAGGTAACTCGTTATGGCTTTACAATGTTCAATCGTCTGTCTGTCTGTGGGAACGTATGAATCTCTCAATATAATTATTAGTTCATGGGCAGGTATAATAGACAAATATACGAGGGTAGTTCAATAAGTCCTTAGAATGACCAACAGATGGCGCGCGAATCGCTCCAAATCATCTGTTTTCAGTCAGCACCACTTCCGACTAGACTTCCGACTTTAAAATTAACAAATTTCTTAAAATTTAATTGACCTTTTTTAGTAGAAATTTAATCATTTTGGTTGGAAATGCATCATTTTTGGTCAAAAATGCAATTTTTTGATTAAAATATGAACTGTACATCTTCTTGGGCTTAAAAGTCGATTATTTCACTAAGAGTTGAACTACTTTTTAAAAAAATACGTGTTTTTAACAAAGTTTTATAATTATGGTTGAAAATTTAACTATTTGGTTGAAAGTTTAACTCTTTGATTGCAAACTCATATTTTTCGTTTAAGAGATTCAACATTTTGTAGATAATTCTTCTTTTTGACATTAAAATTAAATAATTTCGTTGAATATTCATGTATTTTGTTTAAAATTTGTCTTTTTTGTAGATCATCAATTTTCTTGGTCGAAAATTCATCTGATTGGTTGAAAATTCAACAACTTTGCTGAAAATAAATTTTTTCCGTTAAAAATTATTTATCTTTATCTGAAAATGTAACTATTATAAGATTGATTAAAAATTAATCGTATATATTGGTTAAGTTTCAAAATCGTTTTTTTTATAGAACATTAATCTTCTTGGTCAAAAATTCACCTTTTCCCTTGAAAATTTAACAATTTTATTGAAAATTCGTTTTTTTTCCTTGTTCAATTCAATTTTTTTATCACAGCTTTTATCAGGAAATTGAACTATTCCATTTTTGGTTAAACTTTATCCTATAAATTTTATTAGTTAAAACACCAATTATTTGTTAGAAAATTAATTTATTTGTATTCGATTTTGACTTGAAATATTATTTCAGTACAAAAAATTTTTAATTTTAACCCATTCAATTTGAAATTTTTTAATTAAAAAAAGAAAATTTCGTTAATCACCAGCAATATTTGACCGTTCATTGAAAACAATCCATTACAAATAACTGTTAAAAACTATACAAATTTGAACAGAATGGTTCGAAATAGAAAGCCTTGAATTGTTAAATTTGTAATGAGCTAAATTTTAAGTTTAATGCTACAATTTTAATTTAAAAAAAGATTCAGAATTAATTTAAAACTTGAAATTATTTCAAATAATTTGAAACACGATTTAGACTTTTGCAGATTAAAAAAAAAAGCTTTTTGAAAATTGTATAGTATTTAAAAAGAATGATAAAAATTGTTGTGATTGCTAAGAACATTGAAAATGATTTTTTATTTTGACAAAAAAATTTTAAGTGATTATTTCAAAACATTTTAAAAATTAAAAAAAAAGAATCCGGAAGATTTTAAGGAAATTTTTTCATTTTGCAGTTTTTTTAATCTTAGGAAAAAAATCTAATTAACAAAATATATCAATTTTGAACCCAAAAGTTTACTTTTTAACGAATTAAATTAATTTTCTATCAGATAATTGGTGTTTTAACTAATACAATGCACAGGATAAAGTTTCAAAAAAAATTGAATACTTCAATTTCCAGATAAAAACGATTAATTTTTAATCAATCCTAGAATAGTTACATTTTCAGATAAAAAAATAATTTTTAATCGAAAAAATAAATTTGTAATAAAGTTGTTAAATTCTCAACCAATAACATGAATTTTCGACCAACAAAATTATTTAATTTTAAAGTCAAAAAGAGTATCATCTGCAAAAAGTTGAATCTTTAACCCAAAAATATGATTTTTCAGCCAAAATTTTAATTGTCGAGCAAATAGTTTAACTTTCTATCGAATTGTTGACTTTTAACGCCCAAATATACAATTTTAACAAAAAAGTAAATTTTTTAACAAAAAATTTTATTTGAAGGCATATAGTTGAATTTTCAAGTATAATTATGAATCATTAATAAGAAAAAATTAATTTTATTACTAAGTACTTCAACTGTAAGTGAAAGTAAAACTATTTGGTCGACAATTAAAATTTTTGTTGAAAAATCATATTTTTTGGGTAAAAATTCAGCTTTTTTGTAGATGATACTCTTTTTGACTTTAAAATTAAATAATTTTGTTGATAGTTCATATATTTTGTTGGAAAGTGACCTTGCTTGGTAAACATTTAATCTTTTTGGTTGAAAATGTATCATTATTGGTCAAAAATGCAATTGTTTGGTTGAAATATGAACTGTTCATCTTCTTGGGCTTAAAAGTCGATTATTTCACTAAAAGTTGAATTACTTTGTAAAAAAATACTGTTATTTTCAACAAGGTTTTATAATTATGGTTATAAATTTAACTATTTGGTTAAAAGTTTAATTCTTTGATTGAAAACTCATATTTCTCGCTGAAAAAAATCAACTTTTTGTAGATAATTCGTTTTATCGACTTTAAAATTAAATAATTTGGATGAAAATTCATGTCTTTTGTTTGAAATTTGTCTTTTTTTGTAGATCATTAAGTTTCTTGGTCGAAAATTCATGTTATTGGTTGAGAATTTAACAACTTTATTGAAAATTTATTTTCTCGATTAAAGTTTTTTTTTATCTGAAAATGTAACTATTCTACGATTGATTAAAAATTAATCGTTTTTATCTGGAAATTGAACTATTCAATTTTAGTTTGAAACTTTATCCAGTACATTGTATTAGTTAAAACACCAATTATTTGATAGAAAATTAATTTAATTTGTTAAAAAGTAAACTTTTGGGTTGAAAATTGATATATTTTGTTAATTAGATTTTTTTCATAACATTAAAAAAACTGCAAAATAAAAAAAATTCCTTAAAATCTTCCGGATTCTTTTTTTTTAATTTTTAAAATGTTTTCAAATACTCACTTAAAATTTATTTGTCAAAATAAAAAAATTATTTACAATATTCTTAGCAATCACAACAATTTTTGTTATTTTTTTCAAATACTGTACAATTCTCAAAAAGCTTTTTTTTTTAAATCTGCAAAAGTCTAAATCGTGTTTCAAATTATTTGAAATAATTTCAAGTTTTAAATTAAAAATGGAATAGTTCAATTTCCAGATAAAAGCTGTGATAACAAATTGAATTGAACAAGGATAAAAAACGAATTTTCAATTAAATTTTTTAATTTTCAAGGGAACAGGTGAATCTTTGACCAAGAAGATTAATGTTCTATACAAAAAACGATTTTCAAACTTAACCAATATTTAGGATTAATTTTTAATCAATCCTATAATAGTTACATTTTCAGATAAAGATAAATAATTTTTAACGGAAAAAATTTATTTTCAACAAAGTTGTTGAATTGTCAACCAATCAGATGAATTTTCGACCAAGAAAATTAACGTTCTACAAAAAAGACAAATTTTAAACAAAATACATGAATATTCAACGAAATTATTTAATTTTAATGTCAAAAAGAAGAATTATCTACAAAAAGTTGAGTTTCTTAAACGAAAAATATGAGTTTTCAATCAGAGTTAAACTTTCAACCAAATAGTTAAATTTTCAACCATAATTATAAACCCTTGTAAAAAAAACGTATTTTTTTACAAAGTAGTTCAACTTTTAGGGAAATAATCGACTTTTAAACCCAAGAAAATGTACAGTTCATATTTTAACCAAACAATTGCATTTTTGTGAAAAATGATACATTTTCTACCAAAAAGATTAAATTTCTACTAAAAAAGGTCAATTGAATAGTTGCATTTACAAAAAAACGACTTTGAAACCAAAAAATATTTACAGTTGATAATTCAACCGAAACTGTAATTTTTAATCAAAAAGTATAAATTATCCATAAAGCAATTTAATTTCTACAAAGAAAGACG
>NC_046658.1:23056779-23061693 GCF_010883055.1 Belonocnema kinseyi
TAAGGATTCATAATTATAGTTGAAAATTCAACTATTTGCCTTTAAATTAGGTTAAAAATTCAGCTTTTTTGTAGATAATACTCTTTTTGACTTTAAAATTAACAAATTTATTAAAGTTAATTGACGTTTTTTAGTAGAAATTTAATCTTTTTGGTTGAAAATGTATCATTTTTGGTCAAAAATGCAATTGTTTGGTTAAATATGAACTGTACATCTTCTTGGGTTTAAAAGTCGAATATTTCACTAAGAGTTGAACTACTTTGTAAAAAAATACGTTTTTTTTTTAACAAGGTTTTATAAATCTGGTTGAAAATTGAACTATTTGGTTGAAAGTTTAACTCTTTGATTGAAAACTCATATTTTTCGTTTAAGAAATTCAACTTTTTGTAGATAATTCGTCTTTTTGACATTAAAATTAAATAATTTCGTTAAAAATTCATGTATTTTGTTTAAAATTTGTCTTTTTTTGTAGATCATTAATTTTCTTGGTCGAAAATTCATCTGATTGGTTGAACATTCAACAACTTTGTTGAAAATAAAGTTTTTCCGTTAAAAATTAGTTATCTTTATCTGAAAATGTAACTATTATAGGATTGATTAAAAATTAATCGTATATATTGGTTAAGTTTGAAAATCGTTTTTTTTATAGAACATTAATCTTCTTGGTCAAATTTCACCTTTTCCCTTGAAAATTTAACAATTTTTTTGAAAATTCGTTTTTTTCCTTTTTCAATTCAATTTTTGATCACAGCTTTTATCTGGAAATTGAACTATTCCATTTTTGGTTAAACTTTATCCTGTAAATTGTATTAGTTAAAACACCAATTATTTGTTAGAAAATTAATTTATTTGTTTTCGATTATGACTTGAAATATTATTTCAGTATAAAAAATTTTTATTTTTAACCCATTCAATTTGAAATTTTTTAATTAAAAAAAGAAAATTTCGTGAATTATCAGCAATATTTGACCATCCATTTAAGACAATTCATTACAAACAACTGCTAAAAATTATACAAATTTGAACAGAATGGTTCGAAATAGAAAGCCTTGAGTTGTTAAATTTGTAATGAGCTAAATTTTAAGTTTAAACGCTACAATTTTAATTTTAAAAAAGATTCAGAAATAGTTTAAAACTTGAAAGTATTTCAAATAATTTGAAACACGATTTAGACTTTTGCAGATTTAAGAAAAAATAAGCTTTTTGAAAATTGTACAGTATTTAAAAAGAATGACAAATATGGTTGTGATTGCTAAGAACATTGAAAATGATTTTTTATTTTGACAAATAAATTTTAAGTGATTATTTGAAAACATTTTAAAAATTAAAAAAAAAGAATCCGAAAGATGTTAAGGAAATTTCTTTATTTTGCAGTTTTTAGAAAAAAAAATTTCTATCAAATAATTGGTGTTTTAACTAAGACAATGTACAGGATAAAGTTTCAATCAAAAATTGAATAGTTCAATTTCCAGATAATGACGATTAATTTTTAATCAATCCTAGAATAGTTACATTTTCAGATAAAAAAAATAATTCTTAACCTAAAAAATAAATTTGTAATAAAGTTGTTAAATTCTGAACCAATAACATGAATTTTCGACCAAGTACATTAATGATCTACAAAGAGACAAATTTCAAACAAAATACATGAATTTTCAACGAAATTATTTAATTTTAAAGTCAATAATAAGAGTTATCTACAAAAAGTTGATTTTTTACAGCGAAAAATAGGAGTTTTCAATCAAAGAGTTAAACTTTCAACCAAATAGGTAAATTTTTTACCATAATTATAAAACCTTGTTGAAAATAACAGTATTTTTTTACAAAGTAATTCAACTCTTAGTGAAATAATCGACTTTTAAACCCAAGAAGATGTAGAGTTCATATTGCAACCAAACAATTGCATTTTTGACCAAAAATGATACATTTTCAACCAAAAAGATTAAATATCTACCAAACAAGGTCAATTTGCAACAAAATAGATGAACTTTCAACAAAATTATTTAATTTTAAAGTCAAAAAGAGTATCATCTACAAAAAAGCTGAATTTTTAACACAAAAATATGATTTTTCAACCAAAATTTTAATTGCCGACCAAATAGTTTAACTTTCTATCAAATTGTTAACTTTTAACGCCCAAAGATGCAATTTTAACAAAAAAGTAAAATTTTTAACAAAAAATTTAATTGGAAGGCAAATAGTTGAATTATCAACTATAATTATGAATCCTTAATAAGAAAAAATTAATTTTTTTACTAAGTACTTCAACTGTAAGTGAAAGTTAAACTATTTGGTCGACAATTAAAATTTTGTTTGAAAAATCATATTTTTGGGTTAAAAATTCAGCTTATTTGTAGATGATACTCTTTTTGACTTTAAAATTAAATAATTTTGTTGAAAGTTCATCTATTTTGTTGGAAATTGGCCTTGTTTGGTAGAAATTTAATTTTTTTTGTTGAAAATGTATCATTTTTGGTCAAAATGCAATTGTTTGGTTGAAATATGAACTGTACATCTTCTTGGGCTTAAAAGTCGATTATTTCACTAAGAGTTGAATTACTTTGTAAAAAAATACTGTTATTTTCAACAAGGTTTTATAATTATGGTTAAAAATTTAACTATTTGGTTGAAAGTTTAACTCTTTGATTGAAAACTCATATTTTTCGCTGAAAAAAATCAACTTCTTGTAGATAACTCGTTTTATTGACTTTAAAATTAAATAATTTCGTTAAAAAATTAATGTATTTGGTTTGAAATTTGTCCTTTTTTTTTAAATCATTAATTTTTTTGGTCGAAAATTCATGTTATTGGTTGAGAATTTAACAACTTCATTGAATTTTTTTTTTCGTTTAAAAATTATTTTTTTTATCTGAAAATGTAACTATTCTAGGATTGATTAAAAATTAATCGTTTTTATCTGGAAATTGAACTATTCAATTTTTGGTTGAAACTTTATCCAGTACATTGTATTAGTTAAAATACCAATTATTTGATAGAAAATTAATTTAATTTGTTAAAAAGTAAACTTTTGGGTTGAAAATTGATATATTTTGTGAATTAGATTTTTTTCTAAAATTAAAAAACTGCAAAATAAAGAAATTTCCTTAACATCTTCCGGATTCTTTTTTTTAATTTTTAAAATGTTTTCAAATAATCACTTAAAATTTATTTGTCAAAATAAAAAATCATTTTCAATGTTCTTGGGAATCACAACAATTTTTGTTATTCTTTTCAAATACTGTACAATTCTCAAAATGCTTATTTTTTTTAATCTGCAAAAGTCTAAATCGTGTTTCGAATTATTTCAAATAATTTCAATTTTTAAGTTGATTCTGAATCTTTTTTTAAATTAAAATTGTAGCGTTTAAACTTAAAATTTAGCTCATTAGAGATTTAAAAATTCAAGGCTTTCGATTTCGAACCATTCTGTTCAAATTTGTATAGTTTTTAACAGTTGTTCGTAATGGATTGTTTTAAATGAACGGTCAAATATTGCTGATAATTAACGAAATTTCCTTTTTTTAATTACAAAATTTCAAATTGAATGGGTTGAAAATAAAAATTTTTTATACTGAAATAATATTTTAAGTCATAATCGAAAACAAATAAATTAATTTTCTACCAAATAATCGGTGTTTTAACTAATACAATTAACAGGATAAAGTTTAACCAAAAATGGAATAGTTCAATTTCCAGATAAAAGCTGTGATAAAAAATTGAATTGAACAAGGAAAATTACGAATTTTCAATAAAATTATTAAATTTTCAAGGGAACAGGTGAGTTTTTGACCAAGAAGATTAATGCTCTATAAAAAAAAAACATTTTCAAACTTAACCAATATATACGATTAATTTTTACGCAATCCTATAATAGTTACATTTTCAGATAAAGATAAATAATTTTTAACGGAAAAAATTTATTTTCAACAAAGTTGTTGAATTGTTAACCAATCAGATGAATTTTCGACCAAAAAAATTAATGTTCTACAAAAAAAGACAAATTCTAAACAAAATACATGAACTTTTAATAAAATTATTTAATTTTAATGTCAAAAAGACGAATTATCTACAAAAAGTTGAATTTCTTGAACGAAAAATATGAGTTTTCAATCAAAGAGTTAAACTTTCAACCAAATAGTTAAATTTTCAACCCTAATTATAAACCCTTGTTTAAAAAAACGTATTTTTTTACAAAGTAGTTTAACTCTTAGTGAAATAATTGACTCTTAAACCCAAGAAGATGTACAGTTCATATTTTAACCAAACAATTGCATTTTTGTGCAAAAATGATACATTTTCAACCAAAAAAATTAAATTTCTACTAAAATAGGTCAATTTAACTTTAATAAATTTTTTAATTTTAAAGTCAAAAAGAGTATTATCTACAAAAAAGCTGAATTTTTAACCTAATTTAAAGGCAAACAGTTGAATTTTCAACTATAATTATGAATCCTTAATAAGAAAAGATTAATTTTTTTACTAAGTAGTTCAACTTTTAGTGAATAATCGAATTTTCCACCCAAAAATTATGATTTGAACTTTTAACAATATAAATGCATTTACAACAAAACGACTTTGCAACCAAAAAATATTTACAGTCGATAATTCAACCGAAAAATGTAATTTTTAATCAAAAGGTATAAATTTTCCATAAAGCAATTTAATTTCTACAAAAAAGGACGAATTGTTAACAAAATACATGACTTTTTAACCAAAAATGGTATAGATTAATTTTCAGTTTCAAAAATGTATTTACAACGAAAGAGATGAACCTTCAAATAAAAGAAATAAAAATTTTAACAAAGTAGTTGCATTTTTGATAGAAAAGAGGACTTTTTTACAAAATAGTTACATTTTCAACATAATAATTAATTTTTCAATTAAATAATTGAGTTTTTATCCAAACGAGATGAA
>NC_046658.1:23061793-23064032 GCF_010883055.1 Belonocnema kinseyi
GAGGGTGCTAGGGGAGCGAATGAGGGAGAATGAAAGAATGCACGTGAAAAAGGTAAATGGGGGTATAAAGAAAGTGAAAGAAAAAGGAAACGGAAGTCGCTTTGATTAGAAGCGTGAAAATTGTAAGTAATGGTAAAGTAAAAGATAAGTAGACTAAGATGCGTTTGCGTTATCATACTCTCTCTCTCGCTTGCACTCTCGCTTTCGTTAGCTCGCTCACTCGCTTACTAATAAGTCCTAAATTGCGCTATCGCAGGAACTAGATATAAGACTTTATGTAAATAGTTGTAAATAATTGTATATATAGAAAGGATAAGATTGTAAAAAATATATAGATGTAAACGGAAAGATTGTAAGGAATGGAAGTCATGTAAACCCTTAGGGGACACATTATGAATAAAGAAGAAGAAATTAATTTTTAAACAAAACCAAAAAAAAATTCCACAAAATACTTAAATTTTCAGAAAGCGAATTTTAAAATCTCTTGAAATTTCGCAAAGCTCTTGAAAACTCCTTGCAAATTTAAAAATACCCTAAAATATTTTAAATCCTTTAAAATCTCATACTAAATTATTGAAATCAATTGAAAATTCCTTGGAATCTAGTAAAGTATCCTAAGATATATCAAATCCCATAAAATCTCATATTTAATTACTGTAGTCAATTACAAATTCCTTGGAACCTTTCAAAACACTCTTAAATATTTCAAAACCTTCAAAATCTTTTGAAAAATCTTGACATCTTTTAAAGATTTTTAATATACTTTGGAGTGTTTTTAAACATCATTGCTTTAATTATTAAAATTCGTTGAAATTCCCTTAATTTATAAAAATGAATTAAAAATTCAGTGAAATCTTTTTAAACATCTTCAAATATTTAAAATCCTTTAAAATATTTTGAAATCTCTTGAAAATTCCTTGAAAATTTAAAAACACCCTAAAAAAATATACATATTATTTTATAATTATATACAAAAGTCGTCTTAGAAATAGTTAAACTTTAACTCGAGTAATTTCTATTAAAACTTTAATTTAATAGTTTAACTAATCTACAAACAGTTAAATTTTTAATGTTTTAACATTTTTTTGTTTTCCTAATTCCAGTCTGAAATAATTTCATTCACAGATTATGCAATTAAAAAACATTAATTTAAATTTTGAACACGTTCAATTTATTTATTATTATTAATTTTTTATAAATAAACTCTAATCTACAAACATTTCAATATTTAACGTTTTGAAACTTTTCTCTTTTTTAAATTTCAATCTAAAGCTTTACAAAATTTCAAGAGATTGTAAAAGATTTTCAAAGAGTTTAAATATTTGAGGATGTTTAAAAAGATGTCAGCGAATTTTCAATTTATTCTCATAATTTACAGAAATTTCGAAAAATTAAAAAATTTTTAGAAGGCTTTTTTTTAAATTCCAAAGTAATGAAGAAATCCTAAAAAAAATTCCTAGGCATTTCAAAAGATTTTGAAGGTTTTGAAAAATCTAAAGATTTGTGAATGTTTTAAAAGATGTCAAGTAATTTTCAATTTTTTTTATAATTTCAAGGAATTTCAAAGAATTTTAGCAGTTATTTAAAAAAATTCCAAAGTACTTTAGAAATCTTTAAAAGGTGCCTAGATGTTTGAAAAGATTTTGAAGGTTTCGAAATACTTGATAGTATTTAAAAGGGTTCCAAAGAATTTTTAATTCATAACATCGTAACATCGTGCATTTTCGGCTTACACACGAACTCACAGTGGTAATCATGCAACTTCCGTTTTGCGGCTCCCAAACGGTAGGTATGGTGGGGGTCAATTTCATCCACGATCTGGCAGCTCTGATTCTTGTATAAACAGGTAGCTCACTTTCGATGCGGAATTGCTCTCCTCTGGAGCGTAACGAAAGATGACCTCGTCAGTACCAGTGATCCCAGATCTGAAACGAGATGTGGTCTAAAATGCTATGACACGTCTATGTCCGTGTGAATATGGTAGGAGACGATGTAAATGCCTGGGTTGCGTGCGCAACCCATTTCTCCTCTTCTGAATTTGAGAACTCGAAGGTGCACGATTGCCGGTCGGAACACTTCGGCGGTTCTATTTATACCTCTATCTGCTTTGAAATAAAATGAAGAGATTGGGATATTAATATTGCCAGATTTCGATGCTGGGCTGGCGATTCTCATGATTGGAATACTTCGCGCGCCTCTTTAATGCGTGTATTTTGAGGTTACGTTACATCAAGTATAA
>NC_046658.1:23064132-23066837 GCF_010883055.1 Belonocnema kinseyi
ACACAGTCTTCCCACCCTGTCACAAATCTCCAAACAAAGTTCCACACAAATCTTTCTCAATCCTCCAAAATATCTACCTTCCCTTTACAATCTCACAATCCCGCAATTAGATCTCTCACCTCCATACCCTTCCACAAACTTCCACAATCCACTCACCTCAAATTTCACCACAATATCAGAAAAACTCAGCATCCACAATTCCCACTTTATGGAAAATAAATTTTTTTTGTTCAAAGTTCATTTATTTGATTAAAAATTCCTTTTTTTCTTATACAATTCAGCCTTGTGGATAAAAATTTAACTTTTTGTTTGAAAACTTAAATATTTTCTTTAAAACAAATTTAACAAATTGTTATGCAGAAAATTAATTGTTTTAGTTGAAAATTTAACTATTTGTATTAAAAGTTAATGAACTATTAATGAAACTTAATGTTATATTTTATAATTATAATATTAACATTAATAATATGTATAATAGTAATAATATTCATACTATATGCACCTGAAAAACATAACCTCAAAATTAACTCATACATGAAATGAAGAATCACGCGAAACATTAAATTCGCCAATTTCTTCCATTTCTTTCAAATGAGGATCGAGATATAAATAGAAGACCACCGAAGCTTTCAGATCGGCAATCATCGTACAGCAGAAAACTGAAGTCGAATCGTGCGTTTTTGGCTCACACACGAATTCACAGTGGTAATCATGCACCTTCTGTTTAGCGGCTCTCAAACGGTAGGTATGGTGGGGGTCAATTTCATCCACGATCTGGCAGCTCTAACAAGAATAGTGTTGTGTGCGTTTCAATTTTCGTGCAGTGATTTGTGGAAATTTAGTGACTTGTGTAAGAGAATATTCACTTTATAATTTTGTATTGTTTAAGGACAATACGCTAACTGGTAGTTTGTGATTAAGTTGATAGTTTTCTCTCTGATTGGTTCGCCCGTCACTTAGCTTACTAAAGACTTTGACACAAACTATTTCCAAGCTATCTGAATTCACATTTATCTTTCTTTCCACAATGTTGGTTCGCCCACATTGTGGCTTGTAAGAGAGAGTGAATGAGGGTACCACCTGCTTTTCCCTAATTTGTACATTTTTGTAGGTAGGTGTCTAATTATTGAATCCAAGTTTTCCCTGAGATTGGCTCGCCTGAAATTCTTTAATTAAACATTTCGAGGCTATCAAAATTCATGAGTTTCTTTTTTTTTGTAATGTTGATTCGCCCGCATTGTGGCTTGTAAGAGCTTACGGATGAAGGTACAGTAAAGACCAGTTTGTTGCAAGGCTTCTGAAATGAATAGATCCCGTTTATCGCAGAATAAAGAGAAATTTTACTGGCTCCCACCACTTCATTGGAAGGCAGGCGCCTTTCAGTGAGAACAGCTGATTGGTCCGCTCACTAGCGATGTGAGCTTGCAGTTGTTTCCACGCATGTATGCTAGATAACGTCGAAATACGTACTGCAATTTTCAGTTTAAAATCAACCCAGTCTCGCCTTTTCAGCTATTGGTTTACCGAGGGATGTAAAAGTAAAGAGTGAGGGTAAGGTATCACGGGATAAACGGGTCCCGAGTCTGGCAATAGACGAGTCTTTACTGTATTACAAAGTGCCTTATTTACACTTCCTTTTTTTAACTTAACCTTAACCAATATGCTATATCTATTTTTTGGGAATATTAAAAAAAATATTAAGCCGTGGTGCTCAACCAAATAAACTATTAAAATATAAATTAAATTACATATTTAGTTAAACTTGAATTTAAAATTATTAGAAGTACAGAAGGTTTGGAGCACCGATTTTTCTGGCAATCACAATGATTGTCAGGCTGAACCTTGCTAGAAAAATCAAAAGTTTTTCTCCTAACAAGAAACTGTAAATTTTAAAAACAAATTTAATTAAATAAATAAAAAAAGTAAAGAATTATGGGCCGTATACTTTTTCACAACCCTGAGCATAATGTGTAGTTCTGGTTGATGAATTATTTATAATATTTCTGTGTTAGCGTATTCTGGGATTATAGGAGTTTTTGTAAAATTTTAGTATTTTTTCGCAGATTAACTTTTAATTCGGCTGCCTTGCTACGCTAAAAAATATTCCTTACAATTCCGAACAGTTCTGTATTCCCCATACGCGTATAATTCATCCTTTGATGCAGTACGCCATGTGCAAGAAAAATGGCGTGTGTGTGACATGATGCCCGTTAATACGTTAAAAAGTTTTAAACCAGTTTCTGTTTTTCCTTTTAAATCAAAGGTACAATTATCGAATTCTTAAATTTGAAAGTAATAAATAATAAATACAACAAACTCTCGCTTTCAGTCACCCCGTTCTCAGCCTTCCTAGAACTGCTAGCTCACAGTACAGGCAAAGAATGAGGCAAAAGGAAATTGAATGATTAAAATATTTAGTTTCGAGGGGGGGTGAGCCCCATAAGCCCCTCCCCCTGGCTAAATTACTCATATGAGCAAAATGAGCATACGTAAGGAAAGCGAGGTTATGTCCATTTGAAAGAAACGACAGGAAAGAAAAGTAAATTTTTCTAGTTCATATTTTGAAACAAGTAATTTATTTGTAAAAGAATATATGGGTCATTATTGAAATTCATTGAGTTACAGAGCCGGTTGTAGAGGGAGTCCTCGCGCTCGCACTCGGGCGTTATGCGGCAGCATACCGCGGAACAGTTTTCAAGTATGCC
>NC_046658.1:23066937-23071690 GCF_010883055.1 Belonocnema kinseyi
GCATACTTGAAAACTGTTCCGCGGTATGCTGCCGCATAACGCCCGAGTGCGAGCGCGAGGACTCCCTCTACAACCGGCTCTGTAACTCAATGAATTTCAAATAGTCCATTTTCTAATTAGACACTTTTCATAGTAAAAAAGTCAAGCTTTCTTTTGAGACTATTTAAAAAAAAATCGTAGATGCCTAAATTGCGAAAAAAGTTAAATACACAATTGATTTATTGAAAAAATTGTTTAAACAATTTTTTTTGTTATAAATAATAAAATAGGATGAAAGCGTGTAAAAAGAACTTTCCAAAACCCTAATGAAAATTTTAAATCGCGTAATTAGAAAGGAAGTTACAGGCGTTTGAAACTACCCCTGCAGGCATTGGGGTTGAAAATTCAACCCCCCCCCCCCCTCACTTGGGGAGGGTTAGTAATCCTGGTCTATAAGTTTGTGGATTAACTACTGTTGGGTAGGCGAACATATTCCCAGAATTTAGAGACAATCGAAAAACATGACTTTTTGAGTTGGGACAGTTGAGGAATAATGCCCCATATAAAAGAATATCTCCAGAGCTAATAACGAGATATCGGAAAGAACTTTAAGAAATTATGTACATTTGAAAATAGTTCTTAAAACAATATCTCCAAAACTATTGGAGATACCCTACCGAAAGATATCTCTGAGTATATTCTAAGGATTCTCTAGGGTCAGAGAAGCTCAGGGAAATTCTCCGCAGGCACTCAGGGAGATATATTCAAAGGTCCAGGTGGTTCTTTTAAATGTTTTAAAGGCTTTAAAATGTCCTTTCCGAAATTGAAATAGAAATACCATCATAAATAAAAAGCAGAGAGCGTGAAATTGAAATAAGAATTCGATCATAAATAACAAGCAAAGGGGCTATATAAATAGAGTAGCCGACACTCGAGGGTCCTTTGTTAAGCTTTCGGATTAAGATTTAGAAGTAGATTTTTTTAATTTCATAGTAAGCAGCCTAAAACATAATAATTCGGAATCTACGGGTTTCGATGATTTCAGATATCTAACTTTTTTTTAAAATGCTTAAAATTGAATTAATACGTTTCTCGTAAATGGAATAAGATACGCCAAGAAAGACAACATTTTTTAATTTAACTAGAAAATGGTATATTAGCATATAAGTCATAATTATAAATAAGTATAATGAGAAAATTCATTAAATTAAAAAAAAAAGTGCTAATAATTTGAAGAGAAATTTAAAAAGGGAGAGTCGGATTAGCGATGGCCAACTACTATAAATAATTGTGCCCGCCCGGTACGTGACGAATACAAAAGGAACATTATATTACCGTCGCACCGCTCTTAAAAGGACCACTAAAAGGATCTTTAAAAGGACCCTAATCTCTCAGACTATCTCTCAAACTAAATTGTTTCAAATCGACTCTGCTTATAGTCTCAAATGGGCCAGGCTATTTCGCTAGAGAAAACTCAGATATTTCTATCGGTAGGGTATCAATGTAAAACTTTCAGGTTCGTGTTTTTTGTCAAAAATACTATAGGAACCCGCTTCAAAATGTTGTCGCCGCGGATATGGTAATCTTGACAAACAAATTGTGTTCGTTTAAACAATTATTTTTGCCCAAAAACATTTTTTAAATCGTATTTTCTGAAACAAACATTATATTGACAATATTATAACAATATAAAGTCAGAAAAATAATTGTACGTGTTCTATTTTCCATTGTTTTGTTAAAGTTTCTGAAAAAAAACTGCATGCGCAAATAAATTGTTTAATAAAATAAAAATTTGTTAATTAGTAGAAAAAAAGTATCAAAGTTACGTAAGTCTTCAACAATAAGCAGCATAGGATATCAACTTAAGAAAAAAATGGACACCTACCCAGGAAACAAAAATCCATTCACTTCTGTTGAATGGGTTTCGAAGCCTTTTGAATTGCGTATCTATCACTGGAATCAGTGGTGTCAGAACGCTGATATCTCTGGCATGCGCAGTAGTTATCCTTGTGTATTTTTAGGTTATGTGACGCCATTTGTCAATTTAAAAATACACATAATGACTACTGCGCATGCCAGAGATATCCGCGTTCTGACACCACTGACTGGAATTCTAAAATTGCCGCTGATGTATTTTTCAGACTTTTAGTCGTTATAATTTTGTTGACTAACTTATATGCCATAAAAGACTAACAACTGGAATAGCAAAAGGAATCTAGTAGACCTGCGCATGATTTCTTTTAATCTTTCGATAATTTGTAAATTTAAAAAATCGTGTGAAATATGGCAGCTTAACCCGAAAAAAGTCGGTCTCATTCAAAAAGAAGGAAACCGATTCAATATAACCTTGCTTGAAATGCTCATTGCAGTACATGGCAGATTTGAAGCTGCTTGAGAAAATAACCGATTGACATAGTCGCAAACCGATTCTGTTTGACTTTCTGAATCTGCAAATGACAGATACGCAATTTACAGAGTCGTCTCTTCAATGGATTATTTCCCTGGCGGACCGAAGGAACCGAATGCAGCCTCTACAAAGTACCCATAAAGAGCCCATTGGGTCCCTATTCGGTTCATTCTTTAAAAAAACTTTTAAATTGTTGAAATTCGGATTCTACGTTAAAATTTGCATTAGAAACTCTCGGAGTAATCACAATATTTTTTCTTGCAGCGTTAAAAACTTAAAAAAATAAAAAACCTGCTCTTCACATGGACCGAAGGCGCCTTCAAGTGCATCTTCTTTTAGTAGCAGTTAATAAGCGTTCCGTCGGTAACTTTTAAGAATTTTGTCTGAATGCTAGCGCCACGCAGTGAAAACGTCAGACAACAACGCTGCGTTGCAAGCAAGAGAGAATTTTATTTTTTAACTTCGCGCTCAACATACTAATTGAGCTATTATGGATGCGCTCTAAGTCACCTGCAGCAGAAGTTAATGACATTTTTTTTAAATTTGTAACGCTTCAAAAAAAAGTAGACTAGTCCAATAAGATGAGCTCCGGAAAGAAGACCCGCTCAACATAACGACGGGTGAACGCTCAATGAAATGACGGCGGAGGCCGTACCTCTATCCCCTCCACTTTCTTTTCTGCAATGCACACGACATAATGTTTCACTTCACAGATAAGTTCGCTCTACACCGCACACGCTCTCAGCGCAGAATAGTGGGACCCCTCACGCCGTCTTCTTGCCGGACGGTGAAAGTCCCGCGTTCGTCGTTTTATTGGACGGCTAGTGTCTTGCAATTACTCCGTGAGTTTCTAATAGAAAATTTAACATAGAATCCGAATTTCAACAGTTTAAAAGTTGATCTTGCTGTTTTTTTGCGTTTTTTAAAAAGGAACCGATCGTGGTCTTTACGGGTACTTTGTAGAGGCTTCATTCGGTTCCTTCAGTCTGCCAGGGTTTTCCCTAGGTATGGCTCGATTTTAAGAAATTTTAAAAATGAACAATAATAATTGTTTAAATAGTTACATGTATTTTCTTGGTTAAATATATTTCCTTCAGAAAAAAAAAGATTATTCTTACATCACAACAAAATTTTTTTGAATAGGTTAATTTATTTGAACAATTAAAAGCTGTCTAAAAAATCATAGGGGATATTCAAATTGTCCATTAGTGATTAGTTTTATGGAAAATGAAGGCATAAAGTACTGAAAATTAACATTAATGTGTAAAAATGGAGTTCTATATTTTTTGGTTAAATTTTGCGCGTTGCAAATGGAGGTGTGTAAATGTGGGTTAAAAATGAAATTTACAAGTATGATTGCATTTCCTATAAGATCATCTTTAACTCCAAAAGAATTTGGCAAGTGTTGATCAGACCCTAAAGTATCCGTCCAATTTTTTGAATATCAAAAAAATTCCCATGTTAAATACAGTGAAACCCTCGAAGCTAGGCCGGTTTTGGGACTGGAAGAGGTGGGGAATTAACCAGATAGAATGCACTTTCGGATGAAAACGATTTTGCTTGTGTGACTACCGCACACTCCCTGCAGCAACTTTTTCTCCTACTTGCGGCGAGTGATCTCAGATCTGAAACGAGATGTGGTCCAATACTATGACAGGGCTATATCCGTGTGAAAATAGTAGCAGATGATATAAATGACTGGGTTGCGCGCGTAACCTATATCTACGCTTCTGAATTTGAAAACTCGAAGGTGCACGATTGCCGGTCGGAACACTTCGGCGGTTCTATTTATATCTCTATCCGCTTTGAAATAAAATCAAGAGATTAGGATTTTAATATTTCCAGATTTCGATGCTGGCGATTCTCATGATTTGAATACTTCGCGCGCCTCTTTATATGCGCATATTTTGAGGTTACGTTAATTCAAGCATACAATATAAATGCTGCCACTCCATAACCCCTTCTCGAATATTACATACCCTTCTCAGTTTTCTCCTTTCTACCTCCCATTTTGAATTTCCCACATTACCTCTCGCTTCATTGTTCCGAATTTCACCGAAACATGCTTGTGCAATTTTACTTCCCTCTCCCCTTTTTAGCTTCTCTTCAAACCTCCATGCTCTCTTAATTTGTCTAGTAACCATATTTTCTCTTCCTAACTCTTCTTTTAACATATATCCTGAACAACTTCAGCTAACCCCCATTACCCACCTCAGGAATCGCTCATGCATACTCTCTACTTTCCTATGTTCCTTCCGACGCCAAATCTCCACACCATAACACAACACCGCCCACACCAACGCATCAAACAACCAGAACCTCATTCTCCAATCGTTCTTGAACCTTCTCTTTCCTATACCCCATACT
>NC_046658.1:23071790-23077387 GCF_010883055.1 Belonocnema kinseyi
GGTGAGGGCAGCACCTCGATAGGACAGAAAATGTGATGTCCTATATATATAATTCCCCACTCTGACGCCCCGTACCGCATCTACGTTTATAATATCTTTGGCCGGACGCGCTGTCTATATTTACGGCGGGCAACTAAGCCCGCACCGCATCTACGTATATAATATTTTTGACTCACCTCACTTTAATGTATGAACCGCGCATGCGTGAGAATGACAATCGTGTAAACTGAATAGGCGCAGTGTGAGCTGCACCGGTCAACCGAGAGCCGAACTGGACGAAAACAGTAGAAAACCGTCAAAAACAGTGGAAAACATCTGAAACGTACATTTTCAAGATGGACGACTTGCAAAATCAAGCTCATCATTGTTAACGAGTACATAAACTCATTTTTGAAATATAATAATTATTAAGAATTCTGTAAAATGCGTTACAGTAATTGAAAATAATAATTATATCTGGGCTGAAAGAATTACCCAACATCATAATGGAATTCTATGGAAGGATTTGTTTTTCTAGCGGAAGAAAGGACAGAAAACTAATTATAACTGAAGCCTCAGCTGAAATAATGTTCTATCAACACATATTTTATATGCATATACTTCTATGTATATAATTTTTTCTTTTAACTGTTTCTCTATTCCGCGGAAGCGCAGCGATCGAAAATTTAAAAATTGAATTCGGAATGAAATTTCAAAATAGTCGAGGTTATTTACTTCCATTTCCTCCGCATCTATCTCAATCAACCTCGTGAGTGTACATATCCTAATCTGAATATAGAATTTTTTAAGGATAAGAATAGAAAATTGCATTCGCTTAAGAGTGTCGACAAAATATTTCAAAATTGAATTCGGCAAATTTCAATTAATAAAAATAAAAATAATTAGGTTAAATCATTTACAAACTGGGTCCTGCACATGTTGTAAAAAATACAAATATAATTTCTCGTATTTTCCTTTAAAGGAAGGAAAGAGAAACCCTTAATCAGTAGTGTAATTGTAATTTAAAGTTTTATTCTTATTTTATTATAAAATAATTTAAACAGTATTTTTTGATTAGTATTATTTGATATTAACGGTTCTGGATGTTTTACTCCAGCCTCTCTAGCCCTTTTATTCTTTGCTGCGTGCAATTCTAATAAATTTAATTTTCTTTTTTTACCTTTATTCAAAAGTCCAATGTTAGACTAGAAAGCAACCCCCTGCCTCGACAGTGTATCTGTATGCAGTAATAGTTTTCTTACGATCCGGGGGGAAAATTTCGGTCAGACTAATCCAATAGATGGCGCCACAAAAAGTAGGTCTGTCTTTTTCATTGAATTGCATTAAGAAAAAGCAAAAATAATTAAAAACTTGATGCTGTTTGCAAATGAAGAAAAAAAATATGAAAAAATGAGAGTAACTATTACTAATTATTTAAAAAAAGATAAACTCGTAAAAATATGTAGTTTAATATGAATAAAATTTAATTTTGGGTTACATTTTGAAAGCAGTTCGAACTTCATATTTCTATGATTTATTTTGCTGAAATTATTGATTTTATTATTTGTTCTAGTTAAACAAAATTATTTATTGTTGAAATTATTAATGTAGCTAATGAAAAAATTAATAATATTTAAGACCCCAATGACAAAAGTATTTAAAACAAATACATGATCAGAAGAATTAAAAAAATATATATTACTTATATCCAATATAAATATAATAATAATTAAAATATGTAAGACTGCAACTTAAGTTGCAATGTAAAGAATCTTTGTACCTTTAAAATCTTAACAATTTCAAGTTTTGAAGGAAATATTTTTAAAAAATAGTGGTAATTGTAACTAAGTGTTTGAGGGAATCATTTGGTAAAAAGTCAATGACACGAATGATAAATGATAAAATGGATTTAATATTATACAATATAAAGTATATATTCATTTAAATTGAACCAAACATCATATATACTTTTATACAGTTCAATAATTTATTTGTTACTTAATTTTGAAAGCTTTTTTCTCGCTGCATTCAGCCCCTAATAATTTTATTGAAAAAATTTTAATTTAAAGGAGATTTTGGATTAAACAGTTAATTATATTATTGCAACTCTCATTTCTAAAATAAACAGACTATTCACTATCAAATTCCATAAACAAACGTACTGTACTCATGACGCACAGTTGGAGGAAATGCACTTTTTTCATTTAAAAATGTCCAGAGCCTTCAGTTTTCTTGCGATTTTGAATTTTTCTGTATTAAATTAAAGATCATTAAATTCTATAGATCTTAAGTCTCCGAACTTTTGTCTCATCTATTTTTTTATTAATAATTTTGTCAGTAAAAGTATGAACAAAGTCTTATTATCAGTAAAATTTTTTTTTTGCTAACTTGCTTCCCATTAATGTAGGAATCACATTTAATAACAAAAATAATTTAAAAGTTTATAATAACCACTGTGATAAACAATTTTTGTGGCAAAATATTAGAATTCGAGATTTTTCAAACTATAATTTCCTTCAATGGCCAGAACGACTTCAAGTATTCCTTAAAATAATAAATATTTAATAATATTTCATTAAATATAATAATTTATACTTTTGTAAACAAATTAGATAAAGAAATTTCAAATGTTGGCCCTTTCGCATAGAATTTTTTTTTGCACTGAAAATGTTTTAAGGTATTGGACGAATGACTAGTCAAAAAAATATTAGAAAATTTAACAATAACCACTGTTATTAAAAACTCTTGGAACGAAATATTTAAATTTAAGGTTTTATCAAATTTTAATTTTCTTTGATGGCCAAGTCGGTAGGTTATTGTCAAAAGAGTTTGTATTGATTGAATCTTCGCATGCAGTGTTATGATTCATTTTCAATGTATTACGATTAAAAACCCGACTTTTTCCAAGTGAAACTGCCAACATTGGAAAATTTTTTATGTAAATTGTTCATAAACATGTAAGTTGTTATATTCCACTAAATATGATCAAAAATAAAATTTTTAGGAATATCCGTAGCCATTGTAGCGATTCAAAAAAATAAAAATTTTGGTAAAACCTTACATTTGAATATTTTGTCACGAGAATTATTTAAAACAATGGTTATTGTTAACTTCTAAAATATTTTTGTGACTAGTAATAGTCACAATATAATAGTTATTCTTATTTTTCATATATTTTTTTTGTTTATTTGCAAACAGCATCAAGTTTTTCAGTATTTTTGTTTTTTCTTAATGCAATTCAATGAAAAAGACAGACCTATTTTTTGTGGCGGCATCTGTTGGATTAGTTTAACCGACAATTCCCTTCCGGGTCGTAAGAAAACAGAAAAGTGGGGGAGAGGCATGGGTCTGCTAGAAGGTTACATTTTCGAAGTATATAATCTCGTCTATTTTGACATTTCTTTCCTAATTCAATCTTCGAATTTTCGAACGTAGCGCTTCCGCGGAATAGAAAAACAGTTAAAAGAAAAAATTATATACATAGAACTCCATGCATGCAAAATATGTGTCGATACGTTATTTCAGCCGAGGCTTCAACTAATTATAACCTCAAACTGCTTTAACATTGATTCAAAATCAAAGAATTTCTAAATATTGGTATTATCTACGAGATTTACGAGACAAATAAAATAAATAATATCACACAAATCGATTAACATAAGACTCTGAAAAATTACCTATAATTCTAGACTTTGCAGTATTGTGAATATCACAACTGATGCGCAAAGTAGCATTTTTTCCTTTCTCGACTTTGTTGCATTTGTAGGACAATTGGTCCCACATTTTCCTTTAGACGCTTGCGATACATTTCTTTACTTTTTACTGTAATGAAAAGTTGAAAAGCGAACACGGCAGCCACGAGTTACATCAAGAAAAATAGACAATTTTAGGTATTTTTCTATATTGACGCAAGCGCACTGAAAGTTTTCATTCGAACGTAATAAACGACAAAACGCGTAGAAAACTAAAGAGGTGATGCACGTGGTAATATTCACCTAGAAAACTACGTGTAACACGTAAAGTATTACGCGTTACCAACCCTGACCGGACGGACGGTCCGCAACCGACAATAAACATGACTACGGCACTCAGGCATATTTTTGGAAACTTATAGGGGAATGCAGGGCGGTAGAGCTTCAGAGGTGATCATAGAGAGGCGCGCGAGAGCCGAGTAAATCACTACGTATGTGCAACAGTTGCCTTTGTTTGACACTGCAGCAACTAACGATGAGGTATATGTGAAAAAACGAATAGCAAATTTTCCTTATTTAAACTTTGCACAATTATTTATTTCTCATTTCATACCATTTCTTTAACAGTTAGTAATTCACTTTTTAACAAATAAAGTATTTTTTAGATACGCTCAGGTTTATGAAACTTTTCGTAGCAGGAGTCGGTAGGTTCATTAATTTCATTCAACTTTTAGTTAAGAGGAGTTCCACGAGGGCGTGCTTATAAGAGTCTGAGTTACCCCCATCATTTACCCTGAGTGCCGTACCCATGGAGAATTAACGTGTGCTTTGGAAGGGACTATAATACAAAAATAACTTTACGGACCTACTATTATTGATTTACAAGTGTTTTTTGTTGTGTATTAGTACAATGTTTAAGTTGATGCAGACAAAATTGTAGATAGTTTAAAGTTGATTATATGATAGGTAAGACTGGTACATCAACTTATGAAGGTATTTTTACACGCCTGTCGTTTGCAAACGGAAAATGTATCTTTTTATTCTACCATGTGACGATGCTACGCATTTGTCGCACTCTAGACATGATAGAGTGAGAGGAAGATATATTTTCCATTAGCACGCGACAAGCGTATAAGTATACCATAAAATTGAATTTTTGACACAGCTAAGCCACTATTAGTGAATAGCACTGTGAAGAAATAAATTATTAAGCCTTTACATTTCAAAAAGCTCTTCTTCTTATTTATAATTGGAATTTTCCTATAATTTGATTTATTTTCGGTGTCTTTGGGCCTGTCTATTTTTTTTCGCCTGCTGTGCGTGCCTGCAGAAAATCAGCCAGAGTGAATAGAGATGAAGCACGATCAAAATGCGCTGTCTCTTAGAATTATTTGTTTATATATTTTTTTTCACTTTGATTGTCAAGACTCCCACCCCCAGAAAAAGTTTAGAGTTGAGAAGAACGAAAATGCATTTTTTTTTGAAATTCCGAGATTAACACGTGCTATGAGGCACTTGAAGAAAATCCTATATACAGTGAAACTCTGATATAGGGCCCCCTGATATAGTTCTGCCGAGAATTGACGCCGTGCCGCAAGCCGTGATCCCAGTTTGAAACGAGATGTGGTCCAATGCTACGACAGGACTAGGTCCGTGTGAATATAGTAGGAGACGGTATAAGTGACTGGGTTGCGCCCGCAACCCATTTCTCCTCTTCTGAATTTGAAAACTCGAAGGTGCACGATTGCCGGTCGGAGCACTTCGGCGGTTCTATTTATATCTCTATCTGCTTTGAAATATTTTCAAGAGATTAGGATTTTAATATTTCCAGATTTCGATGCTGGCGAATCTCATGATTTGAATACTTCACAGGCCTCTTTATATGCGCATATTTTGAGGTTACGTAATTTCAAGCATAAAATATAA
>NC_046658.1:23077487-23080476 GCF_010883055.1 Belonocnema kinseyi
TTATTATAATGTACTCGGATCATACTTCTTTCTTTCGGATTTTCATGTCCTAACTCAAAATTTTAATTATTTTTTAGAATTCCTTGTCCTAGATCTGAATTATAGTTTTTTCAAAAAAAATCTAATCCAAAACGGAGAAAAAGATATCGCACAATGATATCGAAAAATCTCTATATTGCGAGAAAGCGCAATATTATAACGTGCAATCAGGTCCCGGAGCTTTGAACGATATTATAATGCACTAATATGACAAAAAAAATTAAGTTAAATTTGGTTACCCTACCGAAAAGAATCTTTGAGTATATAATAAAAGTTCTTCAGGTCAAAGAATCTCAAAGAAATTCTCCGCAGGCACTCAGGTAGATATTTTTAAAGGTACAGGGAGCTCGTTTAAATAGTCTGAAGGATTTAAAATATCCTTTCCGAAATTGAAATAAGAATACGATCATAAATAACAAGCAGTGAGGCTATCTGAATAGAGTAGCTGACACTCAAGGGTCCTTTATTAAGCTTTCGGATTAAAATTAAGAAGTAGATTTTTTTAATTTCATAGTTAACAGTCTAAAACATAATAATTCGGGATCTATGGGTTTCGATGACTTCAGATATCTAACTTTTTTTTAATGCTTAAAATTGGAATTAATAGAACGTTTCTCGTAAATGGAATGAGACACGCCAAAAAAGACAACATTTTTTAATTCAACTAGAAAATTGTATATCAGTATATAAGTTATAATTATAAATAAGTATAATGAGAAAATTCATCAATTAAAAAAAAGTGTTAATAATTTGAAGAGAAATTTAAAAAGGGAGAGCGGATTAGCCACGACCAACTACTGTAAATAACTCTGCCCGCCCGGTACGTGACGAATACAAAAGGAACATTATATTACCGTCGCACCACTCTTAAAACGACCACTAAAATGATCTTGAAAAGGACCAAAATCTCTCAAACTATCTCCGAGATAATTTTGTTTCAAATCGACTTTGTTTATAGACTCAAATGGGCCAAGCTATTTCGCTAAAGAAAACTCGGAGATTTCTTTCGGTAAGGTAGTGTCGTCTTCTATACGGCGGCGCGGCGTCCTTAGCAGCAATATAAAAACGGCAGAGTATTAGTGAGTTCGAGTTATAAATCGAGACACCAGATTTAAAACAATTACAGAAAAAAGGAAAAATTTGCTGTAGGTAAGACCTGCAACGGTTAATGATTGAACATGTTTCCACTGAGTTTAGGAAAATAATTCTGAACTCGTCGATGCAAAATGTAACTGACAGATGGGAATCCCCATTTCTCTCAAATTTAATGAAGTTAAACAACACTGGATAGCGCTGGCGTCGCAATTGTCACTACACCTCGAATAAAAATGGAGCGATTATAAGATGAAAGATTATCCAGGCAAGGTTAAAAATCGGAAATTATCTTCGATTCATGTAAAGTTTATCTGACAAGGTTAATTTTCGTTCCAGTGAATCTTTCACCTGGAATTGATGTAAACTTTATCTTTAATATTTCCTGTAATCGTTTGTTCACTATTCGAATCCTCGCGAGATCACAAAAGAAGAAACACAAGGCGATAGCGTAATAAATTTAAATTCTTACGTTATAGACTGCACAATTATTCGGTATATAATGTAAAAACTTGCAATGTACGATATCACGATTTTGCGCTATTATAATGAGATAATTACGATATATAGCGCAGGAATTACGCTATGTCATTACGAATTACGCTATTCATGCGATATAGTTTTCTCAGCGAATTCAGAAATACATACAATTGATTCGAAAAATTTCCTGTTCCAATTCTTAATTCAGGGTGAAATTAGAAAATTCAAACTTTTAAATCTGAAAACGATTTATTTGAGGTGGAAATATTTTGAATTTTAAACTTTTAAAACTAAAGCTTGACAAATTTTTAATTCAGAAATATTTGATTGAAACGCTCAATAATTTATACGTGTAAAATATAAACTTTTAACACCTTTTAATTTTACTATTTTTCTATCAAATTATGTTAAAATACGAAATCACCGATTTAAAATTTTTATGACTTTAACATTTTAGAGATTTCTGGTTATAAAATATAAATTACGCTATGATTTTTAAGGTTCAAAATGATAATACTTCAAAAAAATTTCAGTTCATAACATTAAAAATTGAACGATTAAACCAATTTTTAAAATAACAGTTAAATTATTTTTATTTTAAGTTGTTCCAGATTAAAATTTTTACATTATTATTTATAGATAAAAATTTGAGTTTACTAATTAAAAATGTAAGAAATGAACTTACTATCAAAATGGCTTCCGTTTCCGGTACCGATCGCGAAAGAACTCTTTTTGTCAAGTGGTGTATTTTTGGCTTTGGTCGGGGAAATAAGGGTGAGTGGATGCAGAAAAGGCAGAAAGAGCGGAGATCGAGTGCAAAGGAAGAAGGGTGAGTTAAGGCAAAGGTATGAAGGGTGAAAGTGAGTGGTTTGAGGTGAAAATTTGGAGCGTGTGAAGTTTTTGAGGTTAGGAGTGAAAAAATAGCTGCTTCATCAGGAGGGCAAGAGGCAGGAAATAAAGGCGGGAAACCTCACAGAGCTTTCGGTAAGGTAGGATGCCGACGATGCGAAGTCCACAAACTGGCGCCAGAGGGCAACAGTTACTGGACGATCGCACAGAGCAGAAAACCGTAATGGCTGCAACAGCTGACGTTGCTGAAAGTATTGAAAGTGGGGGGATGGGTGACGTTGATCGCAGTGACAGCAGCGGTGATGAAAGTGCTGAGAAGTCGACCCGGGTGGGGAGGGTAGCGGATTCAGGTACGGGCAAGCAAGGGGAAAGGCCCTCAAATTTACAGCGCCTTAACAAGCTAGGCAACGCGGGTTCGAACAGAAGCCTGGACGAATGGCAAAAAAAGGCAAGCGCGACTAGCAGTGAAGGGGAGGAAAAAAGGAAAAGAGTGGCTGGGGAAGATGAGGTAGAAAGGGACCAGGAGAAC
>NC_046658.1:23080576-23090403 GCF_010883055.1 Belonocnema kinseyi
CGGTGGGTAGAGGGGAAGTGACTTTTTTCGCCGGACGCGCCGTCTACATTTATGGCGGGCAACTAAGCCCGCACCGCATCTACGTTTATAATATCTTTGGTCCGGCGAAGAAAGTCACTTCCCCTCCACACACCGCAACCCGTAGATAGCAGCCACGAAGTCCCATCGATATATTTTGCCAACAGCCACTTGGAGCGCTGTAAGCAACTCTCAGTAGGTCCCTCCAGGCGAACTAATGGTTACTTAGCTCGGACAATGATATTAGGTCCTACATACGGCATGAGATTAGATGCACCACATACCGGTAGTTAGCGCGGCAAGCAAGTTTGTGGTCCTGCATATATATATATATATATTGATTTTAGTTCGGCCACATACTTGTAGAGGCGCGACATCTACCGATTGGTTCCGCCACATGTTTATAGAGGCGCGACAGGCAGCTATATATTTGGTCGCGCCAAATTATAGTGCATTTAAAATCTAAAATGGTAATAATCTAATTTTACTTTAAAGGTGAATGGAAAAATAATTCTAATTGAGTAGAAAAGGTCTTGAAGGAATTCGAAAACTCTAACGACTTTTTCAAATCAAAATTATGCCCAAAATGTAGCAAAGATGTTAGTATAAAATAGTAATAACAAATTTGAATTAAAAAGTTTATTTTTTACTTAAGTTATAATTTTTTTGGAAATCAGTAGAAAAGTGAATTTGAAGATACAGTTAAGTTTTATTTAAATTTAAATAAACTAAAAAAGCTGTCTGGTTAAATCAACCAGAATTGTGGTTGAATATGTCTTTAATATTTTTTTCTGGTTGAAGAAATAAAAATTCTGAAAAGAAATTTCCTTATAAAAACTTATAAAAAATTTTGTTTCCTGAATTTCCTTATAGACCTAGACAAAAGTCTTCTGAAATGTTGCATTTTTTAAATATTAGTGAATTAAGTGGTATATGAGTTTTTTAACAGCTGTAAAGTGTAAGAAGCATTTTCGAAAGTCAAAGGAAATTACGGCTTGCTTCTACAGTTTAGCTAAGGCCATGTTATAAATATAAACCATTTTTTCCAATTGAAATAAGAAGCAACTCAATCTTACAAAATGTCATTTTCCCTGCTCCAGAAATCTAACTTTAAGAAAAAATGTAAGTTTGCTTAAATTTTTTCAATTAGCATTTAATACTAAAACTTGACATAAAAATTGCCATAATTTTCGTCTTTTTGTTGTTTTAATATATGAGCTAATTACATTTTTTACACCGCAACCATGAAAAATAATATAAACCAATGCTATAAATTCACAGAACTATTATGTACTTCAATAGTCTATATTTTTTAAAAGAATTTGACGATGTTTTTATTTTGTTTTCTTTTTAATAAATCTATAAGTTTCCTTAGTTTTTTATTTAGTTTCCTTTAATTATTTCCTTTATTTCTTTATTTTGTATTTATTGAGAAAAATAAGTTGAAACTTTAAAATGTTCTCCACCGGTCATGTATAGAAAACTATACTTTTCAGCTGGTCGATTAAGCTTTTGTTTGCATTGACTTGTTTAAATCTTTGCATATTCAATTTCATTTAAAATTTTTGATTTTGCTAAAATAATTATTTTAAATTCTTTCCTTTGATAAAAAAACTTGCTTTTTTAAATTTGATCTTAAATAAATTTATTTTCTAATAATTTAAATATTTGATTAACTGTCAGTTTCTTTTATAAAATTTTAAAGGCTTATGCATTACAAATTAATGACCTCATTAACAAAAAAGGTCTTTTTAAGAAAAATAACAACAATTATGCAAAAAAAACCCACTTCTTATTTGAAAAAGATATTAACAATGTTTATTTCTTGCATAATTAAAAAGATATTAGGAAGGAATTTTATATTTGAATAAAATTATGAATCTAACCAAAAAATACATGATCTAGCACTTTTTTGTCAGACTTATTTTTTCAAAAATTGTATACGCCTTTTCAAAGATCTTGATTGAAGCTTAAAGCTTCTTGTTCTTCAAAAATCAATATATTCCAATCAAGATTTTTTTCTTACTTCTTAAATCTTTGTAAACAAGAAGAAATTTTATCATGTTTGACGTAAGGGTCAGAAATGTTGTCAAAGTTTGACGTAAGGGTCATTTTCGCGTTGCAGCGTACACGTAAAGAAGACTCACGTCAAAGCGAAGATAGTGAGTTTGTTCACGCAAATAGCAGATTTGGCTTAACCCATTTTTCCCTCTCGACGGATTGTTCACCTTGGCGCGCGGGGTATTTCCTAAATTAATTTTTTTCTTGTAAAAAAAAGTCGTGTCTACTTAAATGTAATATTTTTTTCTCGATGACTCAAATTAAACAAAAAGGTTTGAAAGTGTACAATTAAAAATGTAAAGCATTGAACAAATTCTGAATTTAAGAATCAAATCCTAAACAATTAAAAATTTTAACATTGAAATTTAATTTGGTTTTGAATATAAGGGTTTAATATCGTAAAATTGACAACCGTAAGCCTTCTAACTTGATTAGGCTTAAATTAATGGCCTCCAAAATCTGATAATACCCAAATACAAACATTTAGAGTTCTGCATTTCAATTTTCTATTCAAAACTTTCAAAATTAAATAATTTAAATTTATCAGATTATACTTGAGGCATATTCAAAATTCAAAAAATATTAATGCTTGTATTTTTAATGTATCAACTCTATGAAAAAATTTTAAATAATACAATTCTTCAAATTTCTGTTCATAAAATTACTCAATTTGAATGTTTTAAATTGAAAATATATTAAAACCTTTCTATTTAAAATTCCTCTCCTTATACAAAGTTTTAGATTTCAAAGGCTTTACATTAATTCCAATTTTTCACGAGGTTTGACCTCGAATAATCTGCTTACTGCAGCTTTAAATTTTTTATATCCTAAAGCTGAAAAAATGTATTGCCGAATCATAAGTGATTTCATTTAAAACGTTTAAAATTAAATAATGTGAATTGAGAGGTTATACTCGAAGAATATTCAAAATTTTACAAATACTGAAATTTTGAATTTTAAATTTATAAACTAGTTTCTTTTAATAATTATTATTTTATTCTTACACTTCTAAAAGAAAATTATTACACTGTAATTTTAATTGTTTTAATTTCAAATTTCTCTCATTGAAAACCTTTTAATTTCAAAGACTTTGAAGTTATAATACAATATTCGAAACTGAATAATTTTGAATGGAATAATTATTTAATTGCTAACATACTTTTAATTTGAAATAAAATTGTGGGATAGTAAAGTATTTCCATGCAAAATAGTTATGCTGAAGTTTAAACGCTTCCTTTTATATTTTGACATTGTCGACTTCTGAAAAGTTTCAAACCAAAAACTTTAGAACTATGAGTCCTAATTACTTTCCTGAGTTTTTTTGTTGAATTTAACTAATTATTATAAAAATAAGGGAATGTTTTTTAATTTCTCCAGCTTATTTGAATGCTCTCCATTGTTGAAGCCAAGAAACAACCCACATATATCTGTATTCAATTTAAAAAAATTTTAAATTTAACGACAGTTTCATTCTTATTGAACTAAATTGTACTTAAATTTAACACAATTTAACACCATTCAACATCTACAATTTTAACTGAATTCTGAATTTAACTAAATTGTATTCAATCTTTAAATTCAGTTTTACAAAATAATTTTTAAAATTGTACTACAGTAAATCTTAAAGTACGAATAGAATTTTTTTACATTTATTTATTGTCTCGAAAATTAAAAATAATAATAAATAGAATATTTTTGGGCTCTCTTTAATTTGAATATAATTAGGTAAATCAGTGTTCATAATATTTTTAGCGTACAGGCCGTACAGAGCCAGCGAACCAACTCAACAATAGCAAAGATTGCTATAGTGATGGCGAAGGCGAACGCGAGAACGAGAAACAGAAAATCACGTTCGGTTTGGAATTCAACAACTCTTGGTGTGCGCCCCGGCCCCACCCAGTGATCCCAGATCTGAAACGAGACGTAGTCCAATACTATCAAAGGTCTATGTCCGTGTGAATATAGTAGGAGACGATGTAAATGACTAGGTTGCGCGCGCAACCCATTTCTCCTCTTCTGAATTTGAAAACTCGAAGGTGCACGATTGTCAGTCGGAATACTCGGGCGGTTCTATTTATATCTCTATCTGCTTTGAAATAAAATGAAGAGATTGAGATTTTAATATTTCCATATTTCGATACGGGCGATTCTCATGATTTGAATACTTCGCGCGAATCTTTATATGCGTGTATTTTGAGGTTACGTTACTTCAAGTATAAAATATAAATTATATAAATATTAATACTATTATATATATACTTTATTATTAATGATAATATTATAATTATGTTATAATATAATAGTCTTATTTATACCTTGATCCGCATTTGAAAGAAATTAAAGAAATTGGCGATTTTGGAATTCATGTGTTTGGATAAAAACTCAATTATTTGATTGAAAAATTACTTATTTTGTTGGAAATTTAACTATTTTGTAAAAAAGTCCTCTTTCATATCAAAGGTTCAACTGCTTTGTTTAAATTTTTATTTTTTTATTTGAAGGTTTACCTTTTTCGTTGAAAATACATTTTTGAAACTGACAATTAATCTAGACCATTTTTTGTTTAAAAATCATGTATTTTGTTAAAAATTTTTCTTTCTTTCTAGAAATTATATTGTTTTATGCAAAATTTATACTTTTTGATTAAAAATTACATTTTTCGGTTGAATTATTAACTGTAAATATTTTTTGGTTGAAAATTGTTTTATTATAAATGCAACTATATTGTTAAAAATTAAAATCATAATTTTTGGGTGGAAAATTCGATTATTCAATTAAAGTTGAACTACTCAGTAAAAAAATTAATTTTTTTTTTATCAAGGATTCAAAATTATATTTGAAAATTCAACTATTTGCCTTTAAATTGGGATAAAAATTCAGCTGTTTTGTAGATAATACTCTTTTTGACTTTAAAATTAAATAATTTCGTTGAAAGTACATGTATTTTGTTGGAAATTGACCTTGTTTAGTAATTATCAGCAATATTTGACCGTTCATTTAAAACAATCTATTACAAACAACTGTTAAAAACCATACAAATTTGAACAGAATGGTGTGAAATAGAAAGCCTTGAATTGTTAAATTTGTAATGAGCTAAATTTTAAGTTTAAACGCTACAATTTTAATTTAAGAGATTCAAAATTAATTTAAAACTTGAAATTATATCAAATAATTTGAAACACGATGTAGATTTTATAAGATTAAAAAAAATTAAGGTTTTTGAAAATTAAAAAAAAAATAAAGACGATTTTAAGGCAATTTTTTTATTTTACAGTTTTTTCAATTTTAGGAAAAACTCTAATTAACAAAATATATCAATTTTCAACCCAAAAGTTTACTTTTTAACAAAATAAATTAATTTTCTGTCAAATAGTTCGTGTTTTAACTAATACAATGTACAGGATAAAGTTTCAACCAAAAATGGAATAGTCAATTTCCAGATAAAAACGATTAATTTTTTAACAATCCTAGAATAGTTACATTTTCAGATTAAAATACATCATTTTTAGCCGAAAAAAATAAATTTTCAACAAAGTTGTTAAATGATACATTTTTAAGCGAAAATATTAAATTTCTACCAAACAGGGTCAATTTCCAACAAAGTACATGAACTTTCAACGAAATTATTTAATTTTAAAGTCAAAAAGAGTATTATCTATAGAAAAGCTGAATTTTGAACCCAAAAATATGATTTTTCAACCAAAATTTTAATTGTCGACCAAATAGTTTAACTTTCTATGAAATAGTTTACTTTTAACGCCTAAAAAATTCATTTTTTACAAAAATGTACAATTTTTAACAAAAAAGTTAATTTGAAGGCAAATAGTTGAATTTTCAACGATAGTTATGAATCCTTAATAAGAAAAAATTAATTTTATTACTAAGTACTTCAACTTTAAGTAAATAATCCAATTTTTCACAAAAAATTATGATAATTATTTTTAATAATATAGTTGCATTTACAAAAAAACGACTTTGCAACCAAAAAATATTTACAGTTGATATTTCAACCGAAAAATTTAATTTTTAACCAAAAAGTATAAATTTTCCATAAAACAATTTAATTTCTACAAAGAAAGACGAATTTTTAACAAAATACGTGATTTTTCAACCAAAAATGGTATAGATTAATTGCCAATTTCAAAAATGTATTTTCAACAACACACAAAACATATTTTCATCCGAATAGTTAAATAAATTAAGTTTTATCTCATTAGGGATTCATAATTATAGTTCATGTATTTTGTTGGGAATTTACCTTGTTTGGTAGAAATTTAATCTTTTCGGTTGAAAATGTATCATTTAACAACTTTGTTGAAAATTTATTTTTACAGTTAAAAATTATTTATTTTAATCTGAAAATTTAACTATTCAAGGATTTATTAAAAATTAATCGTTTTTATTTGGAAATTGAACTATCCCATTTTGGGTTGAAACTTTATCCTGTACATTGTATGAGTTAAAACACCAATTATTTGATAGAAAATTAATTTATTTTGTTAAAAAGTAAACTTTTGGGTTGAAAATTGATATATTTTGTTAATTAGATTTTTTCTTAAAATTAAAAAAACTGTAAAATAAAAAAATTGCCTTAAAATCGTCTTGATTCTTTTTTTTCAATTTTCTTAGCAATCACAACAGTTTTTGTTATTCTTTTTAAATATTTTACAATTCCCAAAAAAATAAATTTTTTTTTTTAAATCTGAAAAAATCTACGTCGTGATCAAATTATTTGAAATAATTTCAAGTTTTAAATTAATTTTGAATCTTTTTTTAAATTAAAATTATAGCGTTCTAAGTTAAAATTGAGCTCATTAAAAATTTAACAATTCAAGTCTTTCTATTTCGAACCATTCTGTTCAAATTTGTATAGTTTTTAACAGTTGTTTGTAATTGATTGTTTTAAATAGATGGTCAAATATTGTTGATAATTAACGAAAATTTCTTTTTTTAATTAGAAAATTTCAAATTAAATGAATTAAAAATAAAATTTTTGTAGACTGCAGTAATATTTGAAGTCATAATTGAAAATAATTTTATAAACTAATATCTATTAATTCTTTAATTTGGAACGGATTTAGAATCACCTTGTAAAATCAATTATTTTTCAATTTTTTAGTACCTTAAATTAAATTTAAAACATTTTATTGTAAAATTTTTTCAATTAAAAAAAATTAAAATCGAAAACAAATAAATTCATTTTCTATCAAATAATTGGTGTTTTAACTAATACAATGCACAGGATAAAGTTTCAACCAAAAATGGAATAGTTCAATTTCCAGATAAAAACTGTGATAAAAATTGAATTGAACAAGAAAAAAAACCTATTTTTCAACAAAATTGTTAAATTTTCAAGCAAAAAGGTGAATTTTTGACCAAGAAGATTATTGTTCTTTCAAAAAAAATGATTTTCCAACTTAAACAATATATACAATTAATTTTTAATTAATCCTATAATAGTTACATTTTCAGATAAATATACAATGCACAGGATGAAGTTCCAACCAAAAATGGAATAGTTGAATTTCCAGATAAAAACTGTGATAAAAATTGAATTGACAAGAAAAAAAACCTATTTTTCAAGAAAAATGGTAAATTTTCAAAGGAAAAGGTGAATTTTTGACCAAGAAGATTAATGTTCTATCAAAGAACGTTTTTCCAACTTAAACAATGTATACGATTAATTTTTAATTAATCCTATAATAATTACATTTTCAGATAAAGATAAATAACTGTTAACAGAAATAATTAATTTTCAACATAGTTGTTAAATTGTCAATCAATCAGATGAATTTTCGACCAAGAAAATTAATGATATACAAAAAAAGACAAATTTTAAATAAAATACATGAATTTTCAACGAAATTATTTAATTTTAAAGTCAAAAAGACGAATTATCTACAAAAAGATGAATTTTTTAAGCGAAAAATACGAGTTTTCAGTCAGAGAATTAAACTTTCAACCAAATAGTTAAATTTTCAACCATAATTAAAAAACCTTGTTGAAAAAAAACTTATTTTTTTACAAAGTAGTTCAACTCTCAGTGAAATAATCGACTTTTAATTCCAAGAAGATGTACAGTTGATATTACAACCAAACAATTGCATTTTTGACTAAAAATGGTACATTTTCAACTAAAAAGATTAAATTTCTATCAAACATGGTCAATTTCCAACAAAATACATGAACTTTCAACGAAATTATTTAATTTTAAATTCAAAAAGAGTATTATCTACAAAAAAGCTGAATTTTTAACCCAATTTAAAGGCAAATAGTTGAATTTTCAACTATAATTATGAATCCTTAATAAGAACAAATTAATTTTTTTACTAATTAGTTCAACTTTAAGTGAATAATCGAATTTTCCACCCAAAAATCATCATTTTAATTTTTAACAATGCACTTGCACTTACAACAAAACGACTTTTAACCAAAAAATATTTACAGTTGATAATTCATCCCAAAAATGTAATTTTTAATCAAAAAGTATAAATTTTCCATAAAACAATTTAATTTCTACAAAGAAAGACGAATTTTTAACAAAATACATGATTTTTTAACAAAGTAATTGAACTTTTAAATAAAAGAGGACTTTTTTTACAAAATAGTACATTTTCAACAAACTAATTAATTTTTAAATGAAATTATTGAGTTTTATTTTAAAGCAGATAAAGATACAAATAGAGCCGCGCAAGTGTTCCGACCGGCAATCGTGCACCTCCGAGTTTTCAAATTCAGAAGAGGAGAAATGGGTTGCGTGCGCAACCCAGTCATTTACATCGTTTCCTACTCTATTAACACGGACATAGACCTTTGATAATATTGGACCACGTCTCGTTTCAGATCTGGGATCACTGGCCCCACCTCGTCCGCTGACGTGCTAGGAGGACGCGGTTGCTATAGAAACGGTGAAAAGTTGAAGAGGGCAGCACCTCGATATAGTCGAAAATATAGTTAGATATATATATCGGCCGTCCCCACCACTGACCCATGCCGTATCTAGGACCTAATATCTTTGGCTAGGACAAGAACCATTTGGATTGAAAGTAAATTACCAATTAAAACATTTTTACATTTATAACTTTTCAAAACTTGGTTATTTTAAAAAATACCACAAATATAAGTCGATGAGTAATTTATATTACTATTTCATATATTTTCCACTTATTCTAAAATTATTAATTATAATTTTTATTCTACATACTGTTTATATATAGTTCTTTAATATTATTTAGTTTTTACTTTTATTTTTGTGGTCTGCAATTTCTACGGATTTTTTAAGACTATTCGTCTAATCAAGTTCTCGTATGTATTTTCCAATTTCTTAATTATTATATATTCTAACGGTTTTATAAAAATATAATCATAATTCCAAGTGATAGGAAAATTGTTCTTTCGGTTTTTAGATGTTAAGACGACAGTTCCAAGCCAGATTACGTTTCGCATTGGCAAACAAAATTAGACGAATTCACATTCATAAAAGGCAAATTCATAAAAAATATCATGTCCCATAAAATATATTTTAAAATAAACTTTAAATTATTATAATTGATACAGCTTACTCGAAGCGTATACTCGTATATATATAAATAAAAATTTGTCATGAGGACAACTGCAGGATTTCGCCGGGAGCGGGTGCTAATCTCAAAAATTGCACCCGCTTCCAGCGAAATCGCGGTAAAATTTCAGCCATAACCACGTCTCACAACCGTGAGGTAGGTGGTTACAGTCTGTAAAGGAATCAATAC
>NC_046658.1:23090503-23102431 GCF_010883055.1 Belonocnema kinseyi
TGTGCGCCCTTCCACCAACCACTCTGGAATCGGCTCTTTCGACTTCAAATATGAGGTGAAAATACGGGCCAAATGCTGATGGGTTGAAGAAAACTTCTTCCATTAGAAGGTTTTGATACAATCTGGTACTGGTGCGGAATAGTTCTTCATCGCTCTTAATACTTTTTTCACCTCCTCGGTAGTGAAGGGTGGGCATTCTTTATCAGGTGTTATGAGGGCAACACATAACTCCTTGAAGCTATTTATATTTTCTGAGTCTTTGTCCAGTCTATGCTGCACTTCGTAGATTTCTCCCCAAAATACTTCGACCTCCTCTGGTTTGAGTAGGTGTTCGACAGTAACTGAAGGGTCTTCGAAGAGTCGAAATGGGTCGGAGAGAAACTGTTGATTTTCTCTGACACACCTCTCCCTCCGTTCTAGACTTCTCTTAGCGTCAGGTAGTATCCGTATTCTCTCAACAATATGCTGCCTGATGGTCAGCAGCTTTGAGTTGTTAAGTGTGTGATAACGGGTCCGGAGATCGCGCGCGAACTTTCGAACCTTGGCGCTAAAATTCCTGCCAGATGTGATGTAGTCAATCACATATTGAATGCGGGACGCTTACTGTCTTGCCCAGCCTATCTTTATGGCAAGTTGATGCATTCGTCTTTTGGTCTTATGATCAGCCGTTGGTTTTGTTTTGCGGTTCGCATCGGCCAAAGCTCTCGCTGCATTATACACACAATAATTGATTGCCCAGAGGTCGGATTCAGCGGAAAAATGTCCACGAAGCTCGTCATCCATTTCAGCCAGATCTTAAGGCTTGAGAGAAACCTTGGTGTTGATGTTTCTCCGGGTCGTAAAGCATCGCTCTTCATCTATTGGATGCCTGCCCGCGGTTGGTCTTAGTGTCGCCTCTCTTTCTTTGTTGCCGGCTTGTTCTAGCTGTGGTAGAGTAGGCGTTCCGCTTACCTAGCCCCTTTTACGGAGTAGTTCAGCATGGTTTCGCAGACGTTGCTGCGAAAAGTGCTATAGCTCCGGGTGTTTCTCGCACCACAGAGCATGCAGCCGTGCCATGTAACACTGTTCACGGGCCACACTCGCATCGTAGCAGTCTAGCAAGTCGTGATTCAGTGGCTCCGTCCACCCAAAGGTCACGAGATCCCGCCGATCCATCGCATTGAATCCATTTTCATTGGCTCCCCCAGCCCTAGATTGGTCGGTATTGTTGGCCGACACATTGTCTGGAGCCCTGCGCGTTCTGTTGTTTTGAACCGCACTTACTACAACTATGTTTGGTGTTGTCATTGTTGTTCTTACGAGAAGCTAGGGAAAGGGGTTCGTCCATCCTTGTAGAGCCCCGCATGCAAGGATAAGGCTGCTTACTCTGAGAGGTCGCCCGGTATCCCAGAGTCACCGTTCTAGACACCTCACCCAAGTGCCATTCAGTTTTCGGCACGGTTTTCACACCTCCGCTTGGGGGTTAATTCCTTCGGGATCACCCCTGGACAATTGTCCGCGACTGTCTATTTATTTTTGTAACCGTATTCAGCAGAAACCCTTGGTACAGGGACCCTCTATAAAAATGTATAAAAATGATAAAAACATAAATTTAAAACACGTGAGCTTCAAATGAAACAAACTTTGCAGGATTCAATGCAGGCTGATTTAACGCGACTTTTATTTTTTTAAATAATAATTTTATTTTTGCTAGCGTTTTCTTTAATGTACAAAAATACAATGCACATCTTCAAATAACTTTTTTTATCCAAAAATACATTTTTTCAATTATTGTTATTTTATATTCAAACAATAATTTTTAGAAACTCTAAACATTAAAAAAGGTTTTTTCTTTGGTAAAAATATTTTATTATTCTATTAAAAAAATTTTTTTTAACAAACTATTTTTTAATTGTTCAAATTAGAGAGTTGTCTAGCCCGGATATTGTATAATTCGGAAATTTTCTGTCGGCAATTCTCAAATTCGGTAAGATTGTAAATTGTCGAGAATTTTCCAATTTGGGACTTTTATATTTCGACAATGTTATAATTTCGGAATTTTTACAGTGATGTGGGAATTTTATTTTTCGGGAAAAGCGACTGAAAAATCCCGAAAAATAAAATTCCCGACACTGTAAAATTCGTAAATTGAAAAATAACCAAATAATAAAATTCCCGAAATTATAAAAGTACCGAAATATAAAAGTTGAATTGGAAAATTCACGAAAAATAAAATAAATAAAATTCCGGACAATAACACATTACCGAATTTTAAAAATCCCCAAAGAAAATGGCTGAATTATAAAATAACCGAACTAGAAAATTCCTGAATTTAAACAATTAAAACAATTGTTTATGAAATATTATTTATTTATTGAAAATACAATGATTGAATATATATTTCTGGATGAAAAAATTTGGTCAAAAATGTACCTAGTATTGGAAAAAAATATAAAAAAGTTCTGAAAAATCGAACTTCTTAATAATAAAAAAAAAATAATAATAAAATTAAATGTTCATACAAATCGTTGTTGAATTGAATCCTGCAAAGTTTGTTCAAAAATTTTATTATGTAGGTACGAAGAAAATTTAGGTAGAATATTTTTTTCTTTCAAAGCGCACGTGTTTTTTTAAAGTATTTTTTAATACAATTTTTATAAAATTATTATTCAGGTGCCGGAGATTTCGTTTTTTGGGATTTTTCATTCATCCCTTTCGGAATTTTTTTACAGTGGTCCCATATTTGTATATCTTCTTTAAAATTATGTCTTTTTTCAAAATAAAAAGTCAACATTTCAAAACACCCAGAAATTTTTATTGTTTTCCTAATATTTCAAAATTCTTGAGAAGCTCCAAATTTTGTTCTTTTCTTTGAAACATTCAGAAACCTCCAGCTTATTTTATTTTTTTTCTAAATTAATTCTCATTTAACTGTTCTTTAAGAATCAAAATGAAATACTTTTAACTTCGAAATGCAAATAAAAAAAAAACAATTATAATCGTAACATTCCAAGTTTAAATTTATCACTCTGAATTGTGTGCGTGACGATTTTTCCCGGTTTTAATAGTTCAATATATGTGATGGAACCTCTTTGAATTTGAAATTTGTTTATACTTTTTCATGTTTGAGCTACAATTATTCCATTTTAGAAGTTATAAATTACAATTGTGAAAAAATAAAATGTTTCAATTAATTTATATTTAAAACAAAAAACCTTTGTATAATTCAAACTAAATGCAGCTGCAAACATTTAATTTGAAATGCGTTAAATTCAAGGTATATTTTAAAAAGAAAACTGAAAGTAAAGGATCGACTTTCAAAGGAATCGAAAGAAAGTGACTCGCTGGATTGCAAATGAACATGGAAAATGGTGTATTTTCGCATTTTTGAATTTTAAATTAAAACTTTTTCGCGTTGTAACAATTTCGAATCCCAGAATGCTATTTTTGACCTAACGTATAACGTATAACGAAAATTCTGAAAATTCAAACAATAAGGCTGTATTCTGGAAATGAAGCAATTTTAACGTTAAAATTCAAGTTCTTAAACTGAAGGCCTAAAAATTTGCAAATTCTAGAATTAGTGTTGTGTAAATTGTATTGGTATCTTAAAAGAGTATAAAAAGTTCTTAAACTACTTTTTAAATTTACTGAAGTTTACCATTTTTACATACCTAGATGTCAAAAAGCCTACCAGTGACTGAAATGGATTAGAAAAAAATCTCCAAGATCCAAGAATAAGGATGTACAGCGAATTAAAAATTTTTTAATTGTGATTATCTTCAACTTTGAGATATTTAAAATTTTCATACAATTTTTTTTTATTAATACTGTAGGAAAAAATCCACAATATTAAGCGCCGAAATTATAATTAGAGTAAATTTTCTGTAATTCTATGGGGACGGCTGAAATATACCGAAAAATAAAATTCGCGACTCGGTAAAACTCTCTGTCTCGAAAAATACAATTCCAAAACTAATAAAATTCCTGAACAGTTTATAATATTAACGAATTTGAAAATTCCCAAATAATGAAACTCCCCAAATAAAATTGTTTTTTAATCAGTATTAATTATTTATTAAAAATACGATAATAAAATATTGTTATCAAATAAATTTTTGTTTAATATTTAAAGTGTTAAAAATTATTGTTTGAATTTGAAATTAAAATTATACGAAAAAATTTACCGACAAATTAATATACAAAAACATGTGTTTTTAATTAACATTTCGATTTTTTGGAAGAACTTTTGTGATTTAAAAAATACTATATACATTTTTAACCAAAATGTCTTATCCAGAAATATATTTTGTTTTAATTATTGTTATTTTAATTTTAAACATTAATGTTTAAACACTTCAAACATTTAAAAAGTTGTTTCTTTGGTATAAATATTTGATTATTTCAATTAAACAAATATTTGTCAAGGAAAAATGTTTTCAGCACTTGTTTATCTCGAAATGTCTTTTTATAATACTTTTTTTAAAATTAAAAATATGATTTTCCGAGAACATTTTTCAGATCTGAAAAAATTCAGCGATACATATACATGTCAAACTTTTCTAATCTCAAACAATCTTTCTACTGCTTTACCGTCATATTTTACAAGGAATGAGAAAACAAGAATTCGACTTCCTAGTACGATGAGGGCAGCACCTTGATAGGGCAGAAAATGTGATGTCCTATAAATATAATTCCCCACACTGACGCCCCGTACCGCATCTACGTTTATAATATATTTGCGTGAGCGTCGTGCCACAAGCTCGAGAAAGAGCTGAGAGGCCTCGTGGCTTTAGCGAGCGCTCTCATTGGCTACGGAAGCAAATGGCACGGTTGAAATTAAAATCGAACCTAAATGCTCGAACCGAACCGGGTCCGTGTACGCGCTGATTGGCCGAGAGTCCAACCGGACCGACAAACCGCAACCGAGAACGGCTAGTCTGAATTGGCCTTTAGCCAAAGCTACGGTGTGCCCACTCCTATAGGCAAAATGGAGAAAAAATTGCATAATGCCAATATTGGCACCTGTGCTACTGCGCTTGCGTTACGGCTGCGCGCCGGTTGGCCGCACTTATCGCACGATTCAAAATTACTTAAAAAAATAATTCTTTCAATTTATGTAAATAATAATGAAAATATGCACAATAATACATACGAATTGTGTAACTTCTAATTTCAGGCAACCAAAAATTATAACATATATTATACTGCATTGTAGTTATGTTTCTTTTTTTTTTACTTTAAACGTCGTCTTACCACGACTCAATCGAAAAGAACAATGTTCTGATCTGAAATTTTTTTACAATAATTCATATGTTATCATTATTCTATTCTTGTGCATATTTTAATAATTATTTATTAAAATTACAAGAATTGTTTTTCAATGTAATTTTGAATAGCGCGCCAAGTGTGGCCGACCAGCGCTCAGCCCTAGCGCAAGCGCAGTAGCACAGGGTGCCAACATTGGCATCATTGAAGAATTGTAGTAATTGCTGCGTCCCCTACATGGCGCTCGTGTGAGTTCAGTATTCAAAATGAACTTGAGCAGACGATAGAAGTTCCTATCGTCTGCTCACGTCCACCGTAGCTGCAAGAATTTTTTTTTGTATGATGAACTTGGATTCACAATGGATTTAACCAATACAAACTAAAAATTGAACAAAATCAAATCGATCATCGATCAAATTCAATCAAATGTTAAAGGCTGTTGGAATCGTTCTATGATACATCTCTGGTATTATTTTGTGGTATTAGGGTGATTTTAGCTCTCTGTCATTCCGATAATGTAGGTCTCTATCATACCGATTCTGTCCGTAAGCACTCTAGAATAATTATGGTACAATAAACTATCTTACGAGCCTAGCTGGTAATGTAGATAGATAAATTTTGAAATTTTCGGCGTAAAGGGCGTACGAAACAGCATGAATCTTTGAAACTAATGTTAAATTTTTCGCCACTGGGAAATTATTTATGAAATAAACTTTTTGGATTGCCTGCAAACAAGGTTAGTTCCGGGAGATTAGTTACTATGTTTATTTGCAAGTCCAAAGTTTTCGGCCAAAAATATTGTGTAGTTTGGAAGAAACACACAGGAGAATTGTAACTGGTAAAATCGATACTAATTCCTAAGTGCTATGCAAATTAATCAGATTTTGCTAAATTAAAACTTTTTTGAATTAAACCCAAAAGAAGTGTGTGGGGACGTCCGTTCGCATGGTCGCTATCATGTCCCAAATTTTTAAGACAAATTATTGATTATTAAAGAAAAAAAGCCGTCGGAACCTAAAACTGGTAAAATCGATAATTTTCTAAGTATAACATGCCCTTAAATTCGAAAAGAGTATTATCTACAAAAAAGCTGGATTTTTAACCCAATTTAAAAGCAAATAGTTGAATTTTTAACAATAATTATGAATCCTTAATAAGAAAAAATTAATTTTTTTACTGATTAGTTCAACTTTAAGTGAATAATCGAATTTTTCACCCAAAAATCATGATTTTAATTTTTAACAATGCACTTGCACTTACAACAAAACGACTTTGCAACCAAAAAATATTTACAGTTGATAATTCATCCCAAAAATGTAATTTTTAATCAAAAAGTATAAATTTTCCATAAAACAATTTAATTTCTACAAAGAAAGACGAATTTTTAACAAAATACATGATTTTTTAACCAAAAATGGTATAGTTTAATTTTTAATTTTAAAAATGTATTTTCAACGAAAGAGATGAACCTTCGAATAAAAAAAAATAAAAATTTTAACAAAGTAGTTGAACTTTTGATAGAAAAGCGGAATTTTTTTACAAAATAGTTACATTTTCAACAAAATAATTAATTTTTTAATCACATAATTGAGTTTTTGTCCAAACGAGATGTCAAACGAACTTAGTCACGTGATCTCGACTTTATCGACGTTCAAAGTTTCTTTCTTTCTCCGCCAGAAATCGCTAAAAATGCCCAAAAAATAATGATAGGTTACGTGTGTGCAGATACTTATTTGTTGATTTGCAACGAATGTGCAAATTTTATTGCTTATATTAATTTTTTTCAAGGTTTAAAGATTTAGTATAAAATTGGCGTCAGTGCTCAATATGAGCGAATCAAAAACTCTAAAATGCATCAAACCAAAAATGATCTGCAAAGTGCTATAACTCGAATGGTAAAATCCTATTCCATCAATTTATAAATAAACTTTCTTTAAAGTTACCAATGCATTGATGTATACAAACGTATATATTTTCTGTATCTAGGGGAAAATTGAGACGTGTAGGACAAATTCTGAGGCCAGCTTTGGATTCAGCATCTCAAAATCCATAAGAGTAACCTAATCACTTGCAGAGATGAGGTGGGAGATAGGCGATCCCACGTATTTAATTTCGAACGTTTTTCGCCAGCGCCACCTATTACCTGAGGCTTTTGCGAACTAAAATCAAGCGGCGGCATTTTTCCAGTTTGTCAATGTCGGTAGAAAAGATCAGAGTGCGCAATTTCGCATATATGCTAGGTGAATTTGGGATGCTTTAATTAAAAAGTTAACATAAAAGTAGCTGAATGATCTTAAACGTATTTTTAAATTATGCACAATTAAATATTTTGAAAAAATTACTATTTTTTGGTATTCAAAGATTAATTTAAGAGCCTATTAATCAAAATTTTAATCATTCTTTTAGTACATAACGATAAAAAAAATAAAATATAGTGCAAAATAACAAACATTTTGATTTTAATTTAATACTTTTTGTTGTTTAAAGATTACTATATATTTTTGAATTCACTGTTTTTGTTGGTAGAAAATTTATCTTCTCGGTTAAAAAATCATCTTTTTCATTACAAATTTAATTCTTTTTGGAAATTTGTTGATTTTGAATTGAAAATTTCACTATTTTAATTATTGTTCAAAATTGATATTTTTCAGTAAAAAATTAATCTATTTGGTTGACAATTTTTAAATTCTTGTTTTCAAGTTTGTTGTTTTTTATCAGAAAATTAATTTTCTAGGTTAAAAAATTTTCTTTTGATTGAAAATCAAACTTTTTTTAAATCCGTTGTTTTTAGGTTGTGATTCGAGCTATTTAATTTGTCTTTTTAATGCTTGAAAATTAATCTTAGTATAAAATTCTTTTTTTTTTGTTACAAATGTAAGTTGCTTTTAAAAAATATTTGGTAAATTTTCGGAAATATTTTTTTTAATCACTCAGAATCTTCTAAAATTTCTAAATGTCTGAAACGGAAGAGAATTTTTCTTGAAATTAAAAAAAAATATTTGAAAAATTAAAAAACTTGTCTTAAATATTCCAATTTTTTCGCGAAATTTATAGAAATGTTTAGAGAAATTTTATTCAAAAATTAATCTTAAAAAATCCTTAAAAATTTTCGTATTAATCTTAAGAATACTGTGTCATTCTCTCAAAACCATTCAAAGTTTAAAAAAACTTTCTAAGCATGTAATTCAAAATCTTTCATAACCGATTTTTTTTCAATAATTTGTTTAAAGTTTTTTTTTGTGTAGTGAATTTAGAAAAATTTATTAAAGTACACTTCAGTCGAAAGGCTAATTATAACTTTTGTGTTTCGAAAGGTATGAATGTTGATTTAGAACACAAATGGGACATAACGTAAGTTAATTATTTCTTTTACACAAAACCTGGAAGACTTGACAGGGTCATTGCATTTTTTAAATGTTGTGGGAAAAGTGCAAAAATAATGTAATCTTGCAAATAATGACAGAGTTTTTTAATTAAAAGATATTTTTTTTGATAGAATATTTAACTATTTCTTGAAAATTCGTCGTTTTATAAATATTTTATAAATATTTTGAAATCATTTAAACTTCTAAAATATTTTTAATCACTTCAGCACCGAAATTTTTCTTACAATTTTTTCGTCCTAAAAAATTTAAAAATTGCTGAAGACATTATGGATTCTTTCTCAGCATTTTTAGAAATATGTTAAAATTTTCTAACAATTTATTTCAAAAAACAAGAAATCCTTTTCAATTTTTTTGTATAAATATGATAAAAGAAAATTTAGATTTTTGAAGATTTTGAAATAAAGTTTTGGATTCTATTTTAGAATTTGGAAAGGATTTAAGAAATTACAAATTTTTGGCCTAACATTTTGGGGAAAGTTGTAATTAATTTTTTATTTTAAAAACAAAATTTTTTAAAGAAAAGTGAAAAATATGTTGACACTTTTTAAAACATTAAAAAACTGCGTTGGCTCAAGAATCCGGTAAACAAAAGTATCAACGCTCAGAAATTCATAAAAAAGTAAATATGATTTATCGCGTATATGCTTGGACTGGTGTCATTTTTAGATGACGGTTGCTGACAGTGGAACCATGTGGTGGTTGTTTAATCTTTTCTTTAAATTTTCATATGCAATATTGCCGAAATTCATATAAATTGATGTAATATTTAATTTGATGTCACATGATGTAAAAATGGAAAATTTTTTTAATTCGTTTTTTTTTGGTAGACAATAAAGCTTGTATGCAGATACTTTTCTTTCTTGAAAATTCAAATATTTGGTTAAAAATTAATTTTTTCATTTACAATTTTTGATTGAAAATTGAAGTATTCAACAAGTCAAATTTTGTAGTTCAAAATTTAACTATTCTATTTATTTTTTATTGATTTAAAATTAATCTTCATAGTTGAGAATTCCTTTTTTATAGAATATTTATTCTTCAACGCCCAAATTTGTCTTAAAATGTTTACGTCTTAAAAAAATTTTTAAATTGCCGAAGATATTTTGGATTCTTTCTCAGCATTTTTATAAATCTTTTAAAATTTTCTCGAACAATTTATTTTAAAAAACAAAAAATCCTTTTAAATTCTCATATGAATCTGAAGAATATTCTTTCATTATCTTTCAAAATTGTCAAAATATTTTTAATTTATTCGAAAACCTGACTGATTACATTCTGTATGAATATGATTTTCGTGGATGTTTTCCGTTTGTTATTTGATGTAAGGCCGATAAATGTTGAGCGATATGTAGATTTTTTGAGATTTCGAAAGAAAAATTTTGTTAAGAGTTTTGAAGATTTGAAAAGGAAAAAAAAGTTGTCTTAAGTTTCATCAGAAAATTTACCATTTTTTATTTTTAAAGTTAATTTAAAGAGAATATTTAAAAAGATTTCAATATTTTTAAAGAAAATCATCAAATTTATGAACAAATAATTTTGAGCGAATATTCTACAACTTTTTAAAACATTTAAAAAAATTGTAAAAAAAATCTGGAAAATTTTAAGGTCATTTTTATAATTTTGCACAATTAAAAAAATAGAAATAATTCGAATTTATTAAAAACATAATTTTGAAACTTTAACAAATAATTTTAATATTGAGAAGACTTTTAAGAGATAAAAGAAAATTCACATTTTGGAATATTTTCAAATAAAATTTTACATTATTTTTCAGAATTTGTAAATGTTATAAGAAATTAAAAATTTTTTAGTTAAGATTCCGGGGAAAGTTTTTATTTTTTTTTTAAATTTAAAAAAATAGTTTTTAAGAAAATTTAAAAATATTTTGAAATTATTTAAAACATAAAAAATGCGTCGAATCGAGAATCCGGTAAAACAAAAGCATCAACACTTAAAAATTTCCGAGAAAAATAAATACTATATACCACGCAGTTCACGGTCGTGAGACTTGGCCATAGGTGTGATTTATCGCGTATATTCTGGGAGCTGGTGTCATTTTTAGTTGACGGTTGCTGACAGTAGGACCACGCAGTGGTTGTTTGATCTTTTTTTTTATTTTTATATACAATATTTCCTAAATTCATATAATTCGATACAATTTTTTATATATTTCAGACAATTTAAAATTATTACATTAGAACAGTCCGCAAAGTGTGATTTTGTTTTGAACCTTCGATTCTTTCAGATTCTTAGTACCTCCAGTTCGCAGAACCGGCAGAGAGTTTCCGAGAAATGTATTTTCCCGGCAAACAAATGCAATATAAATAGACGAGTAGCTCGTTAAAACTGCTTTCTTGAACACTTATTATATAATCCAATTAAATAGTATTCAGTTGAACTTTAATTAAATAAATAAATTGATTAAAATAAATTAAATAACTGAAAATTGATCTGTTTTAGTTGCTTGACATTTTCTTCTTAAGTGAAAATCTATTATATTTCTTCAATTTTCGGAAAATCTTAAACAGGACGATTTTTAACGACTCTCGGATATGACGCAGTCGTAAGTCGACCCTTACATTATCTTGTGTTTTCCTTAACAGTTCCGTGACAAATCTGAAAGAGAGCGGTCTCTTATATACTCGGTTTGAGAAAAAGCAACATAGAAAATTTTCAATTTGGTATAAATGCACTTTCTTCAAATTGTGCTTCGATATGCAGTTACTAGGAAATCCGGAAACGTACTTAAAGATAAGTAATTCATAGCAATTCATTATAATTTCACGATAAAAGAAAGAAGACAAAGGAAATTTAAACCAACAAACTAAAAACAACGCCGAGATTTTGAACTGGGGGGGGGGGGGGCTCGCTTTTTATTGTAATTCAAAGATATAGGCGACCTTCTCAGCATGAAAACAAAAACACAAACCCAAGACGACTCTCTCGGTTCCAGTTCTACCTCCCCCCCTCTCCCAACCCTCCCTTATTAACTGAAGTTTTTGGCGGGACTAACGTTAGAACTACAATCTCCATCATATGACGATTTGATACTTAACTTTGACATGATTTCGACTCAGAAAATAAACTTATTGCATAAAGGTGTTAGTTGGGCGTATAATCTAAACAATGAATAATACAAACTACAAAATAGCCTCGAAAAGGACTGGAAGTTTTAATGACAAGAGGCATGGAAACGGAAAATCTAAAGGTCATGTTTCAGGCGACGAATGGAGACTGGGTGTTTGGAATGCTAGGGGAGTAAATGATCTCAAGGTAAAAGAATTGCATGAAACTA
>NC_046658.1:23102531-23103704 GCF_010883055.1 Belonocnema kinseyi
GGTCTCATTTTGAATGAAAGAGCAAAGCAGCATCTCGGAGACCATGGCTTCGTGTCTCCCAGACTGCTGTGGGCTAGAATGAAAGTAGGAATCAGAAGAATAATAATTATAATAATTAAAGAATAATAAAAAAGAATAATAATAATAATTCTACTAGGAGACATGAACGGTTGGGTGGGCATCCACAATAAGGATACAGAAAGAGTATTAGGTAATTTTGGGGATCCAAGAACAAACTATAACGGAGATAAATTAGTTGGTCTATGCTTAGAAAGGGGTCTGTTTATTACAAATACTTGGTTTAGGCATAAAATGATCCACATGTACACCTGGTCTAAAGGAAATAGCCGCAGTATAATTGACTTTGTTGTTGCGGATGAAAGACTTAGAGAGTTAGTCAAAGATACAAGGGTCATGAGGAGTCCTGAATGCAATACTGATCATTACCTTCTGATCTCAAAAATTAACTTAGGTAGGGTTGGAGAAAAAAGAGACCCAAGAAAGCAAAACAAACGCGAATCAAAATTGAGAACCTGCAAAAACCGGATGTTACAATAGATTTCCAAAATAAGATAATCGAAAGCATAGATCGGGCAACATGGGAGGACCGTATAAAAAACAAAGATTTAGAGGGCGCCTGGACAATGTTACGGGATATCCTTGTTAGATGCACGATCGAAGTGTGTGGTATCGCAGTTGTAGGAAGAATTTCTGGTGATGCGTGGTGGAATGATGAAATTCTGGCTGCCCAAAAAGCAAAAAGAGAAGCGTACAAGAGAACTTTGAACATCGCAGGTCTTAGCAATGAGGAAATAAGTAGACCTAGAAATGATTATAGACGCGAAAACAGGATACTTAAACGATTAGTTAAAGAAAGTAAAGATACAATTAGAGCAGAAGAGATAAAAATACAAAACGACTTTGAAGGAAGCAGGAAACTGCTTTGTAAAAAAATGAAAAGAAACAAAAGTACAGAAATTGTCAACATGAGAAATAGTAGGGGGGAAATGGTATGTGATGCAGACGGAATACTAGAGGCTTTCAGAGACTATTTTAGGAAACAATTCGGACATGAAGCTATAGGACACCACAACTGCGATGTTGAACACGATGCGATGGAAAACTCAATTGAAAAAGTCTGTGTCACTGAGGTTAGGGATATAATTAAGAAAT
>NC_046658.1:23103804-23105351 GCF_010883055.1 Belonocnema kinseyi
CAATTGCGTTAATTTTACTCTTATCTTTTTCTTGATAAGTCCATGTCTCGCTACCGTATAGTACAGTCGGTACAAATATAGAATTATGTATTGCCATTTTGGGTTTATTTGGTATATTTTTACTTCTGATAAGGGGACCTGCTCTACCAATAACCTTCTTACCTTCTTTTATCCGTTTGTCTAATTCCTCATCTATCTTCCCGTCCCTAGTAAATAAGCTACCAAGGTATACGAACTTATCAACTTGTTCAATTCTCTCATCATTTAATAAAATATTGCATAGTGTTTTCTCACTCTTTCCTTCGAACACCATAGTTTTTGTTTTATTTGCGTTAATTTTGAAGCTGCTCTTCATGCTTGCATCTAGTTTATTCAATATTCTTTGTAGGTCTTCGATAGACTCTGCCATAACAACCTTATCATCTGCAAACGCTAACCCTCGTACCCTTACTGTTTCGAGATCCACACCCTCTTCGTCGAAACAGTCATTCAGTTTCCCATTCTCTCTTACACTCGCTTTGTTACCTGTATATATTGTTTTTATAGCTTGTAGGATCCATCCATTGACTCTATACTCTTTCAGGACTTCAAAAGTTTCCTTCTATCTACTTTGTCAAAAGCTTTTTCTAGGTCAAAAAATGCACAGAAAAGTTATTTTCCTACTCTCAAACTTTTTTCTGTTATTTTCCTTAAGCTAAATATTTCAGAGCATAATCTAACGTGCAGCTCTGCACAAGTGTGCAGTTCTGAATGGAAAGTGTGCAGCTCCGAATTTGTGTTGGGGAGGTACTTTTGAAATTATTTTCAATTAATTAATTTAATTAAGATTATGCTCTGAAATATTTGATCCGTACATGACCTTCCTGGCATAAACCCACTTTGGACTTCCCAAATCTTTGCTTCTGTTATTTTCATTACCCTACGAACAAGTATTTTTGAATATATTTTACTTACGGTGCTTAACCCATTAGTTCCCAAGATGATAAAATAAAACTAATTTGATGTTTTTATTCCATTTTATAACTGAAAATATATTTAAATAACTGTTAATAATGATAAAAAAAATTACACCTTTTTATTTTTTTTATAACAAAATGTTGCGTATGCGCAACGTTGGGATTGTCGCGAAACCAAAAATTAACATTTAGTGTGGAATGGACCAAAACAGTTTGTGTGGAGATGCACGTGACACTTGGCACACATGTATATAGTGTTGCTTTTGCATTGTCTACATCTTCTTTTTGCTTTATTTTCCTCCTCTATTATCACGTAGCCAACATCATCAAATCGAATATCCATGGGTAATGAGCTTTTTGATGGTCGTCCATAATTTGGTCTTGAAGCGCAGCTTACATGTTCACCTGATTCCGTTCTTTCCTCACCTTGAATGTAATTTTCGATGGCTGGTTCATCCATTTTCATAAGAGTGACTGCTATATTAGACATAAATTCTAACTGTGACATTTTTGATTTGTTTGCCAAATTGTATATTTTCCAGGAATTCACAATAACACTGTCAATCAAATTCACGAAGAGAGGCCACCACC
>NC_046658.1:23105451-23112909 GCF_010883055.1 Belonocnema kinseyi
GTTAAGATGGTTCGGACATGTTGAGAGAATGCCAAATGAACGACTAACGAAACAAGTGTATCAAGGTAAAGTAAATGGCAGCATGCCCAGAGGTAGACCGCGAAAAGAATGGTTAAAATGTGTGAATGAGACCCTACTTAGAAGAGACATAAGAAGTCACAGAAACACGAGAGCCTGCATGAAAAAATGCATGGACATAAAAGAATCTAGAGAAGTATACCAGGACAGGAAAGTATGGCGGCAAGTAGTTAATAAAAAGAGTGTCAGTAGAGTGAATGACGCCTGAAACAAAGACCTTGGCTATTAATGGACCCAAGTGGGGAACCTTACATAACGACCTCGTGAGGTTCTTCGCTTGGGTTGATTACTAGAGAGATTGATCAGCAACCTGGGTCGGAGCAGTGTTGCGGAACGAACGTGTTATTTACTTAAATAGCACGAGAATTCTGGATCAATCTGAAAAATCTCTATCCCTTCCACACACTACTCCTTTCCCCTGCCGAGTGAGTCACGCCTACCCCGAAAGGGAAATGGCTTATTGGTGTAATAAAAAAAATAACAAAATCTCTATTTTTTTAACTTTTAATACTTTTCACATTTCCTAATTTAGTATATGTACCAATAACTAAGCTATTAAATTTAGCCTGTAAAAATATGGGGAAAAAAGCTTTAAAAAAATCTGGGCCATTAATTTCAGCTTCAGTTTAGGGTTAAAAAATAATGTTTTTTTTTTTGCAATTACAATCATTTTTAACACAAAATACAAATTTGGAATAACTATTAGCTTGTTACAAAGGTAAAACCTCATTCCAAGTTTTGACAAGAAGGAATCACCGCTTATCTGTTTCTTTTTAAAGTTATATAAATATAATTTTCGTAAGATTCCGGAGATACTTCAAAAACATTTTTGAAGATTTCACATATGCCAAAAAAATGCAAAAAATTTTTATGCATTTTTTTATTTTGCAGGACACACAAAATATTAGGAAAAATTAGAGTCAGCTTAAAAGATATTTGGGACTATCAGAAGTTTTAAAGAAATAATTTTTAAAATAATTTTTCGAAAAACTATTCATGTTTTTAAATATTGTTAATCTCTTCAAAAATTCTGAAATTCCTAAATAATTTTTGTAATAAAAAATTACATTTTTACAATGACCTTCAAAACTTAGAGATTTGTAGAAACTTCCAGAGGAATCTTACCAAACAAATTTCATCCTTCCAAAATTCTTAAATAGCTTTGAACATTTTTTTCGAAATACTCAACATTTTATAAAATTGTTAAAAATTTTTTTTTAAATGTACAGAAAATTTTTAATTTTCTAAAAAATTTCAAATTTTAAATTACTTTAAAACTTTTACAAAACTTCTACACCTTCGAAATATCTTTTGAAATCATTCAGTTTTCCTAAAAAATCTTTTAATTGTCCTAAAATCTTCTAGATTTTCTTTCGTGTTTTTAAAATCAAAACACAATTATTTAAAAGATTGAGATATTTAAATTTTTTTGCCCATTATGTATTTCATTTTTCTTACCTCTTTCAAAGCTTGAAAAAGTTTACAAATTGTATACAACGATAGAAAAATTTTAAGAACAGATTTATTTCCTATAATATTAGAAAACCCATTTGTAATTAAAATTTTCTTTTGAATCAATAATGTTTAAAAACAGTTGGAAAACATTTCATCATGAAATGAAATTACTTAATTGAAAATTTCCATTTACAAAATTGATGTTGCGGTAAACTCGTAATATTTATTAATAGACTTAATTATAGATGGTTTACATAAACAGTCTTTTTTTTTGAGTGACTCGCAGAATTCTTAGAAATTGAAAAAATCAACTGCAAGAATAAAAAACGAACATATATATCTTATTTTTTCATATCTGACTTTGTCTATTAAAGCATTAATATCCAGGGGCGAACTGGGCCTATTGTCCCTATTAATAAAAGTTAATATACATAAATATATTAAATTGTATCCATATTTTAAAACAAATCTCATATTAAATTAACGCAAACAATCAAAAATTCCTTGGAACATTTTTAAATACTGTCACATATTGCAATTCCTTCAAAATATTTTGACACACCTTAAACTTTTTTTTAAAGATTTTCAAAGTACTTTTGAATTTTTTTAGAATAAATTAATAATAATATATTATAATTATATATAATAAATAATTATATATAATAAATTAATTTTATAATAAATTAAAATAACGATGCTAAAATGTTTTTAATTCTCTAAAGTTTCTAAAAATAATAAAAATAAGTTGAAAATTCCTTGACATCTTTTAAAACATCCTTAAATATTTGAAATCTTTCAAAATCTCTTGAAATTTTGTAAAGCTCTTGAAAATATATTGAAATTTTAAAAATACCATGAAATATATCAAATCCTTTAAAATCTCATTTTAACTTACCATAATCAATTGAAAATTCCTTGGAATCTTTTTAAATTTTCTCAAATTCGTCAAATCCTTTAAAATCTTTTGAAATACCTAGAACTTTTTTTAATGATTTCTAAAGTACTTTTGAATTTTTTTTAATAACTTCTAAAATTTTTTTATTTCTTTGAAATTCCTTTAAATTATAAAAACAAATTAAAGATTCCTTTACATCCTCAAATATTTAAAATCCTTAAAAATCTTTTGAAATTTTGTAAAGCTTCAGATTGAAATTTATAAAAAGAAAAAAGTTCCAAAACGTTAAATATTGAAATGTCTGTAGATTAGAGTCTTGAAAATGAGATCAATAAAACTTCAAAGCTTTGGAAATCTAATTTTCAAACATTTTCAAGTATTCAATAAGAATAATTTTCAACTTGATGAGATTCAAATCACCAAATTTTGAATTGTAAACTTGAAAGTTTATATATAAAAAAATAATAATAATCATGAATTAATTGAAAGCGTTCAAAATTTAAACGTACGTTTTTTAATTGGGCAATCTCTAAATGAAATTATTTCAGACTGTAATTTAGAAAACAGAAAAATTTCAAAATGTTAAAAATGTTAATGCTTGTAGATTAGTTAAAGTATTAAATTAAAGTGTTAATAGGAATTACTCGAGTTAAAGTTTAACTATTTCTAAAACGATTTTTTTATATAAACTTAAATAAACTTCTATGTTTACAATTCAAATTTTGCAGACTTGAATTCCATCAAGTGGAAAATTACTTATATTTCATAGTTGAAAATAAGATTTCGAAAGTTTTGAGTTTGCATTGGTTCCATTTTCAAAACTCTAATCTACAAAATTACAATATTTAACGTTTTGAAATTTTTTTTCTAAATTTCAATCTGAATCTTTTAAAAATTTCAAGAGATTTCAAAAGATGTTTAAGGACTTTAAATATTTGAGGATGTTTTAAAAGATGTCAAGGAATTTTAAATTTATTTTTATAATTCAAAGGAGTTTCAAATAATTTTAACAATTTTAGCAGAGTTATTTAAAACAATTTCAAAGTATGGTAAAAATTTTTAATGGGTGTCAAGGTGTTTCAAAAGATTTTGAAGGTTTGAAATACTTGAGAGTATTTTAAAAGGTTCCAAGGAATTTTTATTTGATTACAGTAATTTAAAATGAGATTTTAAAGGATTTGAAATATTTCATGGTATTTTTAAAATTTCAAGGAATTTTCAAGACCTTTAAATTTTTTTTAAAGATTTCAACAGATTGTCAATAATTGAGGATGTTTTAAAAGATGTCAAGGAATTCTCATTTTATTTTTTTAATTTTAAGGAATTTCAAAGAATTTTAAAGTACTTTAAAAATCTTAAGAAAGAGGTCAAGGTAGGTCAAAATGTTTGGAAGGTATTGCAATATTTGAGAGTATTTCAAAATATTGCAAGGAATCTTCAATTGATTACGGTAATTTAATATGAGATTTTAAAAGATTTATTATATTTTAGGATATTTGAGCAGATTCTAAGGAATTCTCAATTGATTTCAATAATGTAGTATCAGATTATAAAAGATTTGAAATATTTTAGGGTTTTTTTTTAAATTTTCAAGGAATTTTCAAGAGATTTCAAAAGATTTGAAAGGATTTTAAATATTTGAGGATATTTAAAAAGATGTGAATGAATTTTCAATTCATTTTTATAATTTAAAGGAATTTCAAAGAATTTGAACAATTATATCAGGGCTATTTAAAAAACTCCAAAGTACCTTATAATTCTTGAAAAGATGTCAAGGTGTTTCAAAATATTTTGATGGTTTCGAAATACTTAAGAGTATTTTAAAAGGTTCCAAGGAATTCTCAATTGATTACAGTAATTTAATATGAGACTTCAATGGATTTGATATATCTTAGGATATTTAAATAGATTCCAAGGAATTTTCCTTTGATTTTAATAATTTAGTATGAGATTTTAAAGGATTTAAAATATTTTAGGGTATTTTTTAAATTTCAAGGAATTTTCAAGAGCATTGCAAAATTTCAAGAGATTTTAAAGGATTTTTAATATTTTAGGATGTTTTAAAACATTCCAAACATTTTCTATTAATTTCAACAATTTAAAGCAATTCCAAAGAATTTTAATTATTTTCAACTTTTCAGGTTGAAGTTTTTGGTTGATGTATCAATTTAGTTGAAAAAAATTTTTTTCTGAAAATTTAATTATTTTGTAGACAATTTTGGTATAAAAATTAATTTTTTTTTTTAGTACAAGAAAATAATTCTTTTTTGTCGAAAAATTAACTGTGATTAAACATTAATTTTTGTATAGAAAATTAGAGTTGGTGGAAAATAAATTTCTTTTGAGCAAAGTTCATATATTTTATTAAAAATTCCGTTTTTTTTTAGTATATAATTCAGCCTTTTGGATAGAAATTTAAATTTTTGTTTAAAAATTTAGCTATTTTGCTGAAAACAATTTCAACAATTTTTTTAATTTATGTATTTTATTCAAAATCTTTTTTTTTTTGCAGAAAACGAATTGTTTTAGTTGAAAGTTGAACTATTTATATTTAAAAATAGTCAAATAGTTATTAATATTAATATAATATTTTATAATTATAATATTAACATCAATAATATATATAGTAGTAATAATATTCATATTATATACACCTGAAAAACATAACCTCAAAATCGACTCGTGCATGAAATTAAGAATAACGCGAAACATCAAAATCGCCAATTTCTTTTCTTTCTTTCTAATGGGGATCGAGATATAAATAGAAGACCGTTGAAATCTTTCGAAACTTTCAGATCGGTAACAAAGATACTTTTGTGGTAACTAATTGAGCAGAAACTTAATTGGTAAATCATTTCAGAAATTGCTAACTTTCGTGATTTACCGACGCGCAACTTGCGCCTTCAAAGTAATTCTTAGGTAATCCGCCAAGAGGGCGTAGTTATCAGCGCATATTTTTCACATTCTCTTATTCCATTATCTCGGCTATTTTCCTCCTCATCTTTGTCACTTGTCTCGTGCAGACAAATTTTTTGTATGGCCTGTTTAATGAGAAAATCCCTAGGCTTTTCCCTACTTTTTGAATTAAGGGGAAAACTGAGACGTGCAGGACAAATTCTGAGGCCATATTCGGATTCAGCGGCTCAAAATACATAAGGGTAGCTTAGTCACTTATCTCGTGTAGACAACTTTTTTTGTAGGCCTGTGTTATTAATATAGCCTGTGTTAATAATGTAGAAAATATTTCAAACTACAACTTAATTTGCAAAGCAAAGAATCTTGGTACCTTTGAAATCTTAACAATTTCAAGTTTTAAAGGAAATACTTTTAAAAAGTATTAGTACTTTAACTAAAATGTTCGGAGGGAATAATTTGGTAAAAGATCAATGACAAGGCTGACAAATGAAAAAATGGATTTAATATTATTTAATATAATGTATACATTTATTTAAATTGAACCGAACATCATATATACATTGATACAGTTCAATGATTTTATTGTTGCTTAATCTTGAAAACTTTTTTCTGGCTCTATACAACCCCTAATAATTTTATTAAAAAATTAGAATTTAAAGGAGATTTTGAAATAAATAGTTAATTATATTATTGCAAACCTTATTTCTAAAATAAACAGACGATAAGCTATAATAACTGATCAGCAAAACTTCATATTGTCTTAAAGGAATGTTTAGGGACTCATCGAATACAAATAATTTGTTTATTATTTTTTTCATTTGTTATAAACCAATTTTATGAACAAATTAACACAATCTTATTATCATTAAAATTTTGTTGCTAAAATTGCTGGACACTAATGTAGGAATGACATTTAATAACAAAAATAATGTAAGGAGTTTATAATAACCATTGTGATAAACTATTTTTGTGGCAAAATATTAGGATTTGAAATTTTTCAAATGATAATTTTCTTCAATGGCCAAAACGACTTCAGGCATTCCTTAAAATAATCAATATTTAATAATATTTTATAAAATATAACAATTCAAATTTTTGTAAACAAATTAGATATACAGATTTAAAATTTTGGCCCTTTTGCATAGAAATTTTTCTTTGCACTGGAAATGTTTTAAGCTATTGGGCAAATGACTGCTTGGTCACAAAAATATTAGAAAACAAAAACCACTGTTATTAAAAAAAATTAACAATTCTTGTGACAAAATATTTAAACTTAAGGTTTTATCAAATTTAAATTTTCTTTGATGGCCAAGTCGATGGGTTATTATTAAAAGGTTTTGTGTTGAGTGAACCTTAGCATGGAGTGTTATGATTCATTTTCAATCTATTACGATTGAAACCCTGACTTTTTCCAAGTGAAACTGCCAACATTTGGAAATTGTTTGTGTAAATTGTCTATAAACATGTTAGTTGTTATATTCTACTAAATATTATCAAAGATACATTTTTTTAGGAATATCCGTAGCCATTGTAGCGATTAAAGAAAATAAAAATTATGATAAAACCTTACATTTGAATATTTTGTCCCGAGAATTATTTATAACAATGTTTATTGTTAACTTCTCAAATATTTTTGTGACCAGTAGTCATTTGTCTAACAGCTTAAAACTTTTCCAGTGCAAAAAACATTTCTATGCGAAAGGACTAAAAAATTTCATTTGTTTACCTAATTTGTTTACAAAAATTTAAATTGTTATATTTTATCAAATATTATTGAATATTTATTATTTTAAGGGCATGTGACACAGCTAAATACCTATATTACCGACCACAGTTTTTCAGTTCACTGAATGTTTTTTTGAACCTCAGAACTTTTTTTGTAAATAAAATATCGAGCTGAAACGTTGGGAAATGTATTAGAGTACAATAAAGTACGTTTAGTTACTGCATTTTGGTAGGAACTTCACTGAAAATTATTTCATCTTTTTCCCGAACCTCAACATTTTTTGAATGTTCGAACTTTTTTTATACATAAAATATCGGTCTCAAACTTTGAGAAATGCAAGAGCCGAAATAAAACTACGTTTAAGTACAAAGCTTAATAATAAAAGATG
>NC_046658.1:23113009-23127304 GCF_010883055.1 Belonocnema kinseyi
ACTTTATTTACAAAAAAAGTTGTTAAGTTAAAAAAAACATTCAGTGAACTGAAAAACTGTGGTCGGTAATATAGGTATTTAGCTGTGTCACATGCCCTTAAGGAGTACCTGAAGTTCTAGCGATTAAAGGAAATTATCATTTGAAAAATCTCAAATTCTAATATTTTGCCACAAGAATTGTTTATAACAATAGTTATTAGAAACTTTTGAATTATTATTTTTGTTATTAAATGTCATTCCTAAATTAATGTGAAGCACTTTTAACCAAACAAAAATATTACCGATAACAAGACTATTGGTCAATTTGTTTATAAAAAATAAATGGAAAGTGTCTTTTCGGGATTTCGGAAAATGGTGGGTAACTGTGAGACATCGCGTAAACCAAATTAAACTTCAACACATTTAAGCCAAAAACTTTATTAGGGCTAAAAAAATGGTTTTGGAATGAATATTGAAAATTAGTTTAAAAAATATTAGTCACTTTCACAGTTTTTGTATGCAAAAACAATGCTGGATACAGTTACGCATTTCGCATGAACGTCTCGGCTTGATTCCCTGCAAACCGGCAGCATAATCAATTCTATCTCCTTTTTTGCATAATAACGCGGCATGGTGGCTGCAAAACGGGAAAAAGTCAAGAACACCAAACAAAATACAATTTAACGTATCTCTTAAAAACTGATATCGAGTGTCTCACAATTACTCCCTAAAAGTGTCTTATGATTCCCCACGACCCATGTTTTGCAATATAGCGGTGTGTAAACGACTGAAGGACTTTCCATCTAAAATGAATTGTGTGCGTCGATGGGCTAAAGCTCAACGATAAAAAAATAGCATATTTACCTGAGTGGGATTGGAACAGCACTTTCAAGACATGGACAAACACAGGAATGCGAGAAAACTTTGGGAAACTCGATTTTCGAGTCACGGTCACAGGGACGAATACAAACGGGTACACTGAATGATTGCTACTAGAAATATGAGCTCTGGCCGAGATGACACAATATCAGCTGTTTCTATCTGTCATCGTTGACGCATGCGCAAATCACAGCGCTGTCTCACGATTCCCCACGTCTCATAATTCCCCACTTTCCCCTATTTTATGATTCCCTAAACATTCATTTAAGACAATATAAAGTTTTCCTGATCAGTTATTAAAGCGTTAAAAATTTGTTATGTAGAAAATATCAGTTTTTCCATACTTTGAGTGAAAAAATTATTTATAAACAAATAGAGGAGACAAAAGTTCGGAGCGTCAAGCTGAATACAAAAGTGAATTTCCTTTCACACTGCGTCATGAGTACGGTACGTTTGTTTCTAGAGTTTAATAGTTTATAGTAGGTTCATTTTAGAAATGAGGTTTGCAATAATATAATTAACTATTTAATTCAAAATCTCCTTTAAATAAAAAATTTTTAATGAAATTATTAGGGGTTGAATGCGGCGAGAAAAAAGCTTTCAAGATTAAGCAATAAATAAATTATTGAACTGTATAAATTTATATATGACGTTCAGTTATAGAATCACTATTATTTAAAAAAATATTTTCTTCAAAACTTGAAATTGTAAAGATTTTAAAGGTGCAAAGGTTCTTTACTGTGCAACTTAAGATGTAGACTTACATATTTAAATTATTATTATATTTATATTGTATATACGTCATATATTATTTATTAATTCTTCTGATCATGTATGTTTCGAATATTTTTTTCATTGATGTCTTTAATATTATTAATTTTTTCATTAGCTAAATTAATAGTTTTAACAACAATTATGTATTTTTTAACTTTAATAAATAATAAAATGAATAATATCAGCAAAATAAATCATAGAAATATAAAGATCGAACTGCTTTCAAAATTTATCTCAAAATTAAATGTTATTCATATTGAACCACATATTTTCACAATTTTTTCTTTTTTTAAATAATTAGTAATAGTTACTCATATTTTTTCATATTTTCTTCTGTTTATTTGCAAACAGCATCAAGTTTTTTATTATTTTTGCTTTTTCTTCATGCAATAGACCTTTTTATACTAGACGCCGGCAGTGCGCACGTGCCGTAATTTCACGTCATTTCCGTATTTTTCGAAACGTTTTGTGTCAAAATGTATGGAAAATATTGTTAATAAAAATAACAACAAAAAATAAATTTGTATATAACAAGAGATTTTAGAGGTAGAACATTTTTAAGTCTATTTAGAAAAAAAAACGGCGAAAAAAGTGCAAAGTGTGCGGCAACCAATGCCATTATTTACATCTGTTGGCATCTGTCATCTTCTAAAACATGCTTAAAAATTCGGCTAAATTCACGGAAGATGATGTTCCAGGTGCAAAATTAGTTCACAAATCGGTAGAAGAGCACAGTGTTAAACAGCTTAAACGATGGCTGAAATATAGGAAACGATCTTTAAAAGGAAAAAAAGTGATTTAGTAGAAAGGTTAGTTGAGGTTGTGTTTGGCAGGTTTAAATATTTTCTTTCTTTGCTAATATTTACTTAAATATTAAATAAAGCATTATTATCGGGGTTTCGAACCTCCTGAATGTTTTGACAAAAGTAATATCTATTGAATAGTTTCACTCGAGCACTCAAAACTATTATATTTATGTATTTATAACCAGTTTATATGAAAGAAGGAACATTTATTAGTATATTCCTTATAACAGGAAATCACTAACAAATTATTTTTTGTGGTCTAAACTTGAAAAAGAGAAATGGAAAATGTAATATTGTGTTACTTTATATTTGTATGAACATTCAATATTTACTCAAAAAAAGTTCTGAACTGCAAATATTGAATAAAATAGAACAAAACTGTTCGAAAAATACGGAAATAACGTAAAATTTCGGCACCCCCTACCGAAAAGAATCTTTGAGTATATACTAAAAATTCTTTAGGCCAAAGAAGCTCAGAGAAATTCTCCGCAGGCACTCAGGTAGATATTTTTAAAGGTCCAGGAAGCTCGTTTAAATGATCTGAAGGATTTAAAATATCCTTTTCGAAATTGAAATAAGAATACGATCATAAATAACAAGCAGAGAGGCTATCTCAATAGAGTAGCCGACACTCAAGGGTCCTTTGTTAAGCTTTCGGATTAAAATTTAGAAGATTTTTTTTAATTTCATAGTTAACAGCCTAAAACATAATTCGGAATCAACGGGTTTCAATGACTTCAGATATCCAACTTTTTTTTTAATGCTTAAAATTGGAATTAATAGAACGTTTCTTGTAAATGGAATGAGATACGCCAAAAAAGACAACATTTTTGAATTCAACTAGTAAATTGTATATCAGTATATAAGTTATAATTATAAATAAGTATAATGAGAAAATTTATTAATTAAAAAAGTGTTAATAATTTGAAGAGAAATTTAAAAAGGGAGAGCGGATATGTCACGACCAACTACTGTAAATAACTCTGCCCGCTCGGTACGTGACGAATACAAAGGGAACATTATATTACCGTTGCACCACTCTTAAAAAGACCACTAAAAGGATATTGAAAAGGACCCAAATCTCAAACTATCTCCGAGACTATTTTGTTTCAAATCGACGTTGTTTATAGACTCAAATGAGCCAGGCTATTTCGCTAAAGAAAACTCAGAGATTTCTTTCGGTAGGGCGTGCGCACTGCTGACGTCTAGAATGAAAATGTCTATTGAATGCAAAAGTCAAGAACTATTTTTTGTAGCGCCATTTTTTGGATTAGTTTGAACGACAATTCCCCTCCGGGTCGTAAGAAAACAGAAAAGTGAAAGCGATGCATGGGGCTGGCCAGTGCTCTTTCAACCAGCCCTAAGCATTGCCCCCACTCTTTCTGTTCTCTTCACATCCAGAGAGGTTACAGGGGTATCGTAGTTTAAATAAATCCAATAGATGGCGCTCTGATCAGGTAGGCCTGTCTTTGCGTTGTTATGTTTAGCGAAAACACTAAAATTCATTAAAAACTTGATACTCTTTGTGAATATTAAAGGAAGAACAAAGTTTACAGTAACAATAAAAGCAGCTGTAATTAGTAATCCAAAAAAATTCATGAGGACATGTAATTTAATATTAGAAAAATTGAATATAAAGATGAGAATTTAGATCATTTAAATAATAAAGATGAGATATCTGAAGTCATCGAAACCCGTAGATTCCGAATTATTATGTTTTAGGCTGTTAACTATGAAATTAAAAAACTCTACTTCTAAATTTTAATCCTAAAGCTTAAAAAAGGACCCTTGAGTGTCGGCTACTCTATTGAGATAGCCTCTCTGCTTGTTATTTATGATCATATTCTTATTTTAATTTCAGAAAGGATATTTTAAAGCCTTCAGGCCATTTAAGCAAGCTTCCTGGACCTTTAAAAATATCTACGTGAGTGCCTGCGGAGAATTTCTCTGAGCTTCTTTGGTCTAAAGAATTTTTAGTATATACTCAAAGATTCTTTTCGGTAGGGAAGCAATACTTGTTAATTTTTAGACAAATTAAAATAAAGCACATAAAGTGGATTTTACTTCATTTATAATGTTTTAAATATATATTTTTTTAAATAAAATAACAATATGATGATTACTAATAATTACCCATAAATAAAGTACCTAGAATTATTTAATCATAAAGGTTTGCAATGTACAAGGTTTTGATTTTTTAGGTTACAGTTTTAAAATCTTAATTCTAATATGACAGGCATGTATTTCGTTTTAATTTCCTCTTCACACATTTATATCTCGCTTGCCATAATATGTGAATTTGGTAAAAACAATGTTGGAACAGAATCATTTTTTAACATTTTCTTTTCACTTTTTTGGTCCAAATAGGCACTATCTTTGAAATGCCGACAGCATACGACGAGATGCTTTTTCCGAATATCCTCATAATTAAGTTCATCATATAAAGCAGTGGTCGGCAAACTACTGCCGTGCGGCTGTCCTAGCTGCCACGGCGGGTCGACTCAAAATCTCGTGGCAGTACCTGCTGTCGCCAAAAAGGTTCAGGCTGCCACGGTTGCTTCCTTTGTTAAGCAGTTGGTGTTGAAGAGATTAAAATTAAAAACAAAAAAATTCTCAATTTCAAAATTAGCTTTCTGAAACCTCGAAATTCAAAATCTTTGGTTTCTTGCGATCAAAGGGAATCTAAAAAGCGTCTTGAAATACTAAAAATCAATGTATTATAAGACTTTTGGTTTAAAATTGAGTTTTCATTATATTCTATCAAATCATTGATTTTTAACTTCCCAAGTATAAGTTTAGATGTATTTAATCGCAAAAAGTCACAGATTTCGAATATGAGAATTTAAAACAAAATTCATTTGTAACTTTTTATTCACATTAAGTATCCCGTCTAACAATGAAGCCCTGCCGAGGAAAACCAACCCATCTCAGGAAAACCGTAGCATTGATGAACAAAGCGCGGCAGGCGAACAAAAATTCTTGGGTCAAACCTGCCCTTACCTGAAAAGTGGGCAAAAAGTTTACCGATCACTGATCCATCGTCTCAAACATTCATAGATCTAAAAATGTTAATACAATAATAATAAATAATAAATCGAATATATTTTCTCACTCATCTCAGTGCACTAAAATCATGAAATTTTATTTTTAAATAACCGATGAATTGGTTTTATATTTCAGGTTATGTTTCGGAATAAAGTTTTTTATTTCTCTAACAGATTAATTTTTACAAACGACTTCTTAATCTTGCAAAATGACTTATATTTATATCCATATTTATATTACTTGGAAATTTTTTGTTTCTGCTTCGAAATATGAAAACAAAAAACCCAACCTCTAATTAAGCAAATAGTACTTTATTTTTTTTTATTCAATACTTACCAATGAACACATTTTCTTAAAAAATCATATAATATTAAACACAGTACCTATAACAATATACACAATACAACTTTCAGACAGTATCATATAAAAACAAATTCAATAATAACAAATACAATTTGACACTTTCGAGTAATGTTTATTTTTGAGATGTCAAAATAATTGAAAATATTGTGGTTGTACATGCGCAATTATAGTCACGTGGTCAAATGTAAAATAAATTTGTAGAAAACTAAGGATATAATATACGTAGTAATAAAGATATTAGGTCCTAGATACGGCATGGGTCAGTGGTGGGGACGGCCGATATATATATCTAACTACATTTTCGACTCTATCGAGGTGCTGCCCTCTTCAACTTTTCACCGTTTCTATGGCAACCGCGTCCTCCTGGCACGTCAGCGGTGAGGTGGGGCCGGGGCGCACACCGAAAGTTGTTGAATTCCAAACCGAACGAGATTTTCTGTTTCTCGTTCTCGCGTTCACCTTTGCCATCACTATAGCAATCTTTGCTATAGTTGAGTCGGTTGGCCGGCTCTGTACGGCCTGTACGCTAAAAATGTTATGAACACTGATTTACCTAATTACATTCAAATTAAAGAGAGCCTAAAAATATTCTATTTATTATTATTTTAAATTTAGAATTTAAGAATTAAATAAAGTTTAGTTAAATTAATTTCTCGTCTGGTTTTTTTTTCAAAGAGAAATTTTCTAGATACTAAGTAAATAAGTTTTAAAACAATTCTATTCGTAATTTAAGATTTATTGTAGTGCAATTTTAAAAATTATTTTGTAAAACTAAATTTAAAGATTGAATACAATTTAGATCATTTCAAAAACTTAATACATGTGAGTTAAATTCAAAATTTAAGTAAAATTTCGTTGAATTTAAGTAAATTTTAGTTAAAATTGTATATGTTGAATGGTGTTAAATGGTGTTAAATGTAAGTACAATTTATTTCAATAAAAATGAAACTGTCGTTGAATTTTAAATTTGATTGAATTGAATACAGGTATATGTGGGTTGTTTCTTGGCTTCAACAATGGAGAGCATTCAAATAAGCTGGAGAAATTAAAAAAATTCCCTTATTTTTATAATAATTAGTTAAATTCAACAGAAGAACTCAGGAAAGTAATTAGGACTCATAGTTCTAAAGTTTTTGGTTTGAAACTTTTCAGAAGCCAAATCTGCTGTTTGCGTGAAGAAACTCACTATCTTCGTTTTGACGTGAGTCTTCTTTACGTATACGCTGCAAAGCGAAAATGACCCTTACGTCCAACTTTAGAGAGTAACTTTTTTCTCCAAGACGGCAGAAATAATCACGGCTTATCACATTAAAAAAAATCATTTGATAACAAAATTTCGTCACTTATTTATTACATGAAAACATTTGTTCTTGTTTACAAGATTTAAGAAGTAACAAAAAAATTTTGATTGGAATATAATAATTTTTGAAGAACAAGAAGCTTTAAGCATTATAACGCTAGGCGTAAATAATTTTAACATATCTTCCTTTTAAATTTAATAAACTCAATATTAAAATGGAAGTTTTATATTGTCAGAAATAAATATTCACTTTAAGTTCAAGTACCTAGATGACAGTTTCGACTTGTCATGTTTATTGTAATTTTTACATTATGTCTAATTGTCTACTGTGTTATGAATTGCAGTTAGAAGAAAGTTGTGAATAATACAGTAGAGCGGAATTAGACTTCGGTTTTCAATCAAGATCTTTGAAAAGGAGTATACAATTTTTGAAAAAATAAGTCTAACAAAAAAGTGCCAGATCATGTATTTTTTGGTTCGATTAATAATTTTATTCAAATATGAAATTCTTTCCTAATTTCTTTTTAGTTATGCAAGAAATAATTATTTTTAATATCTTTTTCAAATAAAAAAGTGGGGTTTTGTGCATGATTGTTGTTATTTATCTTTAAAAAACATTTTTTGTTAATGAGGTAATTAATTTATGATGCATGAGCCTTTAAAATTTTATAAAAAAAACTGAAAGTTAATCAAATATTTAAATTATTAGAAAATAAATTTATTTACGAACAAATTTAAAAGAGCAAGTTTTTTTATTAAAGGAAAGAATTTAAAATAATTATTTTAGCAAAATTCATATAAGGTAATACCTCTAAAACTGTTTTTTCCTTATTAATTGTTGAAGTTATTTTTAGTTTATTCGAACTTGATTAATTGAAAATAATTTCAAAAGTACCTCCCCAACACAAATTCGGAGCTGCACACTTTCCATTCAGAACTGCACACTTGTGCAGAGCTGCACGTTAGATTATGCTCTGGACTATTGAAGTACATAATACTTCTGTGAATTTATAGCATTGGTTTATATTATTTTCATGGTTGCGGTTTAAAAAATGTAATTAGCTCATATATTAAAACAGCAAAAAGACGAAAATTATGGCAATTTTTATCTCAAGTTTTAGTATTAAATGATAATAAAAAAAAATTAAGCAAACTTACATTTTTTCTTAAAGTTAGATTTCTGGTGCAGGGAAAATGACATTTTGTAAGATTGAGTTACTTCTTATTTCAATTTCAAAAAGTGGTTCATATTTATAAAATGGCCTTAGCTAAACTGTAGAAGTAAGCTGTAATTTCCTTTGACTTTCGAAACTGCTTCTTACATTTTACAGCTGTTAAAAAACTCATATACCACTTAATTCACTAATATTTAAAAAATGCAACATTTCAGAAGACATTTGTCTAGGTCTATAACGAAATTTAGGAAAAAGAAATTTTTATAAGTTTTTATAAGGAAATTTCTTTTCAGAATTTTTATTTCTTTAGCCAGAAAAAAATAGTAAGGACATATTCAACCACAATTCTGGTTGATTTAACCAGACATCTTTTTTAGTTTACTTAAATTTAAAAAAACTTAACGGTATCTTCAAATTCACTTTTCTACTAATTTCCAAAAAAAATTATAACTTAAATAAAAAATAAACTTTTTAATACAAATTTGTTATTACTATTTTAAACTAATATTTTTGCTACATTTTGGGCATAATTTTGATTTCAAAAAGTCTTTAGAGTTTTCGACTTCCTTTAAGACCTTTTCTACTCAATTAAAATTATTTTTCCATATACTTATAAAGTAAAACTAGATTATTACAATTTTGGATTTCAAATGCACTATAATTTGGCGCGACCGAATAAATAGCTGCCTGTCGCGCCTCTATAAACATTTGGCAGAACCAATCAGTACATGTCGCGCCTCGCAAGTATGTGGCCGAACAAAAAGCAATATATATGTGCAAGACTACAAACTTGCCTGCCGCGATAACTACCGGTATGTGCTGCAACTAATCTCATGCGGTATCTAGGACCTAATATCTTTGGTAGTAATATAGATATCGAAAACCATGTAATATACGTGATGTAATATACGTATCCATCCCTGGAGGTAATGTACGTGGCAATATACGCGTAGAAAATCACGTATAATACGTGGAGTATTATACGTCACCAACCCTGGACACGACTGACATAGCTTTGCCGAATTATCAGTCTTTAATGCCAGTGCTACCATACTAACGATTTCAAAGGAAGTCAGATTTGTCCCCGGAAGTTCCTATGCTGGCTTAACCCCCGTGTGACAAATTAGGCCTTTTCACTTCATCGTCAGCTAACTTCAGTTTGTTTATTGCTGAGGGGGAAGACAATGTACCAAATGTATGAGAAAAAAGTTAATTTTTGCGTTAAAATATTTACTGTCATTTTATTATGTCATTGAATAGTTTCTAACAAATAAAAACTATTTTTCAAATACAATTATACAGAAAAAACCAGTTTTCCGAAAGATATTAGCAAAATAGGGCAAAAATGGACCAAATCCCATGAATTTGTCCATTGTTTCCCTGAGCAATCAACAAAGTGAAGTTAGCTGGTGATTGAAGTGACAATACCTAATTCAAATCGGCAATCTAAGATGGAAGGGTCGTCGGGTCGAACCATCTGATTAATTGAATTTTTTTTACTTGAGCGTGCCGGGACCATGGTTTGTTGGATCATGCTGAACGTGTAAACCGTACAAGTTTTTCCATGGGTTTTCTATTCGTGAAAATTGAAATCCAGAAATTACTTCAAGCTAAAGTGTTTTATGGTGGGAAAAGTAATTATTACTTTAGCATATATTTATTTTCAAATCAGTATGACTGAACAGACTCAACAGTCCGAAACCGCACAATCGGATTCGTGCAACACAAGTGTTGCAGGCACGTCAAAACTAAGAGACAGTAAAAAAGAGAAATGTCGGCCCATGACGAAGGTAATATTTTAGAAAAGGAGTTTCTACTTGTACTGAAAAAATCCGGCTAGTCGTACCAAAATTTCTGTACAAACGGCCGATTTTCCTGATCCTGCTATTTGTACCAAAAAAATCAGGCTGTTTTTACAGAAATTTAGGTATACGTAGCCTCAGTCTTCATAAGCTTCGCAAGTCGTGCCGAATTTTCCGTATGACTAGTCTATCCCATTTTCCGACTCTGCGAGGTTTTCGAGGAAACTAGACAGTCAATTTTTTAAATTACAAATTTCAATGTAAAACTCGATACTATGAAAAACCGATCCATATAACCCAAACAACCTGACATGATGCATTTAAATTTTAAGTAAATTTATAATAATGGAGAGTTATTAATGTTCAAAAATTATAGGTAAATGTTACCTCAAGTGTTGTTTTTCATTAGCTGATTACTTTCATATAGATGCAAAGAAATGTGGCTGTGTCTAGTCGTCCAGAATTCTGGACTGATAGCCCACACACATGGGATGGCTATTCGTCCAGAAATTCTCCGCGAAAAAATACTCTGATTCAAAACATCGTGTCAAATCATTTTATAAAATCTATTAGATTCAACAGACAGTTGAGGTTATGTTTACTGTCAGTAACTCCGGAGCAGCCCCTTGCCTCGACCGTGTATGTGTATGAGTTATAGTTTTCTTACGGTCCTGAGGGGAAATGTTAGACAAACTAATCCAACAGATGGCGCCACATAAAATAGCTCTGACTTTCACTGAATTGCATCAAAGATATTATAAACGTAGATGCGGTACGGGGTTTCGGAGGGGGGAATTATATATATATATATAGGACATCGCATTTTCTGCTCTATCGAGGTGCTGCCCTCATCGCATTACGAAGTCGAATTCTTGTTTTCTCATTCTTCGTAAAATATGATGGTAAAGCAGTAGAAAAATTTTTTGAGGTTAGAAAAGTTTAACATGTTTAACAAAATATATTTCTGGATAAGATATTTTGGTTGAAAATGTATATATTATTTTTTAAATCACAAAAGTTCTTCTGAAAGGTCGAAATGTTAGTTAAAACTCACGTGTTTTTATATAATCATTTGTCGGTAAAATTTTTTGTATAATTTTAATTTTAAATTCAAACAATAATTTTTAATACTTTAAATATTAAACAAAAATTTATTTGATAACACTTTTATTATCGTAGTTTTAATAAATAATTAATATTGATTAAGAAACAGTTTTATTTGCGAAGTCTTATTATTTGGGAATTTTCAAATTCGTTAATATTATAAACTGTTTAGGAAATTTATTATTTTTCGAATTGTATTTTTTGGGACAGAGAGTTTTACCGAGTCGTAAATTTTATTTTTCGGGATATTTCAGCCGTCCACATAGAATTACAGAAAATTTGCTCTAATTATAATTTCGGCGCTCGATCTTGTTGATTTTTTCCTACAGTATTATTAAAAAGAAATGTGTCTTGGCCATTTTTTTCTAATCCATTTCAGTGACTGGTAAACAGGGGTGATTTTCTCTTAGAAAATAAGTGATTAAAATTTGAAAAAATTGGGTAGGCTTTTTTGACATCTAGGTATGTAAAAAAGATAAACTGCAGAAAATTTAAAATCTAATTTAAGAACTATTTATACTCTTTCAAGATACCAATACAATTTACATAACACTAATTGTAAAATTTGCAAATTTTTAGGCCTTCAGTTTAGGAACTTGTATTTTAACGTTAAAATTGCTTCATTTTCAGAATACAGCCTTATTGTTTGAATTTTAAGAATTTTTCGAAATTGTTAAAAGGCGAAAAAGTTTGAATTTAAATTTTAAAAATGCGAAAATACCCCATTTTCCATGTTCATTTGCAATATCAAAAATGGCTGTTTAACGAACTCGATCTTTCTGTTTGGTCCCTCGAACAGTGTGTCAAAGCCCAATCCAATCGGACCAGTCTTTCGAAAATTATCCGGTATACAGACAACAACGACGACGCCGGACAGACAAACAGACCCCGACGTAAAAACTTGTTTTTCTGACTCACAGGGCCTTAAAACGTCGACATTTGATAAAATCCGAAAAAGTTATTTTTCATAAAAAACTAATACCTTCTCACTTTTTATGAGAATGTAGAAATTATCAACAAGATTTGTAGAAAATCTTTCAAAGAATAAAATTATCGTCCCGTAAGTTATAACCGAAAAATTACAATTTCAAAAAAATGAAAGTAAATTTGAAAATTGAACTGCAGTTCGAGTATTAAAAACTAAACAGTGATTGATTTTACAAGGTGATTCTAGATCTGTTCAAAATGATATAATTTATATATTTTAACGTTAAAATTTGAACTAATTTAATTGCAAAGCCTTAGTAGTAATACAAGTGTAAAGTTCGAATTAATGGCTTCTTAAATGAACGCCTTTATTCAATTTCAAAATCTTTTTGAATTATTTCAGTATAAAATATTCCATTCTTAATCTATTCGGTTTGGAAATAAAAAAAAAAACAATTTTCAATAGTAAACAATTTGAAAATGAATTGTCACAATTTCAGAGTGACAAATTTAAACTTGGAATGTTACAATTATAATTGTTTAATTTTTTTATGTGTATTTCGAAGGTAAAAGTATTTCATTTTAATTCTTAAAGAACAGTTAAATAAGCATTAATTTAGAAAAAAATAAAATAAGCTGGAGCTTTCTGAATGTTACAAAGAAAAGAACAAAATTTGGAGCTCCTCAAGAATTTTGAAATACTAGGAAAACAATAAAAATTTCTGGGTAGATTTAAAATGATTTTTTATTTTGAAAAAGTACATAACTCAAAGAGAATGTTTAAAGATATTTCAAAACATTTCAAAAGATTTACAATATTAGAAAAAATCTGGAAGCTCTTAAAACAATTTTGTGTGCAGGATTTTACAAAAATGTTAGGAAAAATGGGAATCAGTCTAAAAGACATTTAAAACTTCCGGAAAAATTTTAAAATAATGTAAAAAGAATTGAAATAATTTAAAAGAGAATAGATACTTTTGATGTTTTTTAAATGTTTTCAAATGTTGACTTTTTATTTTGAAAAATTACATAATTTTAAGAGGAGGTATAAAAATATGGGACCACTGACAAAAATTCCGAAAGGGATAAATGAAAAATCCCAAAAAATTAAATCTCCGACGCCTGAATAATAATTTTATAAAAATTGTATTAAAAAATACATTAAAAAACACGTGTGCTTTGAAAGAAAAAAATGTTCTGCCTAAATTTTCTTCGTACCTACATAATAACATTTTTGAAACAAACTTTGCAGGATTCAATGCAACAACGATTTATATCAAAATTTATTTTTATTATTTTTTTTTATTAATAAAAATTCGATTTTTCAGAACTTTTTAATGTTTTTTTTTCTAATACTATGAACATTTTCAAACAAATTTTTTCATCCAGAAATATATATTCGATTATTGTATTTTCAATAAATAAATAATATTTAATAAGCAATTTTTTAAATGGTTTAAATTCAGGAATTTTCGAATTCGGATATTTTATGATTCAGGCATTTTCTTTGGGGATTTTTAAAATTCGGTAATATCTTATTGCCTGGAATTTTATTTATTTTATTTTTCGTGAATTTTTCAATTCGACTTTTCTATTTCGGGACTTTTATAATTTCGGGAATTTTATTATTGGTTATTTTTCAATGTACGAATTTTACAATGACAGGAATTTTATTTTTCGGGATTTTTCAGTCGCTATTCCCGAAAAATAAAATTCCCACATCACTGTAAAAATTGCGAAATTACAACTTTGCAATGTTATAATTTCGGAATTTTTATAGTGATGTGGGAATTTTATTTTTAAGTTTCCAATTCGGGACTTTTATATTTCGACAATGCATTGTCAAAATATAAAAGTCCCGAATTGGAAAATTCTCGACAATATACAATCTTACCGAATTTAAGAATTGTCGACAGAAAATTTCCGAATTATAAATATATCCGGGCTAGACAACTCTCTAATTTGAACAATTAGAAAATTGTTAAAATTTTTTTTAATAGAATAATAAAATATTTTTACCGAGGATAAAACTTTTTTAATGTTTGAAAATGTTCATTTTATTTTTGTACATTACAGAAAACGCTCGCAAAAATAAAATTATTATTTAAAAAAATAAAAATAAAAGTCGCGTTAAATCAGCC
>NC_046658.1:23127404-23131930 GCF_010883055.1 Belonocnema kinseyi
TTTATGGAATATGATATTTTTTATGAATGTGCCAGTGAAATTCTGTTCGTCTAATTTTGTTTGTCAATGCGAAACGTAATCTGGCTTGGAACTGTCGTCTTATCATTTAAGTATAATATAATATGAGTAATATTAATTACTCATCGACTTATATTTGTGGTATTTATTAAAACAACCAAGTTTTGCAAAGTTATAAATGTACAAATGTTTTAATTGGAAATTTACTTCCAATCCAAATGGTTCTTGTCCAAGCTAAGTTTACCATCAGTGCGCCTCGAAGGTGTGCCGAGAGTCGCTTACAGCGCTCCAAGTGGCTCTTGGCAAACTATATCGATGGGTGCTTTCTACGGGGAGCGGTGGGTAGAGGGGAAGTGACTTTTTTCGCCGGACGCGCCGCCTACATTTATGGCGGGCAACTAAGCCCGCACCGCATCTACGTTTATAATATCTTTGATTGCATTAAGAAAAAGCAAAAATCATTAAATACTTGATGCTGTTTGCAAATAAATAGAAGAAAAATATTAAAAAATGAGAGTAACTTTACTTATTATTTAAAAAAAGAAAAAGTCATGAAAATATATAGTTTAATATGAGAAAAATTTAATTTTGAGATACATTTTGGAAGCAGTTCGAACTTTATATTTCTATGATTTAATTTGCTCATATTATTGATTTTATTATTTGTTAAAGTTAAAAAAAATGATTTATTGTTAAAATTATTAATGTAACTAATAACAAAAATTAATAATATTAAAGACCGCAATGACAAAAATATTTAAAACATATACATGATCATAAGAATTAATAAAAAATATATGACGTATATCCAATATAAATATAATTATTAAAATATGTAAGACTACATCTTAAGTAGCACAGTAAAGAATCTTTGTACCTTCAAAATCTTAACAATTTCAAGTTTTGAAGGAAATATTTTTCAAAAGTAATGGTAATTGTAATTAAAATGTTTGAGGGAATAATTTGGTAAAAAGTCAATGACAAGACTGATAAATGAAAAAATGGATTTAATATTATTTAGGTGGAGTCTACATTGCCGGCGACGGCAAGATTGTTTGTTGCCGGCTGCTTTTTGCGAAGAGCAAAATACGAAGTAAAGGTGAATCACGTATACAGTGATGCAAATACCTGAAAATATAATTTTCAAGACCAAACTGATAAAGATCATGTTTGTAAAAAGAAAAATAGAAATACTCGATACTCGAAAAGAATTAGGGTTCTGTTCATATTCTAGGAGTGATATGAAAAACGAGTGGGACTGCTGGATAGGTGTGAGGTTTTGAATGGGGGTGGGTGTCACCGAATGCAAACTCTCCAAAAAGTGTTATAAAAAAGGTTATGTATAAAAAATAGGTGCCAACAAAAAACTTACAGTGACGGTAAAAATAAAATTCGTATAAAATAAATAATTCCTAAAGCCGAGAGCCTAGGTAAGCGATCCATTACTCGATTAAATTACAAGAATTATGTACAATAAAATATATTACATTGTTTGTGACTAATCACAGGAATGCATTCTAGCCTCGCCACAAAATGTTGGCAAGTGTTAGGGGCCAACATTATTCATGTGACCAATCACAGGGGTGCCTTCCCGCCCACAGGTGAGGTTGGAAAAGCGGTAGGGGTGCGACATTAAATTATTTCTTTGACCAGTCACTAGGGTGCCTTCCTGCTCCCACGTGGTGTTGGAAAAGGGGTAGGGGTGCGACCTAACATTATTTCTGTGACCAGTCACAGGTGTGCCTTCCCGTCCTCACCTGGAATTGGAAAAGGGGTAGGGGTGTGACCTTGAATTATTTCTTTGACCACCACGGGGTCCCTATCCGTCCCTAAAGGTGTTGGAAAAGGGATAGGGGTGCGACCTTACATCATTCAAGTGACCAATCACACGGGCGCCTTCCCGCCCCCAGGTGACGTTATAAAAGCGGTAGGGGTGCGCCCTTTAAATTATTTCTTTAAACAAGTCACTAGGGTGCGTTCCCTCTCCCACGTGGTGTTGGAAAAGGGGTAGGGGTGCGACCTTACATTATTTCTGTGACCAGTCACAGGGTTGCCTTCCCGCACCACTTGTTGTTGGAAAAAGGGTAGGTGTGCGACCTTACATTATTTCTGTGACCAGTCACAGGGGTACCTTCCCGCCCCTACGTGGAATTAGAAAAGGGGTAGGAGTGCGACCCTAAATTATTTCCTTGATCAGTCACAGAGGTGCCTATGTGCCCCCAAAATGCATTGCAAAAGGGATAGGGGTGCGACCTTACATTATTTCTGTGACCACTCACAGGGGTGTCTTACCGCCCCCACGTGGCGTTAGAAAAAGTGGTAGGGGTGCGACCTTACATTATTTCTGTGACTAGGCACAGGGTTGCCTTTCCACTCCCACGAGATGTTCGAAGGGCTAGGTGTGCGATCAAAATTGTTTCTGTGACCAGTCAAAGGGGTGCGTCCTCCCCCCTCCCCCCCCCCATGCAACGTCAATAGTAATTCTTGAGTCGAAAATCGACGATGTCTGATTTATACATAGAACGTTTCGTTAAACGCGTCAAAAGCTAAAAGCGATCAAAATAACTCCTCAATTACATGGCCTTACTCTAAAATGCGTAAAAGTCTCTTTCGTATGCTTCAAATAAGCTTTTTGCCGATACAGATAGTGTGTATAAACCTCATAAATAAAAACGTAATTTTTTATAGTTTTAACGCTGGAAATTATATTTGCAGGTGTTTTCATGTCCAGGTTTGTAATCAGCGCATCAACGTACATCAGTATACGATTTAAAAAAATGGAAAAGGAAAAAAAAGCCGGCAACATGCAATCATGCCGGCGCCGGCATGCTAGCCACTACGTATTATTTAATATAATGTATATATTTATTTTAATTGAACCGAACATCATATATACATTTATACAGTACAATAATTTATTTGTTGCTTAATCTTGAAAGCTTTTTTCTCGCTGCATTCAACCCCTAATAATTTTATTAACAAATTTAAATTTAAAGGATATTTAAATTAAATAGTTAACTATATTATTGCAAACCTCATTTCTAAAATAAACAGACTATAAGCTATTAAACTCTATAAACAAACGTACAGTACTTATGACGCATAGTTCGAGGAAATTCACTTTTTTCATTCAAAAATGTCCAGAGCTTTCAATTTTCTTGCGATTTTGAATTTTTTGTTTTAAATTTAAGATCATTTAATTCTATAGATCTTGAAGCTCCAAACTTTTGTGTCCTCTATTTTTTTATTAATAATTTGGCCACTCAAAGTATGGAAAAACTAATATTTTGTACATAGTTTTTTACGCTTTAATAACTGATCAGGAAAACTTTATATTGTCTTAAATAAATGTTTAGGGACTCATAGATACAAATAATTTGTTTATTATTCCATTTATTTGTTGCAAAAATTTGATAAACAAATTAACAAATAGTCTTATTATCGGTTAAAGTTTTTGGTGCTAAAAGTGCTTCACATTAATGTAGGAATGACATTTAATAACGAAAATCATTTAAAATTTTATAATAATTATTGTTATAAACAATTCTTGGGGCAAAATATTATAATTTGAGATTTATCATATTATTATTTCCTTCAAGCGCCAGGAAGACTTCAGGTATTCCCTGAAACAATAAGTAGTTAATAATATTTGATCAAATGTAACAATTAAAATTTTTTTAAATACATTACATAAAGAAATTCAAAATTTTGGCCCTTTCCCATAGACACCTTTTTTGCACTGGAAATGTTTGAAGCTATTGTATGAATGGCTGCTAGTCCCAAAAATATTTTGAAAAGTTAACAATAGTCACTGTTATTAACAATTCTTGTGACAAAATATTTAAACTTAAGGTTTTATCAAATTAAAATTTTCTTTGATGGCCAAGTCGGTGGGTTATTGTCAAAAGATTTTGTATGGAGTGAATCTTAGCATGCAGTGTTATGATTCATTTTTAATCTACTAGGATTGAAAACCCGACTTTTTCGAAGTGAAACTGCCAAAATTTGGAAATTGTTTATGGAAATTGTTTATAAACTTGTAAGTTGTTATATTGTACTGAATATGATCAAAGATACATTTTTTCGGAATATCCGTAGCCATTGTAGCGATTAAAGAAAATAAATTTTTTTATAAAATTTTAATTTTAATATTTGGTCACGAGAATTATTTATAACAATGGTTATTGTTAACTTCTCAAATATTTGTATGACTAGCAGTCATTCGTTAACAGCTTAAAACATTTCCAGGGTAAAAAAAAAATATTCTATGCGAGAGACCAAAATTTTGAATTTGTTTATCTAATTTGTTTACAAAATTTTTAATGGTTATATTTAATTAAATATAATTAAATACTTATTATTTTAAGGAATACCTGAAGTCGTTCTGGCGATTGAAGGAAATTATTATTATTATTATTACACCATTAAGCCATTTCCCTTTCGGGGTAGGCGTGACTCACTCGGCAGGGGAAAGGAGTAGTTTGTGGATGGGATAGAGATTTTTCAGA
>NC_046658.1:23132030-23142883 GCF_010883055.1 Belonocnema kinseyi
GATTTACAAAAAAAGTTCTATGGTTCAAAAAAAAATTTTGTTCAATAGAAAAAAGAGGTTGGTAATGTAGGAATTCCACTGTGTCGCATGCCCTTAAGTCAATCGAAAGTTTTCCTGATCAGCTATTAAAGCGTAAAAAATTGCTATGTACAAAATTTCAGTTTTTCCATACTTTGAGTGGAAAAATTATTAATAAACAAATAGAGAAGACAAAAGTTCGTAGAGTCAAGCTGAACAAAAAAGTGAATTTCCTCCCACTTTGCGTCATAAGTACTAGCAAGATTAAGCAACAAATAAATTATTGTACTGTATAAATGTATGTATGATGTTTGGTTCAATTAAAATAAATATATACATTATATTAAATAATATTAAATCCATTTCCTCATTTATTAGTTTTGACATTGACTTTTTACCAAATTATTCCCTCACACATGTTAATTACAATTACTTTAAAAAAATATTTTCTTCAAAACTTGAAATTGTCAAATTTTGAAAGTACAAAGATTCTTTACTGTGCAACTTAAGACGTAGTCTTATATATTTTTATTATATTTATTTTGGATATACGTCATATATTTTTTATTAATTCTTCTGATCATGTATATGTTTTAAATATTTTTGTCATTGGGGTCTTTAATATTATTAATTTTTGTTATTAGCTACATTAATAATTTTAACAATAAATCATTTTTTTTAACTTTAACAAATAATAAAATCAATAATATGAGCAAATTAAATCATAGAAATATAAAGTTCGAACTGTTTTCAAAATTTTGTCTCCAAATTAAATTTTAATCATATTAAACTATACATTTACATGACTTTTTTTTTAAATAATAAGTAAACGTTACTCTTATTTTTTCATATTTTTCTTCTGTTCAGACGTATTTTTATGGCGCCATCTGTTGGATTAGTTTGACCTACATTTCACCTCCGAATCGAATGAAAACAGAAACGTGGGGGCGATGCATAGGGCTGCTCCGACGGCTTTGAAGCAAAGTTAGCGAAGGTTGTGAACTTTTATCGGCGTCACATGGTTATTTCATGCTGTGACATCAGCTGGCAAGATGTCTGCACGACGGGGGCCAAGCAATAATACCAATTGTTGGCAACGAAACTTAATTTTTTTTTTAAACTTTGACAAAAATGATGATTTTACTATCTAATTCGAATAGCTTTAAGAAAATAAAGAATTATGTACAAATACACTTATGGTGAAAAATGCTGGAAAAGGGATTCAAGATGTGACCAATCACTCTTCTGTGACCAGTCGCTAAAACTTATTTCTTTAAGGAGGGAGTTGGAAAAGAGGTTCGAACCTAGTAACACCGCATATTCCCTCAATGTTTCTACCATATTTCCTGCAATATCCGCAATATTACAGGAAATATGGTAGAAATATTGCTGGAGTGTCTCAATGTCTTTTTTCTGAAATATAAACTTGAAAAATTATCAACTTTATATTTCAGAAAAAGGACAGAGTTACTCCAGCAATATTTCTACCATATTTCCTGTAATATTGCAGATATTGCAGGAAATATGGTAGAAATATTCAGGGAATATGCGGTGTTACTAGGGGAGATGTGATCAATCACTCTTTCGCGATCAATTGCCACAACGTATTTATTTAAAGCGGGAGCTGCAAAAGGGGTTCGAGATTCGACTAATCACTCTTCTGTGACCAGTCGCTAAAACGTAGTTCTTTAAAGAGGGAGCTGGAAAAGGGGTTCAGGGTGTGATTTAACACTCTTCTGTCACCAGTCGCTATAACGTATTTTTTTAAAGGTTGAGCTGGAAAAGGGGCTCGTTATTTGATCAATCACTCTTCATTGCCCAGTTGCTAAACCGGAATTTTGTAAAGGGGAGCTGGGCAAGGGGTTTGTGATGTGACCAATCTTCTTCTGTGACTAGTCGCTAAAACGTATTTTTTTTACCGTTACTAAAAGTGATTGAAAAAATTATATTCCTAAATATTTTAATAACTAAAAAATAAATAAAAAAAAGTGCAGGTACTGAGATTCGAACACTCAGCCTACTGGTTACGAAGCCCAAACACTGCTAGCTGAGCTATCGGACAATTAAAAATATTTTCCACCAAACTGTATCGCCTGTAGCGAATATTTTAAAATCAAGTTTCTCGAAAACGGCGGAAAAATTTACAATTGTCTTTCTCCTCTTGTTAGTGTAATTGTTGCTCTTGATTATATGCCAATTTGTGCATATATTTACAAATTAATATTCCTAATTTCTGGATAAAATAGTAAAATTTCGTTAAAGTAGAAAAATATTTTGCCAGAAAAGAATTTCCTTTATGTTAGAATTTGTAGGAATACAAAATTAAAGTGCGGCAAAAAATATCGGATCTGTATGCATAACGATAATTTAAATCAAAGTAAATATTTTATTCCTGCAAAATTTCTGGACGAATATCCGTTCGCTGTGGGCAGGCTATTCGTCCAAAATTCTGGTCGAATAGACACTCCGAAGAAATGTTAATACACCAAACTCTCGCTTTTAGTCCAGTGTCGGGGGTTGCCTTCAAATAACCTTGGACTGATTTCAGGGGGATTGAAACGTAAACAGTGAGGGCCGCCTAACTCGTTTTCTATTAGAATATATATCTGTATATATAATGTTGCAACCGCTCTCGACCTGCTCTCTTGAGAAACTGCGTGAGCCAGCAGTTCTAGGAAGACTAATAACGAGGTGACTGAAAGGAAGAATTTGGTATATTCATATATGTATGTTTGTAACGGTCCCGAGAATACTTTTATGTTTTTTAAAAATAGCTGTAGCGAAAAGTACAGCGTTTTCTTTAGGCTACGACTATTTGCCCATACATGTATATCGGAATAGCTGACGGTAGCTTATTTCGACATACAAGTATGGCGAAATAGTCGACAGTAGCTTATTTTGACATACAATTATGGCCAAAGAAAGACGGTATTTTATTTCGGCCTTTTAAAATGTATGCAGTAGGGGGTGCCTGTCAAAATAAAGAGAGTAAGTTATTTATTATTATATAGTAGATTATAATGAACAAATTAATAATTAAAAAGTCAATTGTAATTGTACCAACGAAACATGTGTATGAAAGGCGTGTTAACCTCAAAATCTCAAGGCATGGTTCATAGGTGGTTCTGACTACCGCTGTTAGGTGACGCATAATTCGAATACGCGAAATCTAAATTTCTTTATACTTTGCTATTATAGATACGAATGAAATATTTCAATTTTAATCAAATAAAAATAAATTTTCAGGTCCAAATCCACTTCAGTTAATGCAACTTGAAGATACAGACATTCGCCTCTTCAATATATTGCTCATTATAGACTTTAGTGTGAGGTATTTTTTGTAGAGCGTTTGAAAATAAGCAAAGTGTTTTCTTACAATTTACTCAAATATATCGTTATCAAACCAAATTCAATTTTTCGAGAAACAAATTCTTCCTTGCCACAAAAATGGTTTAACCCACATAAAACTTATATAATGTGTCTAGATATATAATGTGTCTAGACTGATTGATTTTTGGGTAACTGTGACTTTCTTGTAAGAAAAATAGGTCCATCATCTCTCCTTTGTCTATATTCACACCCCCAACACTCTTGAAATGACCCGTAAAACATCTATTAATAGACGTTCTGACAAACCCATACAGCTTTTCAGTTTATTATATTTTTAGACCAAAACTTTTGATTAATAGTAATATGTTTGATTATTTAATGAAATTTTTATTATTCACTATTTATTTCATTAGAATATTATAGGGAAAACATTTTATTAATAGTAATATATTTTATTATTTAATGCCTAGGGCGCGCGACTGTTGGTTCTCGCGCTTTGCGCTCGATAATATATTTATCTCGCGCTTGGCACTCGATAATGTATTTACGTAGTGCTTCGCGCTCAATATTTACCTCAATATTTACTCAATATTTACCTCTCGCTACGCGCTCGATCTTGGTGCATAGGCTTTTCAAAACTAAAGGCGAAAGCATCGACAACAGTAATTTGTTGATTCTTAATTCTCTTTTGTTAAAGCTCCTTTGGCTTTAACGAACACATTTTCATCACGTATCTTGTGCTTCGCACTCGAGTTTATCCCTGAAATTTTACATCATTCTTATAAATGTATATTATAATTCGTAATTTGTATTGGTATTGGTATTAAAACAGACGAAGTTTCATTGTCCCGTTAAAAAAATGCATATTGTTCAAAAAAATTGTTGTTATATAACGTTTTGTTACAACTTTGGTAGTTTTTCCATAAACTTTATTTGCTCATTTCCAATGTTTTTTTTATGATTTAAACTTTACACATACGCATTTTCCATTATTTTGTATGCTGTCAAAATTTTAATTTTCGATTTATCCAGAAAATTCAAAAAGTTGTTATGATAATCTTCTAGAGAATTTAGAAATCAAACTTTTTCTTCTCTTACCATTTTTTCATATCGTTCGTTATTTGGCTTTAAAGGTTCATTTTTGTGTGTTTTTTGGAATTTTGTTACTATAACTCTAATAATTTTTTATTTTATGAAAAAAGTAATTAGGATAATTTGTTCGAGTTTTTAAATACTATGAATCGCCGTACAGAGAATTCTTGATTTTTGAAAAAAGTGGTCCTAAAAATATTCAAAATGCGCTCAGTTTATGAATTGTTCTCCAAAATGGCTGGCTAACAAACTTGACCTTTAGTTTAGGACACTGAAAGAGTGTACTTGAGGCCAATCTAATAGAATGATTTTTTCAAAAGTTATCGTGCTGACAGGCAGATAGGCATAAATACAGACAGACCGACAGACGGACACATTCGTCAAAACCAATTTTTCGGATTCAGGGGGTCTCAAAACGTGGACATTTTACAAAAAGGGGGGGGGGGGCGGTTGTCAAATTTGACACACATCTAATACCTTCTCTGATGAGAATGTAAAAAAACCATTAATGAAAAATTTTTTGCTCTACTTTCGGTGAAAAAATGTTGTGTATTTATTTTTGCTTAGCTTGTGTTGTGTTTCGAAAAATTTAATTTTTGTATTTTCAATGTTTTTTTATATATAAAACAAAACCTACGTTTTCTATAAAAAAAGTGATTAACAACAAATTTGTAGATATTTTCTGGGTGCACAATGTTTGCCTTATCTTTTTTCCCTATCTTGCATAGTTTGACCGCAAAATGCGGTCATGAAAAAATGTGGACTCAAAAATGTTCAAAATGGGATCACTTTTAGTATTTTTATCTAAAATGGCTGACTAACGAACTTGGCACTTAGCGTAGGATACTAAGAGCGTGTACCAAAGGCTAATTTAAGACATTAATTTTTTATAAAGTAATCGTGCTCACAGCCAGACAGACATAAAGAAAAACAGGCACATTCGTAAAAACCTTTTTTTCGGATCCAGGGGGTCTCCGAACCTGGACCTTTTGACAAAAACTAGGAGTGGAGGTGGATCAAATGTTACACAAATCTAATAGCTTCTCTGATGAGAATGTAAAAAATAGAAAGCAGGAGTAGATTACATAATCGTCATTTAATATTTTCAGAAGAACATTATAATTTTCAAGTTTTTGTTATTTTTTGATGGGTCTAAAATCTGGAAGAAAATGTAAATATCTCAATTAAGTAAAAAGTTATAGATGTTCAAAAAAATAATTTGTAAATATTTCTAAAGAAAACTTCAAAATTCTAATACTGAAAACTTCAGAAAATTTGTTTTTTCTTAAATGGGGAATATACGTGCCGCTTAATTTTCATTAAAACACAACCAATATTTGTTCATAGAAATTGTTTCTAATAATTCGGTTGAGTATTATTAGAATTATTTCTATTGATTGAATGCAGATTTTACTGTCTGATATATTACAATCACAAAAATAACAGTCTGCGTCATGACTTTTGGGCTCACGCAACATGACTGGCTCAATAAGAACCTCTGTTTTGATATTTTCCCTGTGATGCAAATTCCAGCGACGAGAATTACAAATAGATGTTGGATGTCTCCTATTTTCCACAGAGATAACAAAATTTATCAAGTTTATCGATACAAGGAGTACGAAAAGACTTTGTCAAAAGATATTAAGAGAGCACACGTATGAAGAAAAAGATATCATTGACTGAATTACTATTTCAGAATAAACTGGTATTGATAAAAATTATGTCGCGTAAAAAGACTCGCCAACAATCCTGAAAAGGACTGTGGGAAAGAGAATAGCCGCTGGAGACAAACACCTGAAATATTCCGCGCCAACTATTCTGAAAAGGACTGTCGAAGAGAGAATAGCCGCTGGAGACAAACGCCTGGAAATATTCCTCGCCAACTATTCTGAAGAGGACTGTCGGAGAGAGAATAGCCGCTGGAGACAAACACCTGGAAATATTCCTCGCCAACTATTCTGAAGAGGACTGTCGGAGAGAGAATAACCGCTGGAGACAAAAACCTGAAATATTCCTCGCCAACTATTCTGAAAAGGACTGTCGAAGAGAGAATAGCCGCTAGGAGTGATGTTGCGTTGTATTCTTAGGTTAATCTTCCTGGGGTTTAAGGCTTGCAGGTTATTGTGTTCTTGATTTAACTTTCCTGTAGCATTTGGGATTTACCTGAAATGGATATTATTTTATCACCCTAGAATATTAGGTCTGATTATTGCAATGGTACAAATATATTGCCACATATGGTTTTGCATAAGTATTTGAGGTTATTTTATGCCAAAGCTATTTTTAAGATTTTTTAGATTCAGACACATTAAATGTAAGTTCGATCCATGTTTTATACTATGTTATGCGATATTTGATAGCAGTCAGAACCACCTCTATACCATGTCTTTTAAGATTTTGAGGTTAACGCGCCTTTCATTCTCATGTTTCGCTGGTGCCATTACAATTGCATTTTTAATGATTCATTTGCTCATTATAATCTGCCATATAACAATAAGTAACCTATTTTTCTTATTTTGACCATCACCCCCTCTTACATATATTTCGAAAGGGCGAAATAAAATACCGTCCTCTTGAGACTACTGAATGAAATATGAGGTTTAAATACTTTATTTATAAGAAACACTCATTCAAATTCTTCAAAATACTTGAAAAATAAAAAATGTACTAAAATTGCGTACATTTTTCGAAAGAACTAAAAAGTGTATTTTCTTAAAAAGGCCGTCTTTGATTTTTTCTTGATATTCTTTTAGATTTATAGTTTTATTCATTCAAGTCTCGAATTGAAATTTAATTTTGTGGATTCAACAATTTGTAATAATTAATTAAAAAGAGACAAAATATCCACTGGATCAGATGGGGAGCCCGGGATGCGCAAACTCAAAGTCCTGCAAGACCGACGTACGGTCTCTTTTGTTTTTAAACGCCATGGTTATGTCATAATGCCTAAGAACTCTCGCAATTCGTTCAGATGGACCTTCAACATATCAACGCCTGAGTAGAACAAGGTGTTCGTTCCTTGGCAATAACTGCTTTTTGAAACTAAATCGATCACTTTGCGGATGTAGTAGACGATGAGCGTTGTAACACCATACAATGATTGGAGCCCACGCTTTTTCTTTGTACTGTCACCAGAGACTTTGAGATTTTTTTCTGCTTTTTCATGCTCAACATTTTTTTCACATATCCAAAATATATTTAATCCTTCTCTTGCGATGGTAAACAGTCTCATGACTAACACTATCCTTCGATTTATTTCGTAACCAGCATTAATAAAAGGTCCTGAATTTATTTTTCTATTATCGCATCGACACGTAACGACAATTTTAGAACCTAGACCCCTCTGCTCTGATTCCCCAAAACTTGTTCCATGCTTGCATTAGAACAACTCAAAATCTGTGACAGAGCAGTGAGAACAGTGAACAACTCAATAATTCTGTATCCATGCAAAGGATTTGTACGTGTATCCTCACTGCTGATAGTCTTCAGTTTTTTTGTACTTGCACTCACGCCGTCACTTGTACTCGGCCCGAAACGCTCCCCGCTCTTACCTGTGAATTGATTCCCTTGATGTTTTTTTCAAGAAGAATTTCAAGATATATTACCTTGCGTTTCTTTCAGATAGTTTGGCAATTTAGTTAAAAAAATTCAAGCTCACACGATAAAATTTCGAGTGATCCAGTTAGCCGTCTCGCTAGTTTATAGTATGCGGTCCTGGCGTTCTCGATTATGTGCGATAGCTCCGTAAATATTCAATATTTTGATTTTTCCTTTTTATAGTATACTCTCAATATATTGTACTTTCGAAATATGCGAAAAAATCTTTTTTTAAGAATTGTAAAGGGTTTTCTCCCCTTAACACTTGTCAGCTCCTCTTTCAGATCCTTATCCGTTTCCCGCTCTTTATTCTCACACATCAATCTAAAATCCTTCCTAATATCTACGTACTGCACCCTTTTCACAGTTCCTTCTTTTCACTTCTTGTGCTTCCTTTTACACCTTTCTTCTCGTCTTTTTACATTCCCTATCCCACCACGGCTTGACCATTTAGTGTTTCATTCGAGCAATATTTGACGAGAAACATACTAAACGAGAAAAAGTATGGTTAAATTATCAAAATGGTCGGCTCGTCTCGTTTCTGCGAAAGTATTAATTGAACCAATCGATGTCGAATACTTGATTATAGACGTCTCGCGAGATAAATTGTTTCTAGTCTCCTCTTCTGAATTAAAATTTTTAACCATTTTGTATTTTTCTTCCAAACTTTGACATCCGAACCGTCTAAATTATAAATAAGTAGATGACGAGAAGATCCGACACGATATAAAAAAAAAAGATTCACTGAGTAGCACATACCGAGAAACCTTTTGGGAGCCGAGTCAAGTCTAGCGAGGTAACCGATTTTCTCGAATCTAATGAAACACTATGACCATTACTTTTTCCTTCTTTCTAAATACCTTCTTTTACACACCCTTTCACATTCTCTTTCATACCCTTCCATATCTCTTCTAGCGATTCCCATTCAAAGCTTATCTTTCTCAACTGCACCCTCTCCCCTAATGATCCTTCTTCCCCACCTTGTCATCTGCCACCCTCCTCTTTTACCCACAAACTTAATGGCCGATGTTCGGATTCTATCCTCCTATCCACTGCAAATTTCTCTGTCTCCTCACAACCTTGCATATTCATGACCTCATAGTCTATCACCGATATCGCCAACTTACTCACATACGTGTATTCGCCCTCTGTTATCAGACCATTCGCTACCTCTGAGCCTCTATCCTCCATCCAGTCCCTTAGAGTCTCCCCCACTTTCTTTATTACCTTATCCTTTGATCACCTTTAAAAACTTTCTCCCTCTCTTTCTCCCCATTCTCGCATTAAAGTCCCCTCCTGGTACCACCGTACTATCCTTCCTTTCGCCAGACGAGGCTTCCACCTGTTCCTTAATCCTTTCCACCCCGTCCCTATCATTGGGACGGGATGGTGCGCGCCCGCGTTGGTACTGACCAATTTTTTATTATTATAAAAAAGTATAATGTTCCCTACTGTTACAAACTTGCACATCATCGCTCCTATTTTCATTTACCTCATTTGCACCCCTCCCTCTCTCGTCATGAAATTCTTTCTCTAGTTTATCTCTAACCCCTGTTACAATTCCCCCTCTAGCCTTCCCTTTTTTCTTTGATCTGAACACCTCCTGGAGCCACCACTTATACCCCCCTGGTAGCCTTGACTCTATTCTTTCCTATTAATTTCTCTCTACCTTTATCCAGTCTAAATTACCCCAGGCGCCCTTACTCACTTCCTGGGTTCCACCCTCACATTCTACTCACACCTTTCACATAAATCCTGTAAAAAACTCTCCTTCCTGTCATCGAAAACGTCCTCACTACCCCCACCAACGTGATAGTCTTTAGATTCTTGTATGTATGGAATAGTAGGATTATAATTTAACTACAAAACATAAGCTCAAAATTTCTGATCCATTTTGGTAGCCGTTTATCAATAAAGTACAATACACCATGCGTATTCTATGTAGTAAATTGTATTTAACAATTCTTTATCTAAATAAATGTAATTTCTAACGTTGAAATAGTTGAAAATATCCTAGCAACAATACATTTGTGCTGTTAATTTTGTAGGGCTCATGTCACGCCGGACAGTGTTATCAGTTTTTCCGTTCCTCACCGCATGGCGAATCGACGTAATTATTAAATCTCTAAAATTACACAATTAAATTATGCAGGCCATAAGAAAAACTATTATTCTAACAGATAAAAAATATTAAATAAAATTATGGTTTTAACATGAATAAATCAATTTAACTATGATGACAGATGTTTTTAGTTAGTTTAGTAGCTTTTAACCAATTTATTTAATTGAATTGCATTACGCCCAGTGAAACGCTTTCAAGGTAAAAACATCAATAAAACTAAATTCAATCATAACTGGGGTCGTTTTTGACAAATTTCCAGCTGATTCGGTTTGGAAAATTCGACTCAATCCTAATAGCACGGAAAGTTCCGCGGGAACCTTCGGAACATGCTCGTGGAGCCATTCCTCTAGCTGAAGAAATGGAAAGCGCCGGAAAGGAAGTATCGTTCCGATCCTTTCCGATGTCTATGTGAACTTTGCTTCCGCTTCTTTCCGAATGCTTTGTTTGTTCGAAGATTTTCGATGACTTCCAAACTTTCGTCGAACTGTCCCACTGCGTTTATTTCGTTCTAAACCTTTCCGATTTCGTCCCGAATTTCGTCTTTTACTTTACCCCCCTTTACTCTTACCTACGGTGCCGCGTCAATTCTCGGAAGGAATATATGGGGCATTATTCCTCAACTGCCCCAACTCAAAAAGTCATGTTTTTCGATTGTCTCTAAATTCTGGGAATATGTTCGCCTACCCAACAGTAG
>NC_046658.1:23142983-23157194 GCF_010883055.1 Belonocnema kinseyi
TGTAACTCAATGAATTTCAATTTGTCCATTTTCTTATTAGACATTTTTCATAGTAAAAAAGTCAAGCTTTCTTTTGAGACTATTTAAAAAAAATCGTAGATTTAGAGCCAATCGAAAAACATGACTTTTTGAATTGGGGCAGTTAAGGAATAATGCCCCATATCCGAGTGCGTTATATCCGAGTGCGTTATATCCGAGTTTGACTGTACTTCGATTGCCTGCGACATCCGACCATTTTCCGGTTGACGTTGATTTTTCGTATTTCATACAGATGGGTACAAGTATAAATAGACACTCATTTTTATTGTATAATACAATTATTTGGACTACAAATCGCAAATAGGACTATATACACGAAATGTGTATGTCTGAGAACTTTGCGTATTCCAACGGCTAAATAAATGCCCTAAATAATAATTTGATTGCCAGAATCTCATCTGTCGCCGATAAGTTGAATTTACTTGCGAAGCCTAAATGGCATACTCAAAAGGAAAAACCTTGGGTTGATAAAGAATGTAGTCACGCGCCGTAAGCTTAGAAAAACTTTAAATGTCTTTAGAAAGTCAAGTTTTGCCGATATGGAGGGACAAAATACGTAGAAATCAAAAGATCTTTTATGGACTTACTTAGGTCCAAGAACTAGCGGCTGGTAATAATCCTAAGGATTTTTGGGCAACGGTCAATAGATTTAGGTTGCGGTGTCCTTCGGTTAACAATGCAAGCATGCATGTATGGCAAGACCATTTTTATCTCCTTCCGATTGGTGTTCCCCTTTGGATACATTAGATTGTAAACGAACACCCTTTATTGGACTGTTATATCGCTATCGATGAGATTAAAACCTTTTTTTTTTGAAATGTAAATGTAATAAAGCGCCGGCCGAGGATGGGCTTCTCAAAGAATTTTTTCAAAACCTTCCGGATAATTGTGTACAGTACTTAGGGCGCCTCTACAACGAGAGCTGGGATGAGGAAAGATTCCCATCAAGCTGGGCTAAAATGCATGCATTTTTGTTTCATAAAAGGAGTGATAAATATCACCCGCTAAATTACCGGGGAACTACACTTGTAAATAGTATGACTAAGATCTTTTCTCAGATCCTCTTGACAAGGTTGACAGCGTAGGTCAATGAGGTAAACATTCTCTTAGAAAATTAGGCCGGTTTTAGGGCTTAAAGGAGTTGTAGAGACCATATTCTTACCCTAAATTCTTTAATTGAGATTCATTTTTCTATCCCAAAGAGACGAATCTTTGCTTTTTATATAGGTTTCAACAAGGCTTTTGACTCAGTAAACCACTGTCACCTGTGGAGCAAACTTCTCAAGATAGGCGTTTCCTGCTGCTTAGATAGGAATGTCCGCTGCGAATATTGCTATGGATGTTGTTTCAAGAATTTTATTGGCATCTAAATATAATTCCTGGCAAACTAAGACCACCCTCTTTCGGAGCCTAATGCTTACTGTTCTTTTTTTATGCAATAGAACTCTGGGGATTAAGGTACTTTGATTCAGTCGAGAAATTACAGTCCTATTTTTTTAAAGAAAATACTAGGCTTACCAACTTATACCTCGAATTTTGCTCTCAGCTTAGAGACAAATTACAGTTAGCTTACGATACCTTTAAGGGGGGCGATCCATGTAGCACCTCAAAAATAAGCGTATTTTTCGGAATTTTTTTTGGAATCAAGAATATAACGAATCTTTCCAAAACTTTTATGGTTTATGAAGGCACTTTTGAACTAATAAATAAATTTTTTTGAGCCCTAAATATGCTTAAATTTTTTATTTTAAGGGCAGATGTCGAACATGTTTAACCGCGAGATGCAAAACTGCCCGCACTCTAGCTTCTCACAGATTCGTCTGAAACGAAAAAACAAAAAAGTTTCTTGAATTTTATACTCTTAGCTTCTATGTGAACCTAAAGAATAAAAAATAATATTTTTTTACAAAATGGCGACCGTTTAAAAAAAAGTTTGATTTTTATCCTAAATTTGCATGAAATTGTTAGAGCATTTTCAAAATGTTTGAGCCACATTTATTTCAAGAGGTGAAAATTTTATCTACGGCAATTTATGGTATTCAAGTTGACGAAAAAATTATGGAATAGAAGCTTGTAATGTATCCCCTAAGGGTTTGCATTTTTCTTACACCTTCTTCTCTATTCCTTTACAAACCCCCCACACACTTACTTGGTGGTAGGAGGGGGACTTACAGTTTAAGGTAGATTCCGAACCACCAAGAGCAACAGCTTTAAGTACATAGCGGAAACCTTTTTCTCTAGAGGTACCGGTCCCACGACTCTCCGGAGATGAACAACTCCCTTGCTAGACTAGTGTTCACCGCATGGGCCACCGTTGTTCTTCCGGAGTGCGAGGCGCGAATCGAACCCGCAAGCTGACGGAGACGATTTTAACGCGACAGCAGTGTCATTTTGCGTGAAGCGGCAGCCTTAAAATCTAGTGCAATGTTTCTCATTTGGGAACACTGCTGTCCCGAACGAGAGAACGTAAACGTACTGCAGTAGTCGATCCGACTTCTGCGTTCATGTACGATGCCCCGCACGTGTATGAACCGGCGCATGTGCCGAAAATAACGCAACCGTCTTACTGAATTCTGGGACTGCTGTTGTCCCAAAAGTTTGGCGCGCCGTTCGTACCTCTGTCGGATCGCAGTGTTCTCAAAATAAGAGAGTAGATGTCTTGAGCACAGGGCGCGCTGACGCTCGCGTGATTAGCTCAGCAGTGGTACGTATAAGTACCACAGTCGCCCTAAATTTCTAAAGCGTAGACTTTGCAAAGCCTACGCTTTAGCCACCACGACCATCGTCCCACTTGACGAAAAAATTACCCTTATGACTTTTTTCGATGAAGGAAAATCACCAGAGATATAGCGTTTCCGAAATTAAAAAAAAACTATTTGAATCTTTGTTTTAAATTTTGAGCGCACAAAAAATAATGAAAAATAAAAAATTTTATTTTGCGGATTAATTATGCAGGAAACGAAAAAGAAAAATAAACGAACATTGTGCAACCAAAGCAGATTTACAATTTATTTATGAATCACTTTTTGAGGGGATGCGCAATTTTTGTTTTATTCGCAAAAAACAACATTAAAAATAAAAAATATAAAATTTTGGATAAAAGGCACAAGCTGCGAAAAAAATTAAATGACAAAAGATGTTCACGCAAAAAAGATCTATAAATTTGTTATTCATCATTTTTTATAGCGTGCGTAGTTTTCTTTCATCGTGAAAAATGACAGTAGTAAACAAATAAATTTTTTTGGAAAAGACACAAGGGGCAATAAAATGTTTGACAACAAATTTGCTTGAGATACGATCTTAAATTTTGTTTTAACCTTTCTTTTCTCACAAGACACGTAATGAGAATGTGGTTTTTCAAGCCGAAGGAGCTTTAACAAAAGTGTATTAACAATGACTAAACCGATGATTTTACCTTTAAATTTAAAAGTTTCAATGCTATATGATAGAAAAGGATGACATAGTTGCAAGAAAGAAAGTTTTCTGGGTTGGCGTGTGTTGAGATTTTTTGTTAGATTCGCAACAAGTTAGTTAACAAAAATTATGAGTGAACAGAAAAGAGAAACTCTTTTTGTTGCTAAAGGTGTTGTCATATGTTGGGCTTGCTTACAAATTTTCAAGAATAATAGATTTAATAAGATACAATATAATAGAATTCCTGACTTTTTGTGATGATTCCGGACTTTTTTTTAGTAGGACTTTGGTCTTCTGCCATAGTAGGGGATGACTCCCCATCATCCCCCCTCTCGTCAGGCATGTACGGTCATATATTGGGATGTGACCATCTTAAGTTAATAAACTTTCCTTAGTGCCTCTTTTTTTAATTGACGAAATTTCCAACTTTATATGCACAGGGTTTCCCAGGCTCAAGTGTCCGAACCCATGTCTGTATGAACAAACAAAATAGAAATCGAAAATTCTTTTTCCAAAAATCGGTTAGCAGTTTTAGTTTCTGAGTTATAAAATGTTTAAGCTGGGACAATCAGGAGCGCCGCATAGATAGCCGCGAGAGCGTGAGCATAAGTCCAAAGTTGTGGTAGTGACCGTTGTTTCTGCTGCAAAAATCCCATTCTCGGCGCTTCCTTCAATCCAAGAAACGGTGCGCTGCGAAGGGGACAGAAAGGGGAAAGTTCGATTAATAACAGAAAGAAAGGATAAAACTCTTTCAGGTATTTTTTTTTACTAAAGTCATACCTCACGGATACGAACTAGGCACTAGTACTGCTGTACTTAGGAAAATCCTGCAAGTTAAAAATCACGATAGATGATTTCGCAAAAGGATTTACCAAAAATACAATAGATAATTCGACGGAATTTGTCGGCGAAAAATCTCGTTTTTTCAATGTCAGTCCATTTAATTCGGAATTTTATGATAATTTCAGTAACATTTATAATTAGTTGATTATTATGTTTTTTTAAACACAAATTTAATTTGAAAATGCATTTTTCGGGCATTTTTAGACGTAAAAACTCACTTTTTTCAAAGTTAGTCCTTTTAATTTGAGAAAAAAAGTTCTTTTTTTTATTCAGTACTTACAGTTGGCCCACACAAGAGGCTTCGAATACGAGGAATGATTGAACAGTGCATTTAATAATTGTTATAAATAAATTCTATAACATATGAAAAGTCGGGACACTCACGAGTCTGAAGAAAGTTTCTATCCCAGAGTTAATAGGCTAATTCCCACACATTATGGTTCGCGGCTTCACCAAGACATTATTTCATCTCCCCGAACCAAATGTTTATGATTATTATTGTAGTAAACTATTAATCTTTTAACAGTCGTGAACTGATATCATTTTATACGATTAAATAGGTCCTAATAATTAGATAGATTGAACTCAACAGCTCGTGCTGTTGATTGCTGTTATTTTTAACTGTGAACCATATTTTTATTCACTCCTGACAAAGATTCTCTTTCTTCGTTCGCGTTACTCATTTTTTTATGTAAAAAGAGTTTGCTCATCGTTGCCCAAAAACCGAAGACTCTAAACGAAGCGTTTAACATGGCTTCAGAAGTTAACATAATTTTGAGAGAAAAACGAAGATTAGCGAACAAAGCAACGATAAATCAACCTGTAAAAAGAGAACTTACACCAAGGTTTTAAAGTAAAAACACATTTCAGAAAACACTAAACCAAAATCCAACTCTTAAATGAAATCATTGTCTGAACAGTGGACATTTAGTATAAGATTGCAGAGGAAAATTACGAGGATTGCCACCGAGGCAAAAAAATTTTCCAGTACCAGCCTCGAACAGCCGTCCACCAGACCGATCGCAGCTGAACGACGATTATTTCGCCTTAGCGGAAGAAGAGAGACAGGAATAAAACCAGCACCCCGAAGTAGACAGTTACAACCAATATCTAGAGACCGGCGAAGACATGACACGCCGATTGTGGTTTTAAAATTTAATCAGATAAAGGCATGCGAATGTGTCATGGATACAGGTAGTAATGTATCTATTATTAAAGAAAGTTACGTGAAAGGAACAAATCTACAAAGGTATGCAGCCCACAATGTATTCACGATTGGAAATTCGCCAATAAAATTTGAATACGCAGTAAAGTTAACTACCTTTGGTACGGAATCAGTATTCCAGGTAATAAAAGAGGATGATTCATTTAAGGAACCTATTTTACTGGGAATGAATTTTTTATACGATCAGAAATTTTCGATTGATCTTGACAAAGGTACTATGAAAATAGGTCCCAAAATATTGCATCCTCAACCATCGAAGAAATCTAGAGATATGATTTGCTTCGTGAATTTTAAAGAAGGTTTTTTAGTGATAAAAAGATTGGGAAAGGATCGTAAACCTATTTTGCCTCAGAATACAGCTACTATTGACAAATTTTATGAAACAGAAGAAGCGATATGGAATGACACAGTTAAATACAATAAAAATACTTACTGTAACATTATAAAAAAGACGGAAGAAAGAATTAACGAATTATTAGAAAAAAGGAGACTAAAACACTAAATGAAGGGAGACAGGAAGTTGAAACATTATTGAAGAAATATCACGACATATTCCCTTTAAATGACGACCCTGCACCAGTGACAAAATTAGCAACTCATGAAATAAGAACAACGGACGAAAGCCCAGTCAATACGAAGAATTTTAAATATCCACCAATCAAACAAGATGAAATGATTCGTCAAGTTAAAGAACTTTTATCGAAAGGAATTATAAGAGAAAGTATTTCTCCTTATAATGCCCTGATTCTGTTAGTCCCAAAGAAAATGGACGCAAGCGGTCAGAAAAAATGGAGATTAGTAGTGGATTACAGAAAACTAAACGAAAAGACAATATTAGATAAATATCCTCTACCAAACATAGATGAAATCATTGAGCAACTTGGCAATGTTAAATATTTCTCTTCTCTGGATTTAGCAGCATGGTTCCACCAAATCTCTATGCATGAAAACAGTATAGAGAAAACTGCATTTAGTACCAGAGACGGGCATTACGAATATACTACAATGCCATTTGGATTAAAAAATGCCCAGCTTACTTTCCAGCGAATGATAAACAATGGATTGCGAGGATTAATAGGCAAAGGAACTTTCGCATATATAGATGATATCATAATATCCGGAAAATCTCTTAAAGAACACAACGAAAATTTACGAAATTTATTCGAAAGACTACGACAGGATGGATTAAAATTAAATCCAGACAAATGCGAATTCCTGAGACCAGAACTTTCAGATTTAGGTCACATAATCACGATTGAAGGAATAAAACCAAATCCAGAGAGGATTGAAAAGGTAAAAAATTATCCAAGACCTAAGAATCCGAAAGAAATCAAACAGTTTCTAGGAGGACTGATAGGATACTATAGAAAATTCATTAAGAACTTCTCAAAAACAGCCAAACATTTAACACAATTGTTAAAGAAAGAAAGAGAATTTAATTGGATGCAAAAGGAAAATGATTCATTCGAATCAATGAAGAAAGCATTGACTACGTCCCCGATATTAAGATATCCCAATTGGAATGAAGAGTTCATCCTCACAACAAACGCATCGAACGAGGGAATAGGTGCAGTATTATCTCAAGGAAAGATCGGTCTAGGTAAACCAATTTTATTTGCATCAAGAACCCTAAATAAAGCTAAGGAGAATTATACAACAACCGAAAAAGAATTACTGGCCATAGTATGGACAGTAAAACATTTTAGATACTTTCTTTGCGGTAAAAAATTCAAAATTGTAACGGATCACAAACCTTTAGTTTGGTTATTTAATGTAAAAGACCCTACAAGTCGTCTACTAAGATGGAGGATCAAACTTGAAGAATATGATTACGATATCGTTTATAAGAAAGGCATAATGAATACGAATGCCGACGCCTTATCAAGAATACCACAAGATAAAGTCATGATAAGGCAAGAAGTCATGGACAAAATAATAGAGGACGCAATAAGTAAACCAGACTTTGAGAAAATATGAACACTCAGTAAGGAATTAGAAGAGGAAATAAAAGGAGATAAGGAAAGTCATTTTACAACATCTTTTCGGTTTGAAACAAATGACATTAAATGTTTGCAACCGAGAATGGAAAAAAAGGAAATCAACGAAAAAACAAAAGAAATTAGAAATAGTTTACAATTGGAAAATTATTATACATGGTAATCCCATAAAATCAGCCAAACAAGAGATTATCAGAAAATTAAGAGAAATCAATCCTAACGTACAAATTGAATGGAGAAATGAACAAGTAAGTATAAAAAACTTAGACAAACCTGAAGGAATAGCTGAAGTAGAAATAGGAGAAGAAATTGGAAAAGAATTAGAAATTATAGCTCAAGAAGGTAGTGCGAAGTTAGATAAAGTTATTAAGTTAATTACTGCAGCGAAGCCAGTACTAGATGGATTTTTTAACATGGCTAATGCAACACCAGTAGGAGAATTAACAAAAATCTTGGAACCAATTAAAGATACAAGATTTAATTGGATAATAAAAGTATACGGTTTAAAAAATAAAGTAAAAGAAGATCGTATAGAAAGAATTATACGAAAATTTGGAAACAACGCTAAAGTAATATGGATTAAAGATTTACCGGACACTGAAGGGACTATTAGGAAAACAACTGTATTCAAACCTAAAATATTAAATCAAATGATAATTAGAAATGAACATGGTCCTACAAGAATTAAAAAAATATGGATAACAAGTCAAGAATATGAAAAAGATGAGAGAATAAAAATTTCGCCACAAGAGACAGAAGAAACTCTGATTAAATTCTTTTCTAAACAACTAAACGAACATGCTATTAGAATATTTTATGAAGAATTACAGGAAAGAGAAATCAAAAGACTTTTAGTAAAAGTATGGAACGGAGAAAACCAAACAATATATTTGACAAAAATAACTGAAACACAAACAGAAGCGAAATTATAAGAGAAGCTCATGAAGGGATATTGGGTGGTCATTACGGAAAAGACATTACCGTACGACGAATTAGAAATATCACTAATTGGCCAAATATCACTAAAGACGTAGAAGAATTGATAGAAAATTGTATTATTTGTCAAAAATTGAAATGGGGAAAGATAGATACCTCATACATTGAACCAGACATACCAGAAGCCCCAAACGATAAGATAAGGATTGACCTTATAGGCCCGTTTAAAGCTACTAGTCAAGGAAATGAATACATTGTCGTAATTCAAGATAACTTAACAAGGTACATCTCATTAGAGGCCATTAAAACTAAAGAAACAAAGAATGTAATAAAGGCCGTATGGAATGGATGGTTAAAACAGAATGGAAAACCTAAAGAAATACTAACAGATAATGGAACCGAATTCACTTTAGAAGAATTTAAACGATTAACGAAGGATTTAAGAATTAAGCACACTTTTACAACTAGCTATCATCCACAATGTAATGGAAAAAATGAAAGATCTCACAAAAAAATTGTAGAGTACGTCTCAATGCATACACGTGATTTAGAAGATTGGGATGAAACACTAGACAAAGCAACTATAACTTATAACATGACTTTTAATCGAATAATTGGTTACACCCCTTACGAATTGCATTTCGGTCGAAAGACAAGAGAAATATATGAGGGAGAAGAAGAAAAACGATATTACGAAAAATTGGAACGACAGAAATTATTAAAAGAAAATAAAATAGAAGAAGCTCGAAGAAAAATAAAAGAAGCACAAGAAGTACAATCAAAACCCTTAAAAGAGAAACCCTTCAAGCCAGGTGACAAAGTACTACAGAAAAATCATAGGTATATTAAAGGAAGTGAAAAATGGTTAGGCCCTTATGAAATTAAAGAAGTAGGACAGACTCATTGTACTTTATTAGATAACAGTAAAATACACAAAGATGATTTAAAAATCTTTTTAACAGATGAAGATCCTATTAATAATATGGAATACCCTCATGATGACTATGACGAACCTCAGCCAGGCATAAGTTACGATAACAGAAATTAAAGGAAACTTATATAGAGAGGAATTAGGAAAAGCAATTATATATGACACTGATTGGGCAATTATAGTAGGAATAAATTTGACCAGTACTCACGAAAGAATGAGCACAATAAGTAGAATCAAAGAATTTTTAGCTTTCAACTGTAACGAATGCATTTTTAAACCAACAATTCTTAGCGTAACTGCACAAGTAAATAGACTCAAAACCAAAGAAATCAGGTTACCTAATATTATGGGCAAAGAAGGTTTTAGAAGAGGATTGTTAAATATAATAGGAGATGGCTCTAAATTACTTTTTGGAACTCTATCGCAGAATGATTTAGTAGGAGTAAATAAAGAATTAGACAGTCTATACCAAAATGATAATAAAATATCAAGTGCTCTGACAAACCATACAAAAATATTAAAATTAATGCTTGATAACTCATCTCAAGACATTAGGGCAATAAATTCAAGACTAACAATTGAAAATTTAGCAATGAGAAATTTATCAAGAGTTAGTGACGAAAATAGAAGAAATATTATTCTTCAAGACAAAATGACGCTAATTAATACCTTCATTACGGAACTTAATGAAGATATTAATACAGCTTTAAACTCAATTAATTTAGGAAAGCACGGAATTATAGAGTCAACTCTAGTTACACCAAAAATAATTAAAGAAACCATTATGGAATTTGAAAAAGAACATAACACTAGATATCATTATGAAGGGTTTGAAATAAATTATCAACGATTAGTTGATTCTAGTGGGATCAACATACTCACTAAACAAGACTCTCTAATATACATTTTAAAAGTATCTTTGCTAAATCAAGATGAATTAACCATTGAAAGTATAATTCCTATCCCTCACAAAAAGAAGGATAATGTTTATTATAATAAAATAGTGGACCATGAATATATATTAACTGGAAAATATCACTATGTGCCTATAGAAAAGGAACAACTCACAGAATGTAAAAATCTAAACACTTTTAAAATTTGCAAGAGAAGTCAACCTAACTATATTATTCATCAACAAGATACTTGCGATTCAAGCATCATAAGTGCAACCTCAAAAGGAAAATGCAAAGAAGTCATCTTTTTATTACAAGAAGAAACGTATATACCCATTGAACACGGATATATAGCCATATACACGACTGACACTAGAATTAACATATTTTGCAACTATAGAAAAGACATAGACTCTAGAACTCTACAGCCAGGAACCTATATTTTGAAAGACAAATGTAAATATATGACTTCGAGAATAACATTAAGTTTATATTCAGACGCAGGAAATACAACTAGATATTTTGTAAATAACACTTCATACACCGACAATTTGTCAAATGTAGATCTATTAAAACCACGATTAATAACATTATCCAATATTTTAGATTCAAATAGTTTCAAAGAATCGTCTATAAGCTTAGATAATGCAGAATTACAATTGCAATCATTACAAGTAGGTCGACGAAACCAAACTTGGAAAAAATTACGTTAGAATGATTGACACTGATATTAGAATTAAGACTCCTAAAAGGAAACCTGTATCTAGCTATTAACTCGAAATTATAAACTCATTAGAATTTCTACGATAAAGCACACTTTAAGAGGGGAGGTGTTGGAAATGTACAAACATAGACATTTAATACCAGCTAATACCAGTTAGAACTAGTAACTACATTAGTAAGTAATGGGCATACGAAATAGGTGATAGTATATAAGCTACAAAACCTGTAAAAAGGGCAGAACATTCTTGTAGTTAAAGGCTGCAGGTCGTAATGCCGGTCAGTCTAACAAAGAAAAATCTCATTTTTGAAACAGTAAAGAACACTCTGAGGTATTAGCCTCAGAGTTTCAAACTTTTATAATATTGAATTTCACCAATTCAACATAGCCAACTGTAATTACTGAATGAAAAAAAAACTTTTTTTTTTTGAAATTAAAAGGACTGATTTTGAAAAAACTAGTTTTTACTACGACAAATGCCCAACTAATACATTTATAAATTACATATTTAAAAAAAAACATAAAATTATCAATTAACTATAAATGTTACTAAAATTATCGTAAAGTTCCCAATTAAAATGACTGACATGAAAAAAAACGCGTTTTTTGTCGATAAATGCCCAAATAATGCATTTGTTTATTAAATCTGTTTAAAAAAATCATAAAATTCACGTACAAATTATGAATGTTGCTGAAATTAACACGAATAATGCATTTGTTTATTAAAATTGTTTAACAAAAAAGAAATTATTAAATAATGATGGATGTTGCTAAAATTATTATGAAGTTCCCAATTGAAAGGACTATCATTGAAATAAATCTAATTTTTCCGTTGACAAGTTCTAGAATAATGCATTTGTTTATTAAGTTTGTTCGATAAAATCCTAATATTCATCAACAAATTATGCATTTTTGGAAATTATAATGAGGTTCCTAACTTTAAAAAAATGACATAGAAAAAAAAACTAATTTTTCTGACGACAAATTCCTGAATAATGGATTGGTTTATTAAATTTGTTTATAATTTTAACAAGAATGGTCTTAAGAGAAATTTTTTTCATCAAAATATTGTTTCCATTTAAATGGCTTGCAACATAACTTAAAAAAACGTTAAATGATTGAGAATTATAGAAAACACATTTTCAACAAATAATTTGTTCATATAATTTTTGTGTGTGTATTGTATCATGATGGAATATCGTTAATTAATGTAAATCTATGAAACTTCGGCGATTACAAACATTTTCCTATTGTTGACGAGCACCGGGCACGTGAAATAGAAAGAAATTGTCATTTTTTTCGTCATATTTATGAATTTATAAAAACATTGAAAAATTAAATTAAAAATCAGGATCGACAACTTTCTTTAAAATTTTATCAGCTTTTAAAAAAAACATCAGAATCGGTCCACAGGTTCAGCCGGAATCGTATTTTTAACCAAAAAATGTACTTTTTCTTTACTGTGCGACGGTCCTTGGTAAGCGGCAAGCGTTTAAAAATCTTTAATATTCTCTCCATTATTATTTTTTTATTTTTTCCGGTACTTAGAATGATTAATGTAGTAAAGGCCTTTTCCGGTTTTTTGATGTTTTTTATTTAAACATTGCCGACATATTTCGACTCGGATCCGAGTCTTTTTCAATGCAAGTTCTATAGGATACAATATATTGTGAAACATTTTTTGTTGACTAAAAATATAAAAGTGGTATAATTAAATATTGTCCTTACCTTCTATTTAATTAAAGAAAATTAGAAAGAACATTTTTTTCCTTTTTCGTTGTAGATTTTTGTTGTCAAGATTTTAAAATTGGAGCACCATAACCTGCAAGTTTAGTATCTAAAAAAAGTGTGTATCTCGTCCAGAAGTATAAACAGAGTTATGTTATAATGGTTTATGAAGAATGTATATATTTGAGCATATCTATACACGGAGAGAAATCTAGTTTGAAAACCTGGGGATCATTGTTAGAAATAGGTGACTCAGTCTAATAAAAGTAAAGCAATTCATTTTTATGTTGGGCCATCTCAGAAAGGTTAATATAAAAATATTTAGAATAGGAATGAAATGGTTCAGACTGAACAATGTCGCTAGAGTATCGAAAGGTTCGACCGTTGGGCACTGAGTGTAAGAACGCGTGTAGAGTCGGAGGTAGATTACAGGAACGAAAGCAAGATCGAGTTATAAGGAAAGTAAGAAAAATAAACAGAGATTCTGATATACGTTTCACAATGTAAGGCAGGCGTTGTAGAATCGTCGAACCCTATCTAAGCAATCTAAAACGTAAGCCTATAGCGGACGCTCTAGCTAATTACGCTAATGTATCGCTTAAATTCTGTTGACAAAATCTCAGCCAAGATTTTCGCTGATAAGCTAGGGATAACAGAGGAATATATATTTTTTTCTATTTTTTCGTTGTACACATTTTTTATAAATGGGTGGATTTAAAAATGTTCCGTCCAAATGTTTGAATTTAATTAATTTAAACTTTAATAGTGAAATGATTAATTTAAATATTTATTTAACTTGTGATTTGTGTTCGAATGGTAAAACTCGAAAATTAAAGGGATTTATTACTTTTAAACGTATTATAAGTAAAAAATATTTAAATTTAATTTTCTAGCTTAAAAAAATGGAGTTATTATAGTTCTACTAATCTTATTTTGTAAAAATCTGACAGTAAAAACAAAAGCAGTGAATACAAATAATTTAATGGAACATTTGAGTTAAAAAAAATGTTTAAGATACAAAATACTTAAACCTGAAATTAATATCCTAACTTGAAAACATGGGTAAGTGAGGTAAACGATGTTCATTAAAATTCTTTTATTTTATTTCTGGAACAATATTTGAAGGCTAGCAGTGTACGTAATTAGATAACGAATAAAAACGAAATTTTTTCGAAGAGCGAAATAACATTCCATAAAATCGAAATCAGCCTTATAAAGATAAAAACAAAAGTTACTCCCGAGCTGAAGTATGTATGTATGTATTTAATCTCTCCCTTTTACGGGTTTGGGAGCCACCGCTCCCTGTACATATATTTACAATTCCATCCTTAGTCTAACTTAACTACTACTTATATTCTACTCTTTCGCATTACGTAGGATAAACATCTCTCTAATACATGTGCCAATGACTCCATTTCGTATCCACATACTCTGCATAAATTCTCCTCTTCATTCATCCAATATCTGCATGCTCTCACTCCTTC
>NC_046658.1:23157294-23162866 GCF_010883055.1 Belonocnema kinseyi
CCATATTTTCTCTTCCTAACTCTTCTTTTAACATATATCCTGGGCAACTCCAGCTAACCCCCATTACCCACCTCAGGAATCGCTCATGCATACTCTCTACTTCCCTATGTTCCTTCCATCCCCAGATCTCCACACCATAACACAACACCGCCCACACCAACGTACTCCCGAGCTGAAGTGTTTATGAATTGAGCCCAAAAAAGTATGATTAAAACCAAAACTATCCAGTTCCGAGAAATAAAACGTAGAAGTTTATAATCACAAAGAGACGGAAACCTAAAATTGCAACAGGCACGGTTGATGATCGCGATTAAGAGTGCAATTTTCAGTTTAAACAAAAAATAACAACTTACTCCTAAGATATTAAGTTTCTTAATTAAGAGAAAATGTGTTTGACGAGAAAAAGTTAACCACTTCCAAATAAATCATTCAAGAACTTGTCGTTTCAAATTTCAGGGGCTTTGAAAATCATTTTTAAACAAACACTGCAAATTTACTTTTCAATTTTAAAACATAATGAAAAATTTTTCTAAAAATATGAGGAGGCCTTTTACAAAAGGTACTTTATTGAAATGAATAAAAGTAAAATCTATATCACATTCAATTTTATTAGTTTATTAAACAGTTATTTATAGATAGAATAATGATGTGATCCAGTAATCACGAGTTAACATTTTAGAAAGGGTACCTGTACTCGAGTCATAGTCACTAGTACCATAATAATCTATAATGTAATGCAGCAGTCTTCATAAAAATTATTTTTCTATTTTTCTCCGTGTACTTACAGGAGATAAATCCTAGAGAAATTATTATACAGATTACATCTTAGAATAAAAATGTTAAAATACTTTTAGGCATACTAAATTATAACGTTATTACGATTTTAACGTTATTTAAATTTAAGTCAAAGTTATACGCCAAGTCGTAAGTATGTTTAGCTATGTCCGTCTTCGTTTCGTGATTTTCTATAGATCTTTCGTCTTCTCAAGTCCTTTTGTGCATGGGTCTGCTAGTTTGACGAATGTAATTCTTTTTACAATTTTTACATATATGTTTTTAAACGCAGTTACATTTGTTTTCTTTTTTAATTTTATCATTAATACTTGTAAACAAGATTTTTCTTAAATTATTTTTTATGGTAAAAACTAATTGGAGATTACTTTTTTTTTGAAATTTTGAAAAAAATTGATTTAAGTGAATTCTAAAATACTATCTTTAGGTTGCGTAAATTGCGCAAATATAGTTTTTGCGAATTAATTATGTGTTTTTATCTTTCCACGATTTTAGTTTTTAACAAATCATATGGATAGCCATTTTTATCTACTGTTTTCTGCACAAGATCTAAGTTTTCTTTGTGCAATCTAACATAAGCTAGTATTATCGCTCTATTGACTAAGCCATAAATAATACTAATTTTATGATATATTGGGTGACAAGAGATGAAGTTCAGGAATTTACCTGGCCAAACTGGTTTGCGAAACCAGTTGGTTACAATTTTATTATTTTCAATTTTAAATGCTAGATCTAGAAAGTTTATTTTATCATCTATAGCCAATTCCATTGTAAATTTAAGCTTATTATCAGCAGTATTAAATTTATTTAGCAATTTTAAAATTTTATTTTTCGGTAGGCAAATTAAGGTATCATCGATATAGCGGAAATAGAAAATGATTGGGTAATTGAGTGATTTTAAGATTTTATTTTTAATTTTTTCCATGAAAATATTTGCTGCAGCAGCAGACATTGGAGATCCCATGGGTAACCGGTAAATTTGTTGATAAAACTTACCATCGAACTGACAATAATATGATTCTAAGCATAATTTAAGAGCTTGATCATAGTCTTCTTTAGATAAAAAAGTATGGGGTTTAATTTATTTCCAACGGTTTCCTATTGCCCCTCGGATTAGATTCCATGATATATTAGTGTACATGGATACGATATCCAAAATTACACAAACATAATTGCTTACTCAGATCCATCACCTCTTTTCCCGGTTCACCATTTTACTGTCTTTCTAACTCTCTCGCAAAGTCTCTTAAAAAAATTTCGGGGGAAACCGATTATCACATAAAAGATAGTTGGGATTTCAAAAAACAAAGTAGATAAAATAACAATTCCAAAAGATTTCGGTACTATCTCGCTCTTAAATTATGCTTAGAATCATATTATTGTCAGTTCGATGATAAGTTTTATCAACAAATTTAACGGTTACCAATGGGATTTCCAATATCTGCTGCTGCAGCAAATATTGTCATGGAAGAAAAATAAAAATTTAAAAATTGCTAAATAAATTTAATACTGCTGATAATAAACTTAAATTTACAATAAAATTGGTTATAGATGATCAAATAAACTTTCTAGATCTAGCATTTAAAATTGAAAACAATAAAATTGTAACCAACTGGTTTCGCAAACCAGTTTGGTCAGATAAATTCCTGAACTTCGACCCTTGTCACCCAATATATAATAAAATTAGTATTATTTATGGCTTAGTCGATAGAGCGATAATACTGGCTGATGTTAGATTCCCCAAAGAAAACTTAGATCTTGTCCAGAAAACACTAGATAAAAATGGCTATCCATCTGATTTGTTAAAAACTAAAATCGTGGAAAGATAAAAACACATAATTAATTCGCAAAAACTATATTTACGCAATCTATGCAAGCTAAAGATAGTATTGTTAAGAAAACGGTTGTATTCCCCTGCATTCAAAACTTAGATAAATGTTTTTTTTTTCAGATTTTCCAAAAAAGTAATCTCGAATTAGTTTTTATCATAAACAATAATTTAGGAAAATCCTGTCTAGAAGTACTAAAGATAAAATTAAAAAATAAAACAAATGTAACTGCGTTTATAAACGAATGTGTAAAAATGGTAAAAATACTGAATATACATTGGTCAAACTAGAAGAACCATGCACAAGAGGAATAGAGAACACGAAGATCTATAGAAAATAACGAAACAAACACAGCCATAGCTAAACATGCTTATGACTACGAATAACTGGGTAAGTACTGGAAAGTATATACGTATATTTTATCCGAAACTAACCCCATTTTTATTTCATACAAATTCGTAATAACGTTATAAGGTATTATACCGAAAAGTATTTTAACACTTTTATTCTAACATGAAACTTATATAATAAGTTCTCTAGGACTTTTCTCCTGTAAGTATAGAAATGCTCAAATATATATAATCTTCATAAACCATCATCGCATAACAACAACAAATGTTCTTTTTTAATTTTCCTTAATTGAATATAAGGTAAAGACAATATTTAATTGTACCACTTTTATATATTTTGTCAAAAACAAATTTTCACAACATATTTTATTCTATAGAACTCGCCTCGAAAAAGACTCGGATCCGATTCGAAACATTTCGACAATATTTAAATAAAAAACATTTAAAAACCGGAAAAATCCTTTACTATATTAATCATTCTAAGTACCGGAATTGCTAGTTATTCTGCTTTTCACTCAGTTCACGATAAATCCTTCTTTTATCTGTCTCAAAGTTTCGATTTTGTTTCCTTTGTGCACTACTTTTCTTGTACGGACGCAGTCTGGCAGTAAGAAAATCAAGTCTGCCGTTGGGAGTCCATAATCTCATCCAATATTGCTGGTGTTAATGTCTCGATGTGCCGAAGATAGATGATTTTAGTAAAATGGTTTATCAACTTTCTGGTTCTATCTGCATTTTTATATTTAGTTAATCGACCTAATTTGCACCTTACTTTGCTGGCATCCATATCCAACCTGATCTTCAATGGTGGATCTCGATCCCTTCCTGGGACAAAAACTGCATTTGCAAGCCTAGTTCTGCGGCCCAACGTTCTTACGGTTGCCACAGCTGCACAGTATACAACAGTTTTCACCTCTTAACACAGTTCGTGTTACGTTCACATACGCAGGTAAAACCTTGCTGTTAAGGTGTTCTATTAGTGCACGCAGATCATTTGTGATGTTCATTTTGGGCAGAGGATGCCTTAGTGTTGGTTCGAAATATCTGAACTCTAGTAAAGCATGACCAAAAGTCCTTTCAGGGTACTGTAGTTTTTCTGGGATTTCTCTATCCACATTATCGTTATCAATATCCGCATGTGGTTCTAATGTTACATAATGTACATAATGTACATAATGTTCCTTATCCGTAGCACCTATGCCTTCCGCTTCAAGCAAGTCTTCATTTTTCACATCTACTGAGGGGAGTTCGTCAACAGAAAGTTGCTGTTCCGCTTTCATTTTGAAAGCAACTATTTCAACAGCCGCAAGCAATTTGTTTAAAGATATTAGACGTTTTTGATCTTCCAGATTCTGCTCATTTATTTTGTGGCTAGCTCTGGGTATTCAAGTAAGAAGAGTCTATGATGTTCTCTCATTATACTTTGCCCACATTTCTCTGCCAAAAAATAAAGGCGCATAACAGCTCTGTTCATATGGTATGTCCATTTTCGTCGTTTTTTTGTTTGCTGAACTTCTGCTTCTTCTAATTCAAAACTGTTACTTAGGTGAACCCGGTCATACGTCACAGCCACAGACTAATTCAAGTGACTGACGAGATTGGGATGTTATAAGTCGATCCAGTACGATGCTTGAAACCTGCTGCGCTCATGTTTTAGGTATACAATTGAGGGCCTCCATGCAACAACCACTTAGGTACGGCGAGATATTCTCCGTCTCTCTTTTCGTGACGAAAAGTGCCGGGGAATAATTGTCCGGATGAAAAGGCCAGAAAATTAGGGGAAAAATATCAGCCAATAGAGAATTAAAAAAGGCACAAATTATGTCCAACACATTTTTCGAGTCGACTTGTCACTTACAAAATAAAAAATAAAAACTGATTTTCGAATTGGATCGAATTTAATACTTTTTTTTTGTGCTCAACTCGTCGAAACATCGTTGTTTAGTGACGGAATGAGTTTAAATTTGATGCACGATCGTTAAATACGTTAGAGATGCTCAAAATACTTGGCTTCGGACAAACAATTTTAATTAATATTTTAATGTTAATCAATATATGCCGCGCACCGTGTTTTTCGTACTTCCCCGTCTAAAGAAGTTTTCTAGAGAATTTCAGAACTCTAAAATTAAAACTTCGGAAGAAACAATAAAAAATGTTTTTACGCTTAAACGTCGCAGACTGGCGAATTTGAGCTTTCTCTCGTTTAGAGTATGTGCTGTAAGACGCATTTTACATTATGCAATAAAATTGGCGTATGCTTGTCGTTTTAATGTAAGAATAATTCAGTTCAAAAATCAATTCGAAAATGTATATTCGAGACGAAGAAAACTAAGGCAGAAAGGTTCGCGAAGGAATGTAAATAAAAAGGCATGAAACAAGGTGTAATAGGGAGGTTTCTATTGATCAAATTTTTCAGTATTTTGTTTACGGGTTTTTTGTACCCTTGATTTATAAATAATAATGAAAATCTAGGGAATATAACTTGCTTATATTTTTTTATATTGAAATTTATGTTTTACATCGGAAGTTAATAAAACCTAGAAAACGGAAAGTTACTGAAAAACTGTGAAAACTATACACACTAGAATATAATCTGTCCAT
>NC_046658.1:23162966-23178456 GCF_010883055.1 Belonocnema kinseyi
TGTCTTGATTGTGGAAATTACACAGCTAGCTGACCGTGAATAAATCAAAGGATCACATAATATTTAAAAAATGAGATATTTTAGATTTTGCGGATTGTTGAAGCTACAAAAATTTTGGCGTTTTTAGAATCGGATTAAAAAAATATAAGAAACGAAAAAAAGCGTTAAAATGATTCCTTGCTGTGATTTTTTTTCATATGAACAGCAAATGGTAATTATTCAAGGAATGTTAATAAGCAAATTCATATTTTTAACATTATCCCATGAATAAAGCCAATTTTTTGCGAAACTCACTAAAAATGTATTTCCAATAACTATTTGATATGGTACTCCGCCATCATATAAAAAGTGTTAATTATTTAAACCATTTTTATAAACAAATGTACATTTTTGTCACTTTTGAAGGAATATGCTAATTTTGTTCTCAGAGTAAGCGAGAAATGCCTTGCCAATGCATGGTTATTTCGTTCCGCTCATTTTAAGGGGTAACATCTATGTAAAAATGTCAAAAAATCGATATTTAGTTTTTAAGCTAAATTGGTACGTAATTTTGTCAAAAACAATGTCCCATCATCGCAGACTAATGGTAAAAGTCATTCAAAGCTAATAATTTTTTTATTTTATAGTATTTTTGCAGTTTTTAAACTTTAAATGCGTTTTTCTCGAAACCGCTTTTTTTCAATCGGCCACCACGATTACTCCGTCAGTTTTTAACCAATCAATTAAAAATTTTGACAGAATCTTTAAAATATTATTATCCAACGTTTCACATACGATTTGTTCGATGAAAGGAAAACTTTTTTTCTTTATAAAACTTTTTCGGCGATTTTCTGTATGAAAACAAAAACTTCTTTGTTCAAAAAGGGACAATTTTGTGAAAAATGGATATTTTTGAAAAATCTTACGTAAGACCTTAGCTTTTCATTCCATCTTTAAGAAAGTTTTTTATTTTTTTGTCTCAGACAAATATTGGCGACAAAAAGTTGGTGGCCGCGTAGGCCTTTGAAAAAAAAGTAGCTGTACTCTGGGCCCGCTAAAGGCGCCATTTTGTTTTTGAATGCTTCTAAAAAATTAATTTATGTTTTTGATATGGTGTTATTTATAAATATAATATAATAAATATAAATATTCAATTTGATTTATTTCGCGATTGGACCACGGGGAGACAGCCCATACTCTAAACGAGCGAGAGCTTCAATTCAGCAGTCTGCAACGTTTGGGCGTAAACAAATTTTTGCTTGTTAATTCCGAAGTTTTTTTTAGATTTCTGGAATTTTCTAGAAAACTACTTTGAGCTCTGATGGAAAACTTTGTGGCTGGAAGTTTTTTAAAGTCGAAAATTTCCTCGATACTTTTTTTCGTGGAAGCTTGAAAAACACGGTGCGAGGCGCGTATTGATTAACATTAAAATATTGAGTAACATATATGCTTTTTTGTTCCAAATTAAGTATTTTAAGCATCGCTTAAGTATTTAACGCTAGTGCAACAAGTTTGAGCTCATTTCATCAATAAACAACGAAGTATCGACGAGTAAAGCACATAAAAAGTATTAAATTCGATCCAATTCGTAAATCAACGTTTTCTGTTTATTTCGTAAATGACAAGTCGAATCGAAAAATTTGTGGGAATTAATTTAATCCTTTTTTAATGCTCTATAAGCTCATATTTTTCCCCTCCATTTTCTTACTTTTCCTTCGGGGCAATACTTTCCCGGCACTTAGCCTCGCGAAAACAGAATAGGAGCATGTGTCGCACGCGCCTAAGCGGTTGTTGAATGGAGGCCCTCAATTACTAGCGGCCGCGAGCGTTGGAGGTGACAGCAGTCACCTCTGCATGCTTTCTTACAGTTACCATCTAAATATTCAAGATATTCAGTGCATCTTTCGTGTACATTGCCTGTAGCCGAAATCAGAATGGGATGAATAGATGCATGATTCACATTCTTCCATATGGTCTTTACTTCATTGCTTAACTCGCTATACTTTTGGATATTGGTTGTATAGGTTGACTGCAAATTTCGATTAAGTGGGCAAGCAGTGTCGATGATGTAGACTCTTTCACCTTTTTTTTTCGCCTCACGATGTCAGGTCCATTGGTCCGGATGCAATGATACGTTTAGATAGTAATATCCCAATATAAGATGTAATCTTCGATTTCTAAAACGGGCATTGGAATGTATTTATAGAAAGGTATCAATTCTTTTAAGAGTTCTAGGATTAGAGCAAGTTGTTGATGTATAATGCCCGCCACATCATTATGTCTGTGCGTATATTCTCTTTGAGCCATTACGCGACAGCCATTAATAATGTGCTCGATGGGTTCATTTTTATCTCCACATAATCGGCACCAGTCAACCACGTCTTGATGTAACACGTGTTTGGGATAATGGCTGGTGCTGACAACCGTGTCCTGTATCGTAATGACGAATTCTTCCGTCTCTGGATACAGCACACCCTTTGTTAGCCAAATATTGGATGCCTCACTATCCACTTTATTTTGATCTAATGTTTTGGGGTGCTCATAGTGGATAGCCTTGTGTCTCCATTGTATTTATAATTCCTCCATGGTTTCTGCCCTAATATTCAAGGCACCATCTGAGGACAAATTTAAGGGCGTGCAGTCAAGGTCCTTTTTACAGATGGTGCTGTAAAGCGCAACATTTCATTTCCAACATTTCGTTCGCAACATTTGGTTCGCAACATTTTTCATTCCTTATTATTTTATCCAAAACTTTTACTCGAGTGATCCGATACGATGCTTGAAACCTCCTGCGCTGATGTTGCAGGTATACAATTACGAGGGGCCGTGAACGTTCGAGGTGGCAACAGTCACCTCTGGATTTTATTTGTTTATAATAATAATAATATTTATTGTTATTATTTTCAAACTTTTTCTCAAGTGAATTCAGTTTTTCATCATAGCCACGGACTAAGTCAAGTGACTGATGATATGAGAATGTTATAATTCAGTTTAACACGATGTTTAAAATCTCTTGCGATGATGTTGCAGCTACAAAATTATGAGCATGGTACAGTTTGGAGTTCGTCTTTTACCGATGTTATACTTTGTTATGTTAGAAATTGTATGCTCCGAAGGCTGTGATTATGATTCCTTAGAGCAACCAATCGCCATGGAACCGGAACATTTACGTCGTCCACTTCTGCTCCTTCTATCCTAGAAGTTAAGCAAAAACGGGAAATTTACGCAAGATACTTCGTACAACGGTAAGCGGCAAAGTTGGGGGTGAAGGTTTCCCCTCTGGATACTTTTTTAGAGCTACCAACCTTTGTACAATATTAGGAGGAATAGTGTTGACGATCCAGATGAAGTAATCCCAGAAAAACAGCCTTTTGCATCTGGTTCGCGATGTACTGAGCTTGATGCTGGCAAGCCGGGATTTTTTTTTAATTGGCTAAAAAACGAAGCTTTCATGCCTCCAAGAAAGCGGATTATGAGAACCACGAAGTGGGTTTTGTAGATTTAGTACTTGATCTTGGAGAGCAATATCAGTCTTTGTAGCACTGATACGTGGAGTTGTGAAAAATGAGAAATTCCAGTATATCTTACACTGTTTATAATTAACCATGGACTCTAAGTTTCCCCTGGGCTTATGACAATTTGTACTATATAAACACGATAGAAATGCCGAAGATGGCAATATAGCAGTTTTAGAGCCGCATTGTGTCTCTCTATGTACCCATAGGTTGTATACTTTGAGCATTCACTGAGAATATGTCCACTATTTCTGGATCTTGCTTGCACGCTCGGCAGTTGGTATTGCCTACAGATACATTCATTATGCGCTTACGGTAAACTCAGATGTCTATAATGTCGTCTTGAAAAACAAAAAGAAATCTCTCAGTCTCCGATCTCAATTCAGTAGATTTGAGAACCATGTTTGACAGATACTTCGATAGCTCTTCTCTACGTACAATACCGCAGAATTTACCATGAAAGAGCTCGTCAAATGGGAGACCAAGCTCCTCTGCTGTCCTATCTGAGGCACGGTATAGAAATGACGCCTCTTTGTCGACTTCATGTTGATGTACTAGTCGCATTATAGAATCGGTGCTTTTTATAACTGAGTAGGCTGCAGCTAGAACCGTTCTTCGACGAAGACATTCTAAGCTCAGCAAACCTCTACTGCCTTTTTCTTGAGTCAGGTGTATACGAGGAACGGAAGATCTAGGCTGATGACTTCGATGGGTTGTCATAATCTTGCGTGTGATTCGGTCAAGTTGATTTAACTTATCGACGTTCCATTTTAGTGCATCAAACGTTTAGAGCAGTATAGGAAGGTCCAAGATATTGGTCGCTTGGATTTAAGGCTTCTTAGATAATTCGGAAGCCCACATTTGTCTCAGAATTTTGTGATACCTTTTTTCAAGGGTCGTTTTTAGACACGCACATCTTGAGTTTGCGCTTGCGGTATGCCAAGATATGCATAGGTTTCTCCGTTACCTAGATGTTCTACCGATGAGTTAAAGATCCTGATCTCCACGCAATGATGTATTTTCTAGTCTTTCTTTATATAGATTGACGCAGGCATACTTGCCCAGTCCAAAGCTCATGTGAGTCGCTTAAATTTTCCTATTTACCGCCATCACAAGGATTTGAAGGTCCTCTTTTGAAGAGGCAAAGAGTTTAACGTCGTTCATAAATAAGATGTGGCCGACCGTGAATTCTTTTCTGTTCAGCGGGCCACATAAGAATATAGAGCTTTTTCCTCGGAGCACAATAGATAAAGGGAGATGCAGAAAGGTATAGGACTTAAAGAGTCTCTTTGTAAGACCCCCCCCCCCTCTTATATGTGGCATAGTTGGTAGTAACTTGTCTTCTGTCAGATGTTATGACGAATCTTGTCCACTACAAGACCATACGTTCTTGCGTACATCTACTTATTTTAGGATGAACCTCCAGGCACTCAAGGTACTAAATAAGTAGCTCATAGTTCGTGTTATCGAATGCCATTCTGTAGTCCATCTAAGCCATCAACAGATTGCGTCAATACCTGATAGATTCATGTGTAATACACCTGCCTATTAACAGGTTTTCTCTGCAATCATTCAGTCCTCTCTGCATCCGCGTTTTTCAACGATTGCACTCCATACCGGCTCGTTAGATTGTAATATCCTATCCTTTCGGAGGCCCGTCAATAGCTTGTAGCTGGTGTTTAAACAAGCTATGGGCCGGTAGTTATTTGCAATTGGAAAAACTCCAGTCTTAGTGATCAGTACCGTGCGTCCTTCCACTGACCACTGAGGGATGGGTTCTTCTTCGTTTAAGAAAGTAGTAAATGTACGAGCTAGATGTTGGTACGTAGTAGTGAACTTCTTCTATCAAAAGTTATTGATTTTGTCTGGACCTGACGCTGAAAAGTTATTAGTTCTAGCGATAACTTTCTTCTCTTTTTCACCAGTAATTAGTAGAAACTCCTCCTTTGTTCGTTGCGACATTTGCCTGTCGCAAAAGTTACGAAAGTGTGAGATATTGGAAGCTTCTTCATCTAGCCTATGAGTATTTCCATATACTTGTTCCCAGAAGACTAAAAACTCTTCTTTACTATACATCTTTTCAGCGGCACATGACGTTTTGTTGAACAGGCTGGAAGGATGAATAGAGAAGGTAGAATTTTTCTAAATGCACGTTACTTGCCGTTCAAGGCGCTCTTTGGCTGTTGAAAGAGCTCTTATTTTTTGCGTCCAGCGCTGCATGATAGTCAAACGCTTACACTTGTTCAGCGTGTAATTTGCATTCCGTAAGTTTTGAGCTAGTGCCTTAACTTTTGGAGTGAACTTTTTTTTTTTTTATTTTATGAAGCTAATCACTCACTGAACATTTTCTGCATGCCGTCGCACCGTTTTAATTTTAAACTGAAGCTGTGCAATACGCTTGCGAGTTTTACTCAGGCGTACTAAAGTATCATCACTTCTATTGTCACTAAGTAGGGAAACCGCCTTCTCGTAAACAACACTGCTCAGATTTCAGAGATGAACACCTTCAGGGAGCGAATCAGGAAGACCAGTATCAGTTTCAGCTAAATTACTATCCTGAGAAACACTTTTTGGTGGATATTTGACCTCCTAGTTCTCATGTTGGCATTATCGGCTATCTGCAAAGGTGGTCTTTCTGGGACTGAATGTATGTTCTTTGAAGGATTTTGCTCTTGTCCTTGATAAAGAACGTCATATCCCCCTTTCCGTAAAAAATATACCTGATCTCGTAAATACTGACGCGTTTTATGAACATATTTCGGGTGCATATTCTTCGCGTCGCTGAGCTTCCTTGCCGAGGCCATCCTTGGCAATGATGTCCCTCCCTAGTTGTTCCGACCATTTAAAACGATGTTGTTGCGTTTGTCCGAGGCCATTGTCTGATCGTACCCTTGGTCCGGTCCTATTGCCACTAACAACTGAAACATGGCCACCATCCGAGAGACGCCCATTGTGGATAGCACTGTGTGATACTGGTGACGTAACTGCATAATTCGTTGCATTGGGAGTTAGCCCAATGCAACGTCGCTGACTGCAAGAGCAGAGATCTTTGGCGATGGGGTTGCCACTTTTCTAACCAACTGAGACTCGGTGGCTCAGTTGGTTAGACACTCGGACTTCACCTCAGAGGACCGGGGTTCGATCCCTGAGCCGGTACCTCTGGAAATTTTTCAATGTACCTTTACCGAGGTTCTGGTGGTTCGGAACCCACCTTAAGTTGTAGGTCCCCCATCGTGTACTTGACTGCAACCCAGTCCGTCAATGATGGGGTAAAACCAGGCTTTGTCTAATATGTCTGGGCAGACTGCTTTCATCAGATCACTTGATTGCATTATAAAAATGCGTCCGTGACTGATGATATATACCGGGACAGCCCCGTGCAAAAATGATCAAATAAAAATCCATCTCTAACCAAAAATGCCTTCGTCATGTTGGGCAGTATAAGCCTGTGACAACATTTCAACACTGAAATGTTTTTATAGAGTTGGATTTTATTTTTTAAATATTCTCCATTGGGCTGTCCCGGTATATATCATCAGTCACGGACGCATTTTTGTAATGCAATCAAGTGATCTGATAAGAGCAGTGTGATCAATTTGATATATTGGACAAAGTATGAATTTTACCCCATTATTCGTGGACTGGGTTGCAGCCAAGTGCACATTTGGGGGGACCTGCAGCTTAAGGTGGGATCTGAACCACTAGAACCACGACAAAAGTATATAGAAAAATTTACAGAGGGAGCGAACCCAGCACCTCTAACGTTATGGGCCAGAGCCTAACCCGTTGAGTCATTCGTATGTGAGAAGTTGTAGGCTTCAGCAGCTACGATCATGATTCTTTAAAGCAACCAATCCCGATGCAACCGGAACGTGTACCGTATCCACTTCTGCTCCTTCTATCCTATAAGGTAAGCAGGAAAAAAATATACGCAAGATACTGCGCACGACACTGTTCCTTAGATTCCGGTCTCTAGCCCCGAATGACTTTACGCGGCAGACGGCACAGTTGGAGATGAAGGTTTAACCCCCGGACATGATAGCGAACATGCTAGTGGACGTCCCAGGACTCTTTTTTGTGCGTTAATTCGAAAAAATTTAATTTTGCTAAGTTTGATTAATGTGTGTTATTTGGCTAAGAAATAAAGCTTTAATTTCTCTAAGGCAGCCCATCATAAGAACCACAATGTGGACTTCGTGGCCTCATTAAAGCTTGCTTAGCTCGAAAAGAAGAGAGTCATATTTTGCCCGTTTTTCTTCCTCCTTTGCCATGATATTACCATCGTTTAGTGTTGAGAATTTTATCATGTAAATTATCTTTATCGTCAGATCTTGGAGGACAATATCAGGTTTTGTAGCGCTGATACGTTGAGTGGCGGAAAATAAGAAATTCCAGTAGATCTTAAACTGATCATTCACCACAATGGAGTCCTATTTCCACTGGCCGTATGCCAAGACGGACATTAGACCAACATGATAGAAATGCCGAAAATGGTAATATACTTTTAAAACCGTATTGTATCTCTATTTACCCGTAGCGTGCAAACTTTGAGCATCCGCTGAAAACATATCCAAGTGTTTCTGGTGCTTGCTTGCATGCTCGTGAGTTGGTTTCGCCTATAGGTACATTCATTGTGCCCTCATGGTAAACTAAGGTGTCCATAACACCGTCTTGTAATAAATCATTGCAAGCGAATTTGTCAGTCTTTTTTCATTAATAAACTAATCAAATGCATTATACGTTTATTAATTTGCATATGCTGAGACCGAGCTAACTGACATCGAAGAAAACTACGATAAGTTTGATAAAGCATATGAGGGTGTTTTTGAAAAAAATGGTCGATTATTATTTTCTTCTTTTCAATCTCAGAAACTACTTGCTTTATTGTACTTTCATTTTTACAAGCCATATTTTTTATGACTCCTCGATTAAAACGAGTAGAATAGAATGTGGACGGAAAGCATGTTAATGGCAGATACCTTATTTATTGCCGTCAGATTGAAAGACCTAATTCGTTGAAGAAAACGCTTGTATCTTTCGAAATTTGTGGCCTTCGCTGATCTTTTGTCCTGAATGTGGCTGTCATGCACGCCTAAGTATGTATAGCAGGATGGCGACTTGACCGGCAAACAGGAAAAGCCCTAAGAATGGCAGGGGATTTAAATAAAACCCCGGGAATTTACTTCTGATCGTTGTAAAATTCAATTTTTCATTATTTTAATACTGTTTATTAATTTGGAAAAGTGATTTCTACTTTATTTATCTACAGTTTTAGGGAATGAGAGTTTGCTTATTATGTTACGAATTTATTTACTATTTCACGCTCATGTATCTTAGATTTTTCATAATATCTTAGTTTACTATAATTAAATTAAAATTTCTTGTTATTCAGGAGTACTTATTTTTGATGGCATAAGTTAGTGGTTCTTGTGCAACCAAAGGGCTTTTATTACAATATAAAATTAGGAATATATTTTATGATACTTAATACTATATGAATACAGTTATTTCTTCACGTGCAACTGTCATTTAATGCATTTGACTTAAACTAGAAAATTTCACATTTTTAACATGAAAACCTGAGAAATGACCGCTTGCTTTTTATTAATTAAAAAGAAAGCTTTCAGGCGATTTAAAGAATGTAAAACGTTCCTTGTGTTTGATTTTGAACATTTTCAAACATATCTATGCTTTATGAGAAATTATTTTAATTTTTTTGCTTTATTAGAAAAACCTTTTTTAAATTTGTTGCTCTCTAACATTTTTTTTCACTGATAATAAGTTTGATAATCAAATTAATAATATCCCAAACATAAAAAAACAACAGTTTTCTCCATTTTGGTCAAAAAATGGATTTATCACATTTATTCGCTTACTTTGCATTTATCTGACTTGGAAAAGGGAATCTTCGAAAATGATTATCGTTTTTATTTTTGGACAGGGAGTTTCGGTGCAGTATTTCAGTTAAGTATTTTTCATTTTAGTTGAAAATTCAGTCTTTTGATTGAGAATACAATTATTTGGTAAAAAATTAAAGTATTTTGTTAGAAAGTAATTTTCTGTTGGTTGAAGGTTCATCGTTTCAATTAAAAATTTATTTCTTTGGTTGAAAAATAAGCTGTTTGATTAAAAACATTTTTCAAAATGTGTTTTGGTTGAAATTTTTTTAATGAAAAATGTAACTATTATTCTATTGGAATATTCCATAATTTTTTTTAAATTAATCTCTTTCGTTGAACATTCATTTTTGGTGTAAAAATTGAATTCTTTAATTTTTGGTCAAAAAAGTATATATTTATTAGGAAACTCGTATTCTATGGTAGAAATTAATTTTCTTGTTTGAAAATCAATCTTTTTTAATCGCAAATTCCATGGTTTTAGTTAAAAATTTGTCAGTTTATTTAAAAATTCATCTTTCTGGTGTGAAATTCAACTATTCTAGTTAAATATTTACAATTTTATTTTAAATTCACCACTTCGTTCGAAAATGTAACTGTTTTTTTTGAAAGATAGTTTTTTTCAAGTAATTTTTTTAACTGAAAATATAAACTTATTTCAGTTAAAAATTTTATAGTTGTAGTTACAAATTCATCTGTGGTTAAATATTAATTTTTTTGACTTGAGATTAAATCATTTAAGTTTTAGTTGACAATTTATCTTTCTTTAGTGAAAATTATATTTTCTTGATTGAAAATTCAACTATTCCAGTTGAAGATTTATTGTTTTTGTTAAAAACTCTAATGTTTGATTTAAAATTGATTTTTAAAATAAAAATGTTACTGTAGTGTATTCCTATGTGAAATTATGGATGATCGGTGAGCTTTTGTATAAGAGCGGTCAGAGTAAAAATACCAGTCAGTTGGTGCTAATGTGCTTGTCGTGCATACAGTTCAGTTACATAAGCATTTATTTTTCAACATGCGTGCCTTACAAAATTAACTTGCTTACACTTGCATTTTTTTATAAAAATTTCCTAAATCTAACCCTTAAATTTAACACCCATCCACGCCTTATCTGGAATACCGCTCGTTCATATCGCCTCACCTTCCACGCTTCGTCTCGCCTCGCATATATTTATGTACAGTAGAACCTCGATTATCTGAGGTAATGGGGGGAAGAGAAACCTGGGATTTACGAATGTTGATTTATCTTAATGGTACAAATCATTGTAACTAACGTGGCTCAAGGAAGTCGGTAATAGAGCATTGTTTAAATCTGCTCAATTGTTTTTAGCTGCAATATTGCCTCGGATAACGCGCATCCTCAGATAATCGAAGGCTGGATAATCGAGATTCTACTGTACTTCCTTTCTTTTCCTCGCATTGTTAAACTCGACCTGCTCGGCTAATATCTCATACTTATATACTATTTCAAATATTTACATTTTCCTTACATCTACTTCCTCTCCTATGTAAGTCTTTCCTTCCCAATTCCTCTTTTCCCTTTCTTCTCTTCTTCTCCATCCTACTCCAAACTCCGTTCCGTTTTACCTTCCGTTTTACCTTCTTGTCTCCCCTTTCATGCAGCAATACCTCTATACTTATTCCACTCCTTTTCAGCTCCTCACACTCCTGAAACCAGTGTTCCACTCTTGCATTCCCCTTTATGCTTAATTCACACATCGTTTTCTCCATATAAAACCAAAAGCTATTAAAATCCTACATGTACCAGGATCTCATCCTCGCTATAAGCTCCTGACTTCCTTTTTCTCCTTTCTCATACAAATATTGCCCTCTCTCTCCCCTGGCATAATCTATGCATACTTCCTGTTAAACCTTGACTATCTTACCCTCTCCTCCCCTGTTGTCCTCTCACTCTCTCTTTGTCTCTCTCCATGTCGTTTTCCTTAACCATTTCATATACTTTGTTTCCTCGTACATCCTTCTCACTTTATCTTCAGTCCATTCGTTCTAAATTACCTTTTACTTTTAACCACTATATTCTCACCCCTATTCTACTCTCCTACCTCCAACACTCCCTAACCAGCTACTTCATCATCTTCTTTAAGGCCTCATCGCTCTGTTCTAGCAGCACTAAGTCATCTGCATACGCGAGTGACTATCTCCTAACACCTTCTACCACGGCGGTCGCTAACTTACCTTCCATATCCGCGTTTGAAATTGCAAAAAGCGTTGGCCACTCTGCACGCCCCCCTCATTCATCGCTTCCCACAACCTCCCCCTATCCACCGAAGGAAACGCGTGTTTAGAATTCACAAAAAACGCGTACATTCTTGACCCCTTCTTCGCTAATTTTTTATCTTCCACGTGCTGCAAAATGTAGATATTGTAGATAGTGACCCTACCCTCCCTAAAGCGCACCTGTGTTTTGGTTACTTTTGCTCTACACTCGACATCCTTCCTCTTTTATGCTGAACAGCCACGCTTCGTTCTCAACTTTATTATCTCCTTTTCTATCTCCTCATCATTCAGCTCCTTTCCATCTACCTCCCTCGTTCTTCTAAGCCCCTCATCTTCCTTCCGTGAATCGGAGTCCTGAAATGTTTATTTTAAAAATTCGGTCCATTCCTCACCCCCTTTCTTCTCACTTATCCTCACCCTACGTTTCCTTAACTTATTTATTATGCTTTACACGTCCCCTTTTGTCTTATCACTTCTCAACTCCTCTTCTAGATCTTTCTCCTTTTCCTGCTCTTCCTTCTTCAATATCGACAAAAACTCCTTTCTCATTCGTACGTATTAGTCCCTTTTCGGAGTTCCTTCTTTCCACTTCTTGTACTTTCTTGTTACATTTCTTTTTATCTTTTGCATTCCCCATCCTTTCTCATTGCTACGTATTCCTCCCTTTTCGGAGTTCCTTCTTGCTCCTTGTTCTTCCTTCTTACCTTTCTTTTTATCTTTTTACATTCCCCATTCCACCATGGCTTCACCATTCTTTTCTTCTTTTTTAAAATACCTTCTTTTGCACACACCCTTTCAGTTGCTCTTTCAGATCCTTCAATATCTCTTCCACCGATTACCCTTCAAAGCTTACCTTCTCTGACTGCTCCTGATACTTCTCTGTCGCCTCCCTCGTTCAGTTCACCTTCACTTCCATCAAAATTTAGTCCCTACCGTGCATTTCGCTACCAACCCTTTTATCCTGATTATACCCTCCCTTCCACTGTGAATTTCTCCGTCTCTACCCAAACTTGCATATTCATGATCACATAGTTTTTCACCGATAACCCGACCTTCCTTACATATGTGTATTCTCCCTCTTCGTTCAGTGTTGTGATACCATTTGCCACCGCTCAGCCTCTATCCTCCATCTAGCCCCTTAAAATATCGCCCTCATTTATTATCTTATCCTACGATTTCCTTTCGAAGCTCTCCGATTCCGTGTAAAGTCCACCGCCTCTTCCCATCCTCACATTAAAGCCCCCCCCCCCCCAGTACCATCATTTATTCCTCTCTTTTCCCTTGCAAATTTTGCACCCTTTCCTTAATCCTTTCTAACCCATCCTTACTGTACACTGTCACAAACTTATACGTTATACCTCATATCTTTACTGACCTTATTTGCACGCCCTCCACCTGTCTCTCTTTCTCCATGAACTTCGTCCTCTAATCAATACCTAATCGCTTACTAGCCCTTCCTTTCTTCTTCACTCTGACCGTCTCCTGTAGCCGCCACCTATACGATACCTCATATACCTGGTATAGTATATCTTCACTACGTTTCCACTCTGCATTTCCGCCACCCCCTACTTATTACGTAAGAAGTTTCCCTGCACTTCCTTCAACGCCTTTTTCTCTTCGTCCCACACCGACATTTTCTTCTCTACTTTTATTTTACGATACCCTACCTTCGCCACTCATCTTTTTTTCATCTCCATCCTAGCTTTGTCGTTCAGCATCCTCTGCACCTCTCTTTCCTTCTTCGTCACATCGTGATCGATGAAGACCTTCGTAACCTGTATCCTATTTTTATTTCGCATTAACCCGAACTTCTCTTCCCAGCTCTGTAATTCTACAACCCCAACGTCGTTCTCCTCTCAAAGATAACTTTCTCTACCTTGCCCTTAACCCAACTCGTCTTGCCAGAAAGCGGATATCTCTGGCATGTGTAGTAGTGATTTCTGGGTATTTTACAGTTAAATAACATTACATGTCAACATAAAAATGCACGGGAATCACCACTGCGCATGCTAGATATATCCGTCTTCTGACACCACTGAAAACTGAACCCTATTTTCTGTACAGGGTGGCCACATGTCAGGTAAGTCAGGGAAATGTCAGGGAAAATAAAGTTTGACAGAGAAATGTCAGGGAAATGAAGCAGCTGTCAGGGAAAATAGAAATTTACATGTTTTTATAACATTTTGGAAGCACTTCCTAATATCAATATAAATATTTTTTCAATATACATTCTTTAAAAATATAATTTGATTCTTAGTTTTTTATTTGTAGTTATTTCTTTATTTACAGTTTGGATACATATATTTTAGTTAATTAATCAGGCCAGAAAACTTAGCGGCTTTACAACCGGCTATGAATCGCTTTTTTAAATCAAACCTTATTTTTAAAAATTGACCCCTGCAATGAAAAAAGTATTCAAAAAATGTCTAGGTTAGATTTCTTTCTATTTTTTTGCTTTCCAATGTAATATAAACACTTTTGTAAAATCAACCCTTATTTTAAAAAGGAACCCCCTGGCATGCAAAAAAGTATTTAAAAAAAGGAAACTATCTAAATGGAAAATACTTATAAAATATTAACACGGTATTTTTAAAGCATAACTAAGGAGCAAAATTATAACTGATGCAGACTGATGCCAAAAATTGTATACATTAACTGTTGGGATTGTTGTGCTCTTAATTTTTGTGCTCCTTCTTTATTTTCCAATTTCATACCACTTTTGTAACATTAACCCTTCTATATAAAAGAAACACCCTGTAATGAAAACACGAATTGAAAAAAGCCGATGTATACATAGATGGAACTTAGTTATAAAATAGTAAGATGGTACTTTCACGCATAATTATTTCTCATCAAAATTGTTTTCCAGCCTGTGTGTGTATATATGAAAAATATAATTTACCTTTTTCGATGCATCTTTTATTGTGGGGATACTAAAACTTCATTCCTTACAACATTGAGTCGATAAAAATGTCATGTGACCGATATACCTGGATAAGGTCAAATTTATATGGGTTTCACTAAGGTAGGTGTCCAAAAATGTACATATTCTACCACCAATCAAATTCAGACCAATTTTGCAAGAAGGGTATTTTTTCGGGATGCTAGAATTTCATACCTTAGAGCATTGGATCTGCGACTTGATATTATGTGATAATTATGTAAGAAACGGGATGCATTTTTTTTGTGAATGTGATTTTGGGCAAATGGTTCTCATAGGTTATTACACATATAAAAGCCTAAATGTATTTTACAACATAAATGTAGACCCCCAGCATCATCCCTAGTCACACGGCATCTTTTTAGGGTTTTAAAATTATTTCAACTTATCTTTAAAATTAGTTTTAATCACTATTTGAAAAAATTACTTTAGAAAAAGTCTGCTCTCAAAAAAATTTCAATCATTCTGAACATTTAGATTGTAAAAGATTTGTAAAAGATGTTGCCATTTTAGCTTATACATTATGAAGGCTATTTTTGTAAAGATTAGGGGTGAGAAATAATTATTCTTGAAAGTAAAATTTTACTATTAGTCCGGGAGCCAGCTGCATTTTCGACTAGTCATTCCGTTCCACTCAATTCTGCTTGTCCTGACAGAACTCACCTTAGGAGTGAACGTAATGACCTTCAGCTGGCAAGGTAGCGCCGGGTACGTTTGATCCAGGTGTAATAAAGTCCGTAAATTCAACTCATTCCGGGATGGCTCAAACTGGATAATACGGTAGATTATATTGTATATTTAACAAAAAAAATCCTTCAGCTGCATATTGAGTGCCGGAAAGTCCTTCAGCTGATACGATAAAGGTCCCCATGAGCGCGCGCGCGCAGGTACATTGGTGTCAGCGTTGATGGCAT
>NC_046658.1:23178556-23180094 GCF_010883055.1 Belonocnema kinseyi
AAGTTCTCAATCTCTATAAAGGAGATACATAGACATCTAAAAAAACGTTTAAAGAATGGATAAAATTATAATCCTATACTTTCGTTTGAGACAGCTGCTGTCCCGTTTTCTCACAGCAGCTAGACCTCTGCAGAGCAAGCGCTGTACCAGAGGCAATGTACGATAGTTGTTCACGTTTTCAGGCGATTCATGAGTGCACGTGCGTTGCTCTAAATCTGATTTATGAACGGGATGGATATTTTTCTAATAATAACCAATTTTGAACATTTACAAGAAGTGTTTGAATATAATTATACAACTTTTGGAAGGTTTTTTGATAACTGTATAATTAACCTTTAAATTCTGTAAATAAAAATGTACTGATTTGAAGTAATGTAAGCACTGATGTAAATGTAATGTCATTCTGAACTAAATCAAAGTTTTGAAAATATATGGATGGTTATAGCCTGCAAATTTGTTCAGTTTGAGTGTTTTTCATTTTTATATGTATGGCAATTAGTAGAATAATAACATCTTCACGTTTCTGAAATATATATTTTAACGAAAGATATCAATTTTTGAAATTTATTAATGTATTTTACTAAAATATATGTGCTAAAATAAATCTAAAATTGAAGATAACGCTTTACGAAAAAAAAACAGAACTAAGAAATTACGAAGACGTCAAAATGACAATTTTGACAGCATATTTTCTCCGTACAACTGCTTCCTCCGTTTCGGGTTAAAAGCCGTTCCAAACTTGAGGGACAACGGGTGCCTCTTCTTTTCGCGCAACTCCTCACCATAAATAGGCACCACTGTCTCCCCGGGCCTATAATATAGCTGCTGTATTCTAGGAAGTGCGTCTAATAGACCAAAATTTTGTCCGTGTGTGATGAAAGAACAATGTTTATAAGACATCAGATACAGTGGGTAAAACATTTTCTGAAAATGTAAACATTATAAAGATTGTAGGGCTAAATGGCCATGCAATAATTATGCGTTAATTTAGAGCATTCTATGTTTCCTTCACCAATTGTTCAAAGATCAACCCCTATTATTCAAAAATCACCCCTAAACTGAAATTATCTATTTTTTACCAGAAAAAGTTTGTCGAAAAATTTGTCCTATTGTTCAAATACACGAAATGCGAAAAAATTATTTTCTGATAACATCTCGCATCAAACGAAAGATCTTCCTAAAGTAAAATGACAAACTTTGCTACAATAATTAATACATGATAGAATGGTCCGAAAAATCTCCTCTTATTTTAGCTATATACTATACTATACATTATATATGTACTAGGATGGCCCTTGTTCTTGAATTTTCAATTTTCTTCGCTCTCACCCCCAAGATTTTCTTTGTCTATTTTTTAAAACTAATTTCCAGTTACTTAAACTATCTTAATTTGTTTTTCAGGTATATATATAATATTTAAAAATTTGTCATAAGGCCAACCGCAGGATTTCGCCAGGAGCGGGTGCTAATCTGAAAAATTGCACCCGCTTCCAGCGAAATCGCGGTAAAATTTCAGCCATAACCACGTCTCACAACCG
>NC_046658.1:23180194-23182521 GCF_010883055.1 Belonocnema kinseyi
TATTCAATTACACATTAAATAAATCAACATTTCCAGAAAACATATTTAGTATAGAGAATGTGATATGAAGTCACATTTATTTTTATAATTAGATATTGAGTCATTATAGTGATTATAGCTAAATCCACAACACGCGCCAAAATCTTTAAAATTGTAAAACAAATCAACTTAATAAGCACTGATAAACATCATTAATATGCATTCTTTCAGTTGGTAAATTGACGCACAAATTATTGTACTTTTTAATAAAAATGGATTCCATCATTTTTCTTTTGTATGTTATAATTTCTTTTATTAAAATCCTGATGTTATTAACATCAAAATCGAAATAATGATCAAAAGACCAAGCATGTTGAGATAGGCCTGTGTTGTTGTTACCGGTTCTGCAATCTCTTGTCTTCAGCTATTCGTGTTTTTCGTCTTCTGCTAGTTTCACCTATGTAAATCTTTGAACAACCTTTACATTCCATGAGATAAACAAAACCCGAAGTATTTCGTTTTTTGATATTTTTGTTAAATTTCTATATAGATTTAATTTTTCTTCTACACATTCCATAGCTAAATCGAAAGGGATATTGTCAAGCATGGATAGCACATCTAGAGACACCGAGGAATGGGAAGAAGGAATTTTTAGTTCATAACATTGACTGTTACAATTTTGCTTCCTCCGACTACATAATGACTTAAAATCAGTTTAGACGAGTAGTCTCCTCTTTATATTTAAAGAGGACGGCGCCAATCGGGCAGCTGACTGCGGATTGGTCGAGCGAGGAGAGAGACACTTCCGTTCCAAATTTATGCCAAAATTTACTACAGCTTCCCGCTTCGGTATGCGAATAGTGCTTATTGACATCTTGAAGTGGTTAGGGATCATGTAGTGAGGGATGCGCCAAACAGGCAGCTGAGTGCGGATTGGTCGAGCGAGAAGAGAGCGATACTTTCGTTCCAACAGCAGATACTGTACAGTTATTGAAATTTGCTATAGCTTCACGCTTCGGCACCTTTGATATGCTTAGTGTTTGTCGTGTTTGTTGCCGCTTTAATACATCGCGCCTTCTACCGCTGGCTCCAACTTCCGTTCCAAGTCCCCCCTCCACATAGCCTTTGGCGCGTCCCTCACTACAGGGTCCCTGATAAAAGGAAGTGTTGGCAAGAAAAAAAAAGAAGTTAGAATGGGGCAGATAGATAAGGAAATTATTGTGTGCAAGAAGAGGACGGAAAAAAGGCTTAAGAAGGTGGAGGATAACAGAAAATAAAAGTACGTAACAGGGGGGAGACGAGAAGAAAAATATTTGGGAGAGGATAAAGAATACGATAGATGAGAAAGTGGGAGAGCGTATAAATAAATAGGAGGAGAGGGCGGATAGGGAAAGGATGAGCGCAACAGGGTTTGGAATGGAGAGAAAAGAGAAGGCAGACGGGAGAAATAATATTTTAATAAAAAGATTGAAGCTAAAGAGAGGGTGTGGAAGCGCTGCTACAGCAGGGTGTCCACAAAATTGAATTTTCCGATTTCCCTGACAATTCCCTGACTTTTACCTTATAGTGAAACAAGCCAGAAAAATGCGCTTTACATGGCAATATAGATTAATTAAGGTCAGCCTACTCAGCGGTGCCACTAACGAAAAACAAAATTTCACATAATGGATATTTTTTGCTATTTTTTGTTGTTGCTAATATTCACCCAAAACAAAATGTTTTGCTCTATCAGTTTTTGAGAAAACAGGATGGCGCTAGCTTGCGTGTTGCCAGCTTGCATGCTGTACAAAAATCATGAAATTAACAAAAATGACCAGGTTAGATTTTTTTTATTTTATTGCTTTACAATGCACTATGAATCGCTTTTTGTAAAATCAACCCTTATTTTTTTAAATTATCCCCTGCGATAAAAAAAGTATTAAAAAATGACTAGGATAGATTTTTTGCTATTTATCTGCTTTCCAATGTGATATGAAGCACTTTTAAAAAAATAAACCTTTATTTTAAAAAGCAACCCACTGCTCTACAAAAACAACCCCCGTATTTGTGTGCGAATACAAACCTGCAGACTACTGTCAAAAATTGTATACGTTAACCGTTAGGATTTTTGTACTGTTTCTTTATTTTCCAATGATTTATCAATCGCTTTTGTAAAATTAACCCTTCTATAAAAAAGCAACACCCTGTAATGAAAACACGTATTGAAAAAAGTAGTTATCTACATAGATGGAACATACTTATAAAATATAGTCCGGGAGCCAGCTGCATATTTTGAACAGTCATTCCGTTCCACCCAATTCTGCTTGTCCTGACAGAACTCACCTTAGGAGTGAACGTAATGACCTTCA
>NC_046658.1:23182621-23185203 GCF_010883055.1 Belonocnema kinseyi
ATATATCTAGTCGGGAGTGGTGCTGACTGAAAACAGATGATTTGGAACGATTCGCGCGCCATCTGTTGGTCATTCTAAGGACTTATTGAACTACCCTCGTAAAATCATAATATGTTGCTGTAAATAATGAACAATAATTTTTGTATTATTATACTTGCGATGTGGCTCCGAAATAATTAATGCTAATTATTTTCAATATGTCGTAAGTTAGGCTTAGTTATTGTTTGTGCATTTAATAAATAACTGAGATTAATTAAATAAATCATTTGTGTTAAGATTTAATTTTCTAGAGTATTATAAATATAAGAAAAATATTCATTATACATACATATACATATTGTTATTATAACTTTAATGTGTAGTTTAATCAAGAGCAAGAGTTTTTTTAAACAATTGTTTATTAGAAATAGTTGTTCAGAATACAGTTTATATATTAAAATTGTAATCTTATTCAATAATTATTGTTTATCATCTTAAATATGTAATGCAGTGCATTTTATTATTATTTAGACATTTATGCAATAATGATTTGTAATTTCCTAAATATTTTATTTCAGAATTATTTTTTTCTGAATTTACTTTTGTTATAGATATATTAAACTAGATAATCATTAATTTAAAATACTAATGCATGTAAATACTTATCATAATTTAATTAATAGTTGAGACATGATACGTCGTAATATATTGAAATAAGAATGGGTTATTTTACTTATATTCGTGCTTATAATCAATTGATTATCTACTGTAGAGTGGTCTCCACTAGTAATTCCTTTTATGAGATTACTTTTATATGTATAAATAATATAAAACTGTTCAAACAATGAAAAATGAACGTTCATGCAAAACAAATAGATAACTCATACTAATTATTATATCTTCGGAAAAATTGAAAAAACGCATTTCTTCCTTTCTGCCAATGAGAAAAAATAAGTTTAAATTTTTTAAAACATTTCCAAGTATTCCTAGGAAACAAATTAGTACTTAAACATATTAGAATCCGTCAAAAATTTGCTGCTTTTTCGCTTTTATTTTCCTGCAAAAATTTTCTTTCAAGTAAAATGTATACTTGAGCAAACATACTTTATTTAAATAATTGAAAAATTATTTAAACAAATTATGTATATATGTGTGTGTGTGTGAAGTTCGTTGAAGCTTGCCGGTTTTACTCATAGATGTCGCTAGAGATATGTATACATTTCTATGATTTGGCATCTATGTTATATTTTTCTACGGACAATAACCTTCAAAAATACACAATTCCATTTTGCCAAAATAATAGCATCATAGTTTTTTACCTCAGTGAATATGTCGAGTTATATGTCGTTGCTTTACTTATTTCATCAAAAGAAAAAAGCAGTTGAAGCTCATCGATTGCCGGTAGACCATGTGAGACATGGTTTCGTCAATTTAAAAGTGGAGATTTCGATTTAACAGACAATGAACATCCTGGCGCAGCGAAAAAATTCGAAGACGATGAATTTTCCAACGTTTAGAAGCCATGGGAAAAATCCTAAAAGTATGGAAAATGGGAACCACACCAACTGAACGATGTGCAAATGGAAAATCGAAAAACCATTTGTGAAATGCCGCTTGAACGGTTCGAAAGGAAATCGTTTCTGCATCCAATTGTCACGGGGGACGAAAAATGGATTTATTTCGAGAACCCAAAGCGGAAAAAATCATGGCTATTACCTGTTGAGGTCGGCCCATCGACTCCCAAGGGCAAATCGCTTTGACCGTAAGACAATGCTCTGTGTTTGGTGGGACCAGTGTGGTGTGGTGTGGTGTAATTCGAGTTATTAAAACCTGGTGAAGCGGTGAATACGGATCGCTACCGAAAACAAATTATCAATTTGAATCATGTGTTGATCGAAAAACGGCCGGAATGGTCCCGCAGACATGTCAAACTTATCCTACAACACGATAACGCACCGTCTCATACCGCTAAAGTGGTGAAGATCACATTAAAAGCAGTGAATTAGGAAATATTATCGCACCCGCCGTACTCTCCAGACCTCGCCTCGTCCGACTATCAGCTTTTCGCATCGGTGAGACACTCACTCGCAGAGCAGCAGTTCGCCAATTTTGAAGAAGTCGAAAAATGGCTCGTCGAATGGTTTGCCTCGAAAGAGAAAAAGTTTTTTTGGAATGACATCCATGATTTGCCTGAAATATGGGAAAAATGTGCAGAATAAAATGGTCAATACTTTAAATAAAAAATTCTTGAGATTCCCTTGAGGATTAAGTGTTTTCTTTATTGAAAAAACCGACTAGGATGGACGAACCCCTTTCCCTAGCTTCTCGTGGGAACAACAATGACAACACCAAACATAGTTGTAGTAAGTGCGGTTCAAAACACCAGAACGCGCAGGGCTCCCGACAATGGGTCGGCCAACAATGTCGACCAATCTAGAGCTGGGGGAGCCAATGAAAATTGATTCAATGCGATAGATTGGCGGGATCTCGTGACCTTTGGGTCACCCATCACTACCGAGGAGGTGAAAAAAGTATTAAGAGGGATGAAGAACTATTCCGCACCGGGACCAGATTGTATCAAAACCTTCTGGTGGAAGAAGTTT
>NC_046658.1:23185303-23187919 GCF_010883055.1 Belonocnema kinseyi
TATAGAGCTCCAAGGAGATTATGTTGAAAAATAAATAAAAATTTACCCAAAAAAAATTGTTTTTATACTTCATTCTAAGGACTTATTGAACTACCCTCGTACATGAAAACATCGACACCCGGAATGTCTATAATATTTGCAGAAAATAATTTTTTAATTTTTTTTTGTTTATCGCTACTTCTTTTGATAATTGTAAAGGGAAATATTTGGGTTTAAAATCGATTCCCAATATTGACGATTTTTAATAAAATGTAAAAAATCTTTTTTCACATAGGAAATATGTTTTTTACTTTCTTGTGCTTGCTGAACCTCTAAATCTATAATATAATTTAAAAAAATGCATTTTTTCTTTTGAATTCGAAAAAATTTTGGGGGTATATGCATGAAAATTTGAGAACAAAATTGCAACTCTTTTTTTCGACCACCATAACTACCATGAAGCTTGTGTTTTTAAGAAAAAAAATTAAATTCTTAGCCAATTCATTGTTCTTTTCGGCTTTGTTACTTTTGAATACCAAGAAGAAGCAATAGGCTTTAATCCTGAAAAATATTTATTTCGAATTCAAACATTTTTTATTTTCTACTCAGCCTAACCGATCACGTTAGGGAATTTATCTTTTGTTTGGATTTCGTGTTCGAAATAAACAAAGACACGTTTCGACGATTGAATATTTAAGGGCCATAAAAAGTTTGTAATCATTTATTCGAGCATTTGTCTAACAGTAAATAAATTCACGCTTGCTCTTGGAGTATCAATTCTGATACTGGAAAGGCGAAAGATTTCGAACACAGTTTCCGTAGTTTTCATCATAGTATACAGAGCTTAGACTTCTGATTTGACAAAATGGCATTGTCACCTAATTTTTTTATATTCTTTATAATTTTGCATTATAATCTACCATTTTCGAGAAAAATCGATTTTTCTGTTGAAAACAGACATCTTCACGATGAGCTACCTCTAAATATTATCACGAAGAAAACTGAAACAGTATTCACAGAGGTCCTCCAATTTTACAACTTACTGTATTCAAAGAAACGGTGCTTTAATTATTAACAGGGCTGTAGCCGTAATTCTACCTAAAAATTGAGATGAAAGTTTTTCACGTCGGTTCTTAAATTGACAGCATTCTCATTACCAGCAATATGACACATTTCCAACATCAGACGTTTGCGCTAGTGACATTCATTCGCAAGAATTTTCGCGTTATCAAAATCGAAAAAATTATCTTTCTCAATACTAAGCTTCGTGGGCATCGTCTGTTTTTTAGGGACCTTATTTATATCTTTCTTGTGTTCTTTAACCTTTACTCCTAACGGACATTTAGTTTGGCATATGTAAACCACTTTGCAATTTTGATCTTTGCGCAAAATGCCATAAGCAATATCGCTATTTTGCAAATTATTTAATTTATCTTTAGTGGGCCTCAGGACCGACGTAAGGTCTCTTTTGTTTTTAAACGCCATAGTTATGTCATAAAGCCCCTGTCTTCCAATAATCGCAAATTTTCTTAATGATATTGTTTATCTGAAAGAAGAATGGCTCTGTCGACCATATTAAAAACTACACTTTTTTGTACCTTTGTGATTTAAATAAAAATTTAGGCATCTACCAGACCAGGTGGGTGAATAGTTACATTCAGAAAGTTTATCGCCCTATTTTGTTCCTTCTCTAGCGTGAATGTAATCTCATAATCATTTAAATTAAACTTTTAGAACGTTTTCTACTTCGTTTTCCGGAAGAGCTACTAATATGTCGTAAACATAACGGACATACAACGGTACGAAAGGGAAGAGCCCAGTGGTAGTCCTCTTTTTTGAAAATAAGTTTAGTTTTTAAAATTAAATTCTGTACTATTTAGACATAATCGAAGTCCTTCCTCAAAATCTGTCCATGGAATTTTTGTTTTTTCGCTATTTTAATTCCACCTACTACGAACCGCCTCGACTGATATATATATTCGGTTTGGTTTTGATTCCTCTAGAATCAAACCGAAGGGCCTATGACAAAGCCACCGAACGCGTCCTCGGGTTGCGGATAGAGGGTCCCTGTACCAAGTGTTTCTGCTGAATATGGTTACAAAAATAAATAGGCAGTCGCGGACAATTGTCCAGGGGTTGTCCCGAAGGAATTAACCCCCAAACGGAGGTGTGAAAACCGTGCCGAAAGCTGAATGGCACCTGGGTGAGTTGTCTAGAACGGTGACTCTGGGATACCGGACAATCTCTCAGAGTACGCAGCCTTATCCTTGCATGCGGGGCTCTACAAGGATGGACGAACCCCTTTCCCTAGCTTCTCGTGGGAACAACAATGACAACACCAAACATAGTTGTAGTAAGTGCGGTTCAAAACAACAGAACGCCTAGGGCTCCCGACAATGGGTCGGCCAACAATGCCGACCAATCTGGAGCTGGGGGAGCCCATGAAAATGGATTCAATACGATGGATCGGCGGGATCTCGCGACCTTTGGTTGGACGGAGCAACTGAATTACGACTTGCTATAGTGCTACGATGTGAGTGCGGCCCGTGAACGGGGTTACATGGCACGGCTGCATGCTCTGTGGTGCGAGAAACACCCGGAGCTATGGCACTTTTCGCAGCAACGTCTGCGAAACCA
>NC_046658.1:23188019-23189461 GCF_010883055.1 Belonocnema kinseyi
GATCATAAGACCAAAAGACGAATGCATCAACTTGCCATAAAGATAGGCTGGGCAAGACAGTACGCGTCCCGCATTCAATGTGTGATTGACTATATCACATCTTGCAGGAATTTTACCGCCAAGGTTCGAAAGTTCGCGCGCGAACTCCGGACCTGTTATCACACACTTAACAAGTCAAAGCTGCTGACCATCTGGCAGCATATTGTTGAGAGAATACGGATACTATCTGACGCTAAGAGAAGTCTAGAGCGGAGGGAGAGGTGGGTCAGAGAGAATCAGCAGTTTCTCTCTGACCCATCTCGACTCTTCCAAGACACTCCAGTTACTGTCGAACACCCACCCAAACCAGAGGAGGTCGAAGTATTTTGGAGAGAAGTTTACGAAGTTCAGCATAGACTGGACAAAGACTCAGAAAATATAAATAGCTTCAAGGAGTTATGTCTTGCCCTCATAACACCTGATAAAGAATGCCCACCCATCACCACCGAGGAGGTGAAAAAAGTAATAAGAGGGGTGAAGAACTATTCCGCACCGGAACCTGATTGTATCAAAACCTTCTGGTGGAAGAAGTTTTCTTCAACCCATCAGCATTTGGCCCATATTTTCACCTCATATTTGCAGTCGGAAGAGCCGATTCCAGAGTGGTTGGTGGAAGGGCGCACAATACTCCTGCCGAAAATACGCAACTTAGCTGACCCGAAGAACTACAGGCCAATAACTTGTCTGAACACGCTTTATAAGATATTCACAGCTATCCTAAATGATAGGATTGTTCGGGCAATTGAACCTGTGTGGCAAGAAATGTATGAACAACGAGGCTCAAAGAAAGGCGTGGCCGGATGTCGGGAGAACCTGCTCATCGATAGATGTGTCTGCAAAGATGCAGCATTCTACCAGCGTGATCTATCGATGGCCTGAATTGATTATCGGAAAGCTTTCGATGCGACATCCCATAGACTTATCATCTGTCTTTTGGAAATATTAAAGGTTCATCCGCAAATAGTTGGGTGCATAGAGAGATTGATGCCGCTTTGAAAAACCAGATTTACTATCTCATCTGGAGAAAATTGTGTGACAACTAACAAGGTCACGTTTCAGAAAGGTGTCTTTCAGGGCGACACCATGAGCCCACTCCTCTTTTGCCTTACATTATCGTCACTATCTTTAGCACTGCGCCATTCCGACGGGTACTTGTGCGGCAAACCTGCAGATCGAAAGTACAAGGTCACACTCATGTATTTTACATGGACGATCTTAAGATCTATGCTAAAAACACAGAGCAACTTCATCTAGCTCTGGGGATTGTCGAACGATATACTAAGGAAATTGGAATGGAATTTGGTTAGGCAAATGCGCCAAGGTTTATTTGAAGCGAGGGAAACTTAATGGCATCCCTGAAGATCCTGAGCTCGTTGATAGAAGCGCCATACGACATCTTTGCG
>NC_046658.1:23189561-23196804 GCF_010883055.1 Belonocnema kinseyi
TAACGTTTGCTTTCCTTAAATCGCCCGGATTGACGTCTGGTACAGAGGGTTTCATTTTTGCATGCCAAGACGGTGTCATTTCCACCTTAACATACCGTCGCCTCATTCTGAGCCAAGACATTCCCGATGATAGCTGAGGGCGTGCCATGCACACCCGAGCATTTAGCTCACATACTATCTAGTTGTCCAACACACGCGGGAACGACCTACATTCAAAGGCACAATGCGGCACTAAGAGTGCTTTATTACCATCTCTGTCACTCCTACGGCATCCACCTTAATATCGCTCCTCTAAATGCTCCTAGGGAAATTGAGTCAATTGTCGAGAATAGGAAGTGCCGCATATACTGGAACTTTATATTCTCGACAATTGATTCTGTTGCTCACTCGAAGCCTGACATGGTTCTTCTTGACTTCGAGAAGCGAACCATGTTTGTTATTGAATTTTCGGCACCAGCTGACAAAAACATCATAACCAAGGAGAATGAAAAGAAAGAGAGGTATCGAGAACTTATAAGGGAGTTGCAACGATTGTACCCGGAATATTCTGTTAAACTGATCGTCCTTATCATCGGCGCTCTTGGAGGTGCCAAGCTTTCACTTGCTAATGGCCTAGAAAGCATCCCTGCGTGTCAACAATATGCTAGAACACTTGCGGGAAAAAATGCAGATGGCGGTTGTCCTTGGGTCACTCCGTGTTCTTAGGGTGCACGAGGCTTTTGCTGGATCGTCGTATTGATTCTTGTAAAGACTGTAACCACCTATCTCACGGTTGTGAGACGTGGTTGTGGCTGAAATTTTACCGCGATTTCGCTGGAAGCGGGTGCAATTTTTCAGGTTCGCACCCGCTCCCGGCGAAATCCTGCGGTTGTCCTTATGACAATTAATTATATATATATCACCTTAGGGCCTATGACAAAGCCACTGAACGCGCCCTCGGGTTGCGGATAGAGAGACCCTGTACCAAGGGTTTCTGCTGAATATGAATACAATTATTATTGCGCTGTCGTGGGTAATTGTCCAGGGATGGCACCTGGGTGAGGTGTCTCAAACGGTGACTTTGGGTAGCCGGGCGACCTCTCTGAATATGCAGCCTTAACCTTGCATGCGTGGCTCTACAAGGACAAACTAACCCTCTCCTTAGCTTCTCGTGGGAACAACAATGATATCCTCAAATCACCAAAAAGGTGTAAATGCGGTTCAAAACGATCGAACCCGCAGAGTTCTCGACGAACAGTGCTGATTATACTAGAGTTCAGGTTTCTGAAAATAGTTTGGATAAGAACACGACGACGAACCAGTGTAACACCCAGAGCTTCAGCACGTTTCGCATCAGATATGTGCTTTCTTAAACACTAGACGAACAAGCTAAAGACGAAGATGAGAAAGCGACATTGAGACCAACCGTGGAAAGCAGGCACTTTCTTAGAGATGATAGTGATTTCTGAACAAGGAGGAACATTAACATATAGGTTCCTCCTTAGCCCCAAGATCTGGCTGAAATGAATGCCACCCTTCGTGACAATGACCACACCAAACATAGTTGTAGAACGTATCTCTGAAAATTGTCAAGGAATACTCTAAGAATATTGGAAAGTAAGTTGGGTTTAGAAAAATGCACCAACGTGTATTTGGAGCAAGGAAAACTCAAACGCATCCTCGAATATCCTGAGCTCGTCGTCGGAAGCGCTATATGATGACTTCACGCTGGAGAGACTTATATATGTCTGGTAATGCCACAGAGCCGCATTGCGGATGTGCCATCTATAAAGGATACTGCAACGAATATGCGACTTATATATGTCTGGTAATGCCACAGAGCCGCATTGCGGATGTGCCATCTATAAAGGATACTGCAACGAATATGCTTGTCGTCTCGGTATTACTTTATTCATTTAAAATGGTTGCACGGACGAAGGATGAGCTCAGATCCCTTGATATCGGGACACTAAAAGTTATACACGTGAGAAAAAGCATGCACCACAAGTCTTCTGTTACGCGACTTTAAATCTCACGCCATCAAGGTCGCAAGCTGACGGAACCCTCTTCTTAAAATGGTCAGGAAGCATGATAAGTTGGGCAAAGGAGCGTTGGAGGAAACTGCTGAAACACTTTGCATTGACTTCAATATCAAGGGTGAGCAACATGCATAAAATCTTATCTGTCTTGAGTCCTCACTCCTGATGTCGTATAAGGACAACCGCAAGATTTTACCGGGAACGGGTGCTAATCAGAAAAACGGCAACCGATCCCAGTGAAATCGCTGTAAAATTTTAGCCACAACCACGTCTCACGACCGTGAGATAGGTGGTTACAGTCTGTAACGGAATCAATACAAATATCCGGCAGAGTCTCGTGCACCCTGAGGACACGGAGTGAGCCAAGGACGACCGCCTTCTGCATTTTTCCCGCAAGTGTTTTAGCATATTGTTCACACGCAGGGTTGCTTTTCAGGCTATTAGCAGCATTGTGCTTCTGGATGTGGGTTGTTCCCGCATGAGTTGGACAACTAGATAGTATGTGTACTAAATGCTCGGGTTGTGCATGGCACGTCCTGCAGCTATCGTCGGGAATGCCTTGGCTTAACTTGTGGCGACAGTATGACAAGGTAGAAATGACACCGTCTTGACATGCCAAAATGAAACCCTACATGCCGGGCTTCAATCTCGGTGAGTTAAGGAAAGCAAAAGTTAGCTCATATGACATTGACTGATCCTCCATTTTTCTGTGCAAGTTGCCGTGCATCCTCTTATTGAGAAGCTGTTTACGGAAGTTTTTCTCTTGTGCTTTTTTAATATGGGTTTTCTGGAGTGAGTACTCGAGATAGATAAGATTTGATGCATTTCGCTCATCCCTGAGACTCAGGTTAGGTTCGATTGTTTCAGCAGCCTCTTTCGCTGCTGTGTACAGAAACGCTACTTTGTCTACCTCATCTGTCTTGCTGACCATTTTAAGAAGAGGGTGCTGCCAGTTTGCGACTCTACGTGCTCTAAGCAGAATAATCCTGTTTTGAAGACATTCAAGATTCAATATCCCGCTACCACCTTGACGGCATGAGATGTAGAGCCGCGGAACAAGAGACTTAAGATTCATGCTTGTGTTCATGTGCATAATCTTCTGTGTCCCGATATCAAGGGATTTGAGCTCGTTTTTTGTCCATTGAACCACTTCAAATGAATAGTGTACTACCGGGACGGCAAGCGTGTTAATAGCAGATACTTTTTTCCGCGCCGACAGTTCGGAAGACCAAATCTGCTGGATGAGACGTTTGTATCTGCTTCGGAGAGTATCCTTTATAGATTCCATATCCTGAATGCGGCTCTGTGGCATGCCCAGGCATGAATAACTCTCCAACGCAAAGGTATCGTATAACGCTTTTATCGACGATTTCAGGGTCTTCAGGGATGACATTAAGTTTTCCTCGCTTCAAATAAATCTTGATGCATTTGTCTAACCCAAATTCCAATCCTATTTCCTTATTGTATTGTTCGACAATTCCTAAAGCTAGATATAGTTGCCCTTTATTTTTAGCATAGATCTTGAGATTATCTATGTAAAATATATAATTGACCTTGTACTTCCGATTTGCAGGTTTGTCGCAAAAGTATCCCTGGGAATGGCGAAGTGCTAGAGATAGTGGCAATAATGTGAGGTAAAAGAGAAGTGAGGTCATGGTGTCGCCATGAAAGACACCTCTCTGAAAGGTCACCTTGTTAGTTGTCACACGATTTTTTTCAGATGAGATAGTAAATCTGGTTTTTCAAAGCTGCATCAATTTCTCTACATACCTCACGATGTACGGATAAACCTTTAAGCTTTCCAAAAGACAGATGATAATTTTATGGGAGGTCGAATCGAAAGCTTTGCGTTAATGAATCCAGGCCATCGATAGGCCCCGCCGGTAAAATTTTGCGTCTTTGTAGACACATCTATCAATGTGCAGGTTCTCCCTACATTCTGCTGCCTTTCTTTGTACTTCGTTGTTCGTACATTTCTTGCCACATATGTCCCATTTTCCGAACGATCCTATCATTTATGATAGCTGTGAAGATTTTATACTTTGTTATTCAAGTAATTGGCCTGTAATTTTTCGGCTCAGCTAACTTGCCCATTTTCGGCAGGAGTACTGTGCGCCCTTCTACCAACCACTTTGGAATTGGCTCTTCCGACTTTAAATGTGGGGTGAAAATATGATACAAATACTGATTGGTCGAAGGAAACTTCTTCCATCAGAAGGTCTTGATACCATCTGGTCCCGAGACGAAATAGCTCTTCATACCTCCTAATAATTTTTTCACCTACTCGGTAGTTATGGGTGGGAATTCTTCCTCAGGTGTTATGAGGGCATCACACAGCTCCTTAAAGCTATTTATGCTCTCTGAGTTTTCATCTAGCCCGTTCTGCACTTTATAGACTTCTCTCCAAAATACTTCGAGCTCCTCTAGTTTGAGCGGTTGGTAATGCGTAACTGGAGAGTCTTAGAAAAGTTCAGATGGGTGAGAGAGAAACTGTTGGTTTTCTCTGACCTACCTCTCTCTCCGCTCTAGACTTCTTTTAGCGTCAGATAGTATCCGTATTCTCTCAGCAATATGCTGCATGATGGTCAGCAGCTTTGACTTGTTAAGTGTATAAAAAGCGGATCCGGAGCTTGCGCGCGAACAATCTGAATGCGGGACACGTACTGTCTTGCCCAGCCTATCTATATGTCGAGTTGATGCATTCGTCTTTTGGTCGTTCTATGTAACCCTCGCGTTTAGTGGCCATACTCGCATCGTAGCACTCTAGCCAGTCGTGATTCAATCGCTCCGTCCACCCAAAGGTCGCGGGATCCCGCCGATCCATTGCATTGAATCCATTTTCTTTGGCTCCCCCAGCTCTAGATTGGTCGGCATTGTTGGCCGACCCATTGTCGGGAGCCCTGCGCGTTCTGGTGTTTTGAACCGCACTTACTACAACTATGTTTGGTGTTGTCATTGTTGTTCCCACGAGAAGCTAGGGAAAGGGATTTATCCATTCTTGTAGAGCCTCGCATGCAAGGATAAGGCTGCGTACTCTGAGAGGTCGAGACCACCCCTGGACAATTGGCTGAGACTGCCTATTAATTTTTGTAACCATAGTCTATATTTTCCTACCTATATATCCTCGATGAGCTGTGAGTTGGAAGCTTTCAGAGCTAACTGATTCGATTCCTTTTGAATCAAACCGAAGGGCCTATGGCAAAGCCACCGAACGCGTGCTCGGGTTGCGGATAGAGAGTTTCTGTATTAAGGGTTTCTACTGAATATGGTTATAGTAATTAATAATCAGTCGCGGACAATCGTCCAATAATTTAGATGAAAAAACGACAGGAACATTAAAATAGAGGTTCCTCCTAGGCCCCAAGATCTGGCGGAAATGGATGCCTTCCTTCGTGAGGATATCTCGGAGGAGATGCACAACACCTACATAACATCTAGTAGACCGTGCACGGAAAAGGTTCGAAAGTTTTCCCAAGAACTAAGCACCTTCAATCACGCACTGAATAGGTCGATGCTGCTGACAATCAAGCAGCATATTGTTGACAAAAAACGTTTGTTATCTGACACGAGGAGGAAAATTTAGAGGAGGAAGAGATGGATTTGGTAGAATCAACAGTTTCTTGCTGACTCATTGCGTCTCTTTAGCGTTCCCCTTGTTTCTGCCAAAAATCCACCTAACCCCAATGAGGTAGAGACTTTTTAGAGAGAGTTATACAAGATCCCGAAAACAATGGAGTTGAAGGAAGATCCTGATAATATCATCCGCTTCAAGGAGTTTTGCGATAACCTTATAACATGTGAGGAGAAATTTCCATCAATTACTGCTGAAAAGGTAAAAAAGCACTGACGGGTTCGAAGAACTTTTCTACTGCAGGAACAGATGGTATCCAGAACTTCTGATGAAAGAAGTTTACTTCTAGATACCAACATCTAGCCAATGGTCTTAAACAACAGGATTTTTCGAAGATTGAGTCTGGGTGGAATGAGATGTACAAACAAAGCCGGAAAGCTTTCTATTCAACCTCTTCTAGACTTATCATCTGTCTGTTGGAAAGCTTGAAGGTTCATCTTCATATAGTGAAGTGCATAGAGATATTGATGCCCCTTCATAAAACTAAATTTACTATCTCATCTGGAAAATATCGAGTGGCAACGAACGTCACTTTCCATAGGGGCGTCTTTGAGGGTGACACCATGAGTCCTCTACTTTTTTGCATCACACTTCTATCCCTATCTTTCGCACTACGAAATGCTTCTGGATACCCCTGTGGCGACACTAATCATCGCGAGCATAATGTCACTCGTGTATTCTATATGGATGACTTGAAGGTCTATGCTTCTGGTAAAATCAAACTTTACAGTGGTTTAAATATTGCCAATCAGTACACAGGAGATATTGGTACCGACTTTGGATTGGAAAAGTGTTGAGAAATTCATCTGTAAAAAGGAAAGCTTATTGGCCTTCCCGAGGACCCTGAGCTTGTAGCTATAAGTGTTATTAGACATCTTGACACTGGAGAGACCTATACGTACCTGGGTGTGTTGAGTGCGCTGAGTACCTGGTGCACATACTATCTGGGTGTCCCATCCACGCGGGAACTACGTCTCTTTACATACATAATGTGGCCTCAACAGTGCTTTATTACCATCTTTGTCGCTCTTTCGGTCTTGGTCACGACCCTGCCCTGTCTCTGACGGTTTCTTCGATGGAATTTGTACAGTAAATTGGCCCATAAATTAATTCAAAAGAATTCCTGATTGTATTTAAGAGATATTTCAAGAATAAGAATCTTGTATAGTTTACGACCTTTTCTGTTAGTAAGGTGTTTTCCATCATATTTCAGCCTTTAGTATAGACCATATCCAAAGCACATGGGTTTGTTGACATTTTTCGGTGGTAGATGCATGATTATAAATATGTTGGAGTTGTAAAAAAAAGGTGGAATGAAGGGGCGGTAATGGAGTTTCGAATATCACCTTCCACGGTGACGGTTGGTTATATTAACGATTACAAAGATTACAAGCTACAAACCTGGTAGAGTATATATGTATATGTAATTAAAAATTTTTCATAAGGACAACCGCAGGATTTCGCCGGGAGCGGGTGCTAATCTGAATAATTCCACCCGCTTCCAGCGAAATCGCGGTAAAATTTCAGCCATAACCACGTCTCACAACCGTGAGATAGGTGGCTACAGTCTGTAAAGGAATTAATACGACGATCC
>NC_046658.1:23196904-23212205 GCF_010883055.1 Belonocnema kinseyi
GCCTATCTTTATGGCAAGTTGATGCATTCGTCTTTTGGTCTTATGATCAGCCATTGGTTTTGTTTTACGGTTCGCATCGGCCAAAGCTCTCGCTGCATTATAGACACAATAATTGATAGCCCAGAGGTCGGATTCACCGGAAGAATGTCCACGAAGCTCGTCATCTATTTCAGCCAGATCTTTGGGCTTGAGAGAAACCTTGGTGTTGATGTTTCTCCGGGTCGTAAAGCATCGCTCTTCATTTATTGGATGCCTGCCCGTGGTTGGTCTTAGTGTCGCCTCTCTTTCTTTGTTGCCGGCTTGTTCTAGCTGTGGTAGAGTAGGCGTTCCGCTTACATAGCCCCTTTTACGGAGTAGTTCAGCATGGTTTCGCAGACGTTGCTGCGAAAAGTGCGATAGCTCCGTGTGTTTCTCGCACCACAGAGCATGCAGCCGTGCCATGTTGGCCGACCCATTGTCGGGAGCCCTGCGCGTTCTGTTGTTTTGAACTGCACTTACTACAACTATGTTTGTTGTTGTCATTGTTGTTCCCACGAGAAGCTAGGGAAAGGGGTTCCTCCATCCTTGTAGAGCCCCGCATGCAAGGATAAGGCTGCGTACTCTGAGAGGTCGCCCGGTATCCCAGAGTCACCGTTCTAGACACCTCACCCAGGTGCCATTCAGCTTTCGGCACGGTTTTCACACCTCCGCTTGGGGGTTAATTCCTTCGGGACCACCCCTGGACAGTTTTCCGCGACTGCCTATTTATTTATTCTAAAAAAGTTATTATATGATAGTTAAATATTATGGAGAAAATTCGCAGACAAGACGGCGGTCATCAGATTAGGACGGAGCTTTGAAAGATTTTTAAAATTAGAAAAACCCACCGACGAGATTGCCGTTTTCATAGGAGGGCGAAGATCCGCAAGCTGCCTCCTCACAGCTCATCAAGGATTGCTCAATTCTCGAGCTAACATGTTGTCGTAGTCGCGCCCGTTTGTATGGTTCACTTCATTTCTCTTTAGAGTCTCCAGTCAACCCTTTACTTATGATTGATTAAAAAATCCCAAGAGAAGTGGTGAAAACATAAAACCACTTTTGTATGCATTTTAATGGCATGTTTATATTTCATGTTTCTTACTAATAATTTTTCTTAAATAATGAATTATTACATACATGACTCACAAGCTGCTTCTGGCTTTAGATCGTACCTTATTCAAACATCTGTAAAAGATAGCTAAACAATTGAATGGTTGAACCTGTTATTTGCCAAATTCAGAATAGCTTTAAATATTTAAATGTATTACTCTGTAAGCTGAAAGCAGCGAGTTATCAGTGTAAATCTCTACTGATTGTAATTAGTTACCACTTTTTGCCTGATACAAATTTAAAGTTATATAAAAAGTTATATCTTAAAAGCAAATGAATCTTGTAAGAAAATCAAAATTTCCGAAATGTGAATGAAATTATACGCAAATTAATCAAAATCCCCTCTCGCTCTTTTTTCTTGAGCTGCTCGTATTTTCGGGGATGATCATTAAATATTCGACTGTGGTTTGTTAGAAACCAAAGTGGGTTAACATTCTGCGTTGAACAATTTTATATTTATTTTGACACATCGGCCATCGACATATCGATGCAGAAATTTTACCTGCCCGCGAAGGACACTTGCAGATGGCTCGAAAAGGCAAACGATGGAATTATAAGTGAAGGCTAGAAAGACCTAGCACTACCAGCAAAATGATAAGATTGAGAGAGAAAGAGATAAGCGAGAGACCAGTAGGCAGCAAGCTCGTTTATGTTTCGTCCTATTTGTAATCGTTAATTTAACCACCCGTCGCTATGGAAGGTGATATTCGAAACTCCTTTACCGCCTTCTTCGTTCCTCCTTTTTTTTTATAGCTCCAACAAATTTATAAGCATGCATCGACCACCGAAAAAGGTCAACAAACTCATGTGCTTTGTATATGGTCTATCCTAAGGGCTGAAATATGATGGAAAAAGACCTTACCAATATAAAATGTCGTAAACTATACAAGATTCTTATTCTTGAAATATCTCTTAAATGCAATCAGGAATTCTGTTCAATTCTTTTATGGGTCAATATCCTGTAAAAATCCCATCGAAGAAACGGTCAGAGGCTGGCGTGATGGGTTGTGGCGTGATGTAGCAGGAATGTCAAAGTCCAAAATTCTTCCTTGTCATTTCTCTCTTTTTCTAAATTCTTAATCCGCATTATTCCACACCAATAATTACGACCCTCTTCTCTCTCTCTCTCTCTAGATGGGCAAGATAAAAGAATAAATCGTTTGGTGCCCAATTATTTTCTTTTGTAACATGACAGACAATATTTTTTTAAGCAGCCCACTACTGCTGAATTGTTTTTTTTGTAATAATATAATAATTTTATAATAATCTGGTTGACCGGATATCAAATGATTTATTTCTTTTAAAGAAAAAATCTTCACTAAAAACACAGGTTATTGACATTCAGAGATTTTAATAATTAGTGACAACAGCAAGATAACAACGTGGTTAGTGGATGCTGACGCCCATAACATATAAACCAGTTTTTCTTCAAAAATATTTATCGGAAGCTGGGCAACTTGGGAAGCCACCAACATAAGCTAATAAAATTATTTATATAATTTGTTACCGTTTCTAACAAACCCACTGGCTTTACGAAAAAATATATTTCAATAAAATTATAATTTTTGTAGATACAAATTTCCGTGGAAATTATTTTTTATTTCATTTTCTTAAAGAAATTCTTATCTTTGACGTTTTGACCAGCAATGCGGGTTTTTTCAGGAGTCGATAAAACAAATTATAATTCAAAAGGAAGGAGTTTTAAAGTCACATAATTGTTGCTTCGTCAACAAAATACGTGTTTTACAAAAATAAAATAGTTATCACACCTGAGTCAAAAAAACATTGAAAATAATTAAAGTAATAGTATTTTTTCAATGTAAGCCTCGAAGATTATGTAAAGGCTTTAATAATTTATAAAAGTGTCATGTCATAACTGGTATGAAGTTTACAGACGGACGATATACGATAAACTGACATTAAGAATAATAATTTTAGAGCTGACAAAGCTTGCAAGTAAAATATTATTAGAATTAATAATAGAAATGCGAATTTAATTTATAATGCATTAGTAAATTTAATTTATGCTCATTATTTTAGTTCTTAAATTTATGGAAATTTTGATATATTTACTGATAAATATTAATTCAATTATTCGTGTTTAAAAAGTATTGTTTTGCATATCGAAAATTGGTATCTTATCGAAATCGAAACGATGATTAAATTTTCATGAATGTTCTGACAAACCTGTATTTAAATTGGCAATTCTGCAATCTTTTTTATTCGCATACATTCTGCTTTTTGATCTCCTGCCAGTGTCATCTGCCAGTAGTCCATGCATTACGTCGAAGAAATGAGTTAAATTCCAGAAAAAATCCTACTAGAACAGATCAATTGCCAAACCGTGTTTTTTTTGTTGAAAATAGTTCAAAAAGTTAATTTTGTGTGGACGGATAATTCCCATTGCATCTTAGAGCAAAATGTCCAACAGAAAAAAGAAAGAAAACAAAATTCCGAACAAATTTTGTTTGAAAAATAATCCGCTAACTTCTATTGGTTCCGAGTTATGATATATTGAAAAATCCCCATTTTTTATTTTAAGCGAAAAATCACTAAGTTAAACAAAAATGTGTATCTTTGCACATAATTACTGGACGGAAAAGTGTTCCGCAGGTGAGTGAAACTAGACTTAATTTGCTGCCTGTTTTTACGGGCAAAAAAGTGGACTTTAGCTTTTTCCAAATAAATCCTGTCAAATTTAGTTTACGTTGAATGTGCCAGAGGGTGAACTAGAGTATACAAAAATCTGCGTATATCTAAAAAAAAAGTCTTTTAGACCTATTATTTTGGGAATTGTAAGGTTTCAAAAATTTCATTTTTTTCATTTTTGATTAAAATCGAAGAAGTTGTGTTTTTGGAAAATAACTCATTTCCTGTGGATCCCACCACAAAGTTCCTAGAGAATAAATGAGAGTGGAGCCAATTTGGCGCAAGATAAAAAAAAGTGTCCTAGCCCAAATAGGTCACGAGATATGACCTTGGAAAGTGCACTCTTCATGCAAAAACGTTCATATTTCGAAATTTTTGTCACAAATAAGTGTATTTGATTCATTTATGATGTATAATAGTCTTTTTTGACATTGATAAATAAATAATTGTTTATAACAAAAGCTTGCTATCACTACTTATGATTACTTTTTGGCCATTTTTTAGCATTTTTGTGGCGAAAAGTCATTTTAATTGATTAAAAATGTTTAATATCTTTTTTATTCGTAAGCAAATATTTTTATTAATAATTGTTTATAACAAAATGTTGCTATAACCACTGTTGAGTACTTTTTACTATTTTTGTGGCAAAAAAGTACTTATCATTGATTTAATATGTGATATATATTTTTATCTATAAACAAATCGTTTTTTTAATAATGGTTTATAATAATTTTTCCTAATAAATACTTTTTTGTTATTCAATTTTATACTTACCTCCAACACACTTGTAATTCTCAGTGATTTCTGTAAATTGTACATAATGAGCCGTGACCATTTTTTCGCATCAAGAATACGTATTTTTAATGCCAAAAATGGTCACAGCAAATTATGTACAATTTACAGAAATCACTGTGAATTACAAGCGCCTTGGATGTAAGTACGGAATTAAATGCAAAAAAATATTCATTAACAGGTATTGTTACAAAAAATTACAAAAAACTATTTGTTTCTTGATAAAAAATATATATCACATTTTTAATTAATTATAAAGCTTTCGTGCTACAAAAGTATTCAAAAGTGATTATGACAAGATTTCATAATAAATCATTATTAAAAAAAAATAGTACTCAACAGTGGTTATAGCAATATTTTGTTATAAACAATTATTACTAAAAAATATTGGCTTATGGATAAAAAGCATATTACATATTTTTAATCAATTGCGATGACTTTTTTGTCACAATAATGATAAAAATGGCCAAATGTCAATGTCAAAAGACGTGTTATACATGATAAATGAATCATATATACTTACTTGTCACAAAAATTTTGAAATATGACCGGAGTTCTACTTTACGGTACGCTCAAGGTTGTATCGCGTGACCTATTTGGGCTGGGATACTTTTTTTTGTTTATCTTACGCCAAAATGGCTCCACTTTCATTTGTTCTCTAGGAACTTTGAGGTGGGATCCACAGGAAATAAAGCATTTTTCAAAAACACAACTCCTTCAATTTTAGTCAAAAATGCAAAAAAAAAATGAAATTTTTGAAACCTTACAATTCTTAAAATAATAGGTCTAAAAGACTTTTTTTAGATACACTCAGATTTTTCTAGACTCTATTTCACCCTTTTTTTTGTAATTACAGAAAAATGAGTCTAGTTTCACTCATCTGTGGAACACTTTTCCGTGCAGTAGTTATATGCGAAGATACACAGTGTTTTTTTAAACTTAGTGACTTTCGCTGAAAATCCAAAGAATAGGGATTTTTCAATATATCATAACTCGGAACCAATAGAAGTTCGCGGATTATTGTCTTAACAAAATTTGTTCAAAATTTTGTTTTCTTTCTTTTTTCTGTTAGACATTTTGCTATAAAATACAAAGGGAATTATCCGTCCCCTCGAAAGTAACTTTTGGAACTGTTTAAAGAAAAACCAGTTTGGCAATTGATCGTATTTTAACATGCTGAATCCGAATCTGAAGCCAGAAATTGTTTTTATTAGATACTTTTTTTTAATGGCCAGAGAATACCCTTGGAAATGGAAAATTCACATAAAATGCGTGGAAAACTCAGTGTCTAGGCAATTGGAGTCGGAAAAGAGACTGAATGGGTCCACAATACCACCGAGAATCAATCTTAAAACCGTAAAATACTGAAGAATTCGCTGAAAAAACTATAAGGTATTGTGGACCCATTCAGTCTCTTTTCCTATTCCAATTGCCTAAACACTAAGTTCTTCACGCATTTTATGTAAATCTTCTATTTTCAAGGGTGGTTTTTTAAGAGCTAAAAACAAAACGACGTTATGAAACTTAATTTTGTCCCCGGATTTCGATTCAGTACGTTAAAATACATAGGGAATGATAGGTCTTGTCTCTGGAACCGAACACTTTCTTTTTTTTTGTGTGCCGGTGTTATCAGTGAAAATATTTTAAATAAAAACAAACAGTCTCTTTTTATACATACTTGATGGCATTATGTGGTTTAAGTCGTACTTTTTTTTTTAATGGGATACGACCTTTTTTCCCATGTGGCTCAGGACCTTATGATTTTGAAAAAAGTGTTAGATCTTTGGGACCGTGGAATTTACCTTTCAAGTATGAGGTATTTCTGAATTAATGCTTAATTGTTCGTTTAAAATATTAGCGATGATCGACGCGTGGTATTATAAAGTATGAAATTGAATAAAAAAGTAATTTTTCAAAATTGTGTGGCACCTTAGGCATCCAAAAGGAAGATTTGTCACTATATATATTTTTTATTATATCATAACCACCTAAAGAAGATCTATTCTGCGATGATTCATACATTATATATATTATTGTTATATAAATTTTGCATTAACAAATTAGCAGTTCGAGCAATTTTTGACATTTTCTGATAATTTTTTGAAGTGCTTTGTTTGGCTTGCTATTGATAATTAAGTAGATTGTCATTTCATGAAGAATGTTATTGCTATAAACAAATTAGAACCTCGAATTTTGTAGTGTGTTTAATTATTTAAGGGTTTTTTTCATTCGACTAGAATTTTATTTTATTTATGAAAATCTACCTTTGTATGGAGCAAATGAATATTTTGAATGAAAATATTAATTTCCTCAGCACATGGGTAGGTCTTCTGAAATCTATCGACGCCGGGATCAAGCTAAGAGCAAATATTTGAATGTCCAAATTAAAAGGGGACAGGTTAGCCATATGGAGTTACGTAAAGGAACATAGAGCCAGATAAATTCCTGACATTTAAGGCCCAGAACGAATCCTCTAGGTTGAAGGACGAGGCAAGTTCACGGAATACGAGAATAGTGTCAAAAGATAAGCATATTTGAATGCATTATCCTCACATGAAAAACCAAATGGCTATTTTGATACTAGCTCACAAAAACGCTAATAACTCCAAAAATAAAAGCAAAAATCTTCTGCCTTTTTATTTGGACGGGCACACACATGCGCCAGCGCACATTGCTGACCAATTCCACTGATATTCGTAAGTCGACATTGAATCTTAAATGCAGTTGAATACCTTCCTTGCAGAACAAAAGACAAATCCATCGCATCGCAAGTTCAAGTCCATATCTTCGTTCATTACTTGAAAGTACGCAAATAGTTCAAATATTCAGTGTGGTACTGCTGTAGTATGAATGCATTATTTGTCAAAAAATCTTTTTGTTGCTATTGGCAGATAGCAGCTTTTGAGCACCCTATCCCTCATTATGTCTTTCAACATTTTTGTTCTTCCCTTCACCTTAGTAGGTAACATCATATCATTTATACCCAGTTACCCACACGGAAAAGCAATTCTCATAATACGTTCATCGAAAGACCGACTTTCGTTGCCTCTTGAAAAGGTGGAATGTCGTGTTTTGCTGCGCCCAATCAGGAAACCTTACACTCCTCAGAAATCACCGCCTTTTTTCCCTGGCTATATAACATACTATTTTTGTGGACATTGGCGATTTTGCATGGGCTATACATGTGAAGAAACTAAAAAACTACGTGCATGTTACAAACGTTATTTTTTCATAATATGCATATCATACATAATTATAATAATATAATAATAATATTTCATATTACACAGGTAATAATACGTCGTCTGCCACCATCGATGACTCAAGAGCAATTTATGGAACAGATTTCTCCACTACCGGACTATGACCATTTGTACTTGGTTAAAGCGGACATGTCTCTAGGGCAAAATGGATTTTCGCGGGCTTATATAAATTTCGTTAATCAACAGGATATATTTATATTCCGCGAGAAGTTCGACAACTACGTATTTGTTGATGCCAAAGGTACCGAATACCCTGCAGTTGTAGAATTTGCCCCGTTCCAAAGGCTGCCAAAGAAAAGAATGGGCAAAAAAAAGGATCTTAAATGTGGCACTATAGAGACTGATCTGTACTATATTAGTTTCGTGGAGAGTCTAAAAACTCAGGAGAATGAAACTGGAAATAATCAACCCAAAACGGAATATTCATATCAACCTACTGATGGTTAGTACTTCCATATTATACATTTTTTATGGTTATAATTATAAAATAATTATCTAGCAAACAGTCCAATACGCCAGGTACACAAAAATAATTATAGAGTATGAAAAAAACAATGATATATCATTATGTTTGTATAACACAAGCATGATTTACATGTTTTATCAGCCAATTTTTAGTTCTAAAATTAGCCGTTTGCACAACATGAGTCCCAGACAAAAGTTGTAAAGTATACAGCATGCTTTTTAATAGGCTAGTCCAAACTTGGTTCCAATTTTTTTTTGGGATTCACGGGGCATTCAGATAGGGCATTCAGATAGGGTCTTTCTAATTTTTTGTAGGAGCTTTGGGTTGGGTCTTATGACAAATAATGTATTAGTTTTCAGAATCATCTTCCTTTAACTCTTGAGGAAAAATGACTTTAAAAGGATGCCATTTATTTCTCTGTAGCATTCGGTGAACGGATTATTTGCCAGCCAAACATCTGTGCGATATTTCAAACATTACAATAAGGATCTTCTACGTATTCCATTACATCTCATTATCGCTCTATTGTTACGGATTTAGGGCTTCCACTACGCGGCCGGTCCGTGACTGTTCGGATTTTCAAAAATCGTGTGATTTATTTTCGGATTGTTGATTTTGAAACTGGAGCATGATCAGGATGAGTTTCATTAAATAATTCTTCTACATCTTCATATGATCTTAAACGATCACAATAACCTGGCATCGTAAGCAACGTAATTCCTACAAACGAAAATATAAGCGTTCATTTGTTTTCAGTGTTGGATTTTCGTAAGTTTTCAGTAAAGCTCATCTGCGCCTCGTTATTGCAAACACACGCAGTTAAACAAGCAGTTTAATGGAGTAGGGCAGATGAATCTGAGGCACCAGCATGATCACCCAAACTACAGTTATGTTGGATTTTAATAACGAATAAACGTTTTGTTTTATGTGCGTTTCTATCAATACGTTCACTCTAATTTTATGGAATTAATTCCCACCCTAAGCTAAGGCTGCGAATGATTTTCCCGAGTTACAGTTATTCGTGCTAGAACACAAACTGTGATGTTTAAATAAAGACTCGGGATTTATTTTTGGATTAATTCGTTGAAAACTCAAAACTTGGATACATTATTTTAGCGTCTTATCTCTCAAACAACAACTAGTAACTCGCGCGAACACCAGAAGGCGTTATAATTACCTTAAGTAGATCGGCTGTGCGCGAACAAAGCACAGTAAGCGCATAACCAAAAAAGTGCGTTATCTCTGTTTTAACTTCACATTAACGGTACATTACCGGTTACCGTTTGACAACAGATTCGTAATAAATGACCCCAAAAACCCGTAAGTAACAAAATTTGGCCCATTTTATAAACATTTTATACTTTGGCTATCTTTTTCCGATTTTGACCACTGTGCAGCTGTTTGAAAACATATTAGTTTTAAAGTATTGAAACTAACCTAACTAATCTTCGAAGTTTAATTTTTGTTTCGATGCATATTTGATTTATCATAGCTCTTTAAGCTGGTTGTTTGTATGTCCAAAACGTAATTGTTGAATTTGAGATATAACTTAATTCTATTATTAGATTTTATAATTTAATACAATAATGTTCTATATTTACTTTTCTACACTAATTGATACTTTTTTATTTGATCTTGCATAATAGAAAATATTGTTCCTATTTACAAAAATCGAGTTGTTTGTTATTAAGCCACAAAGCGAAGCCCTATCATGGCGTTCCTGTATTGGACCGTAAGGCAGGGATGCCTACCAAGGAGAAAAAAGGGCAACTTTACACCGAGATAAAAGGGTGATTACATGAAAGAAAATGGGGTAATAATAAGTGGAGTTTATTACCATGTATATAGACCAATATCGGCAGGCCATGGCAGAAGGCTGGTCGTCAAGATGACGGTGCAATGTTGAAGCAGTGTTCTGACGAGGGACATTGCTTGGTTTCCGGATTTTCCGCCTGGAGATGACTGAGCAGCAGCTTCGTAGGTGGAGATCGATAGCTTGGCCGACAAGTACAAAAAGCGAGCGTATTGACAAAGCACATATTATGGAAAATGGGCGAGACCAGTGCTCAGGCGAGCGAGCAAACAAAGGCTGATGACGGGACGTGCCACCGCTCGGGACTTCAGGACCCCTTGGAAGATTCCGGCCCATTTCGAATACGACCCGGCAACCCTTTAGTGCGGGGCCTTACTGAGCCTGAACTGCTAAGTAACAACTCTGTTATAATTGCCCATTCAATCCCTTCTTCTCTAAAATAAAGCTGCCGTGCCTTTAAATTATTTCGTGTTCCTTAATTTCTAATTTTAGTAGGTTCTTTATTTCTTTTTGTTTATTATATCCCAGTCCTCCTGTAAGTAACTTTGCTTGTTAGGGTCTAGAGTTGCACAATTCTTTAAAAATCTGCAAAGTCTAATGTTATAAAACGAGCCATGTATTACGTAGATTGGGTAGGGTATTGATTTTTTGGAAAACTGACAGTGGAATCCTTCTGAGTGTTCCTTAGTTTTAAATGTAATAATTGCTGTGCTCTCGTTGTTTCTTCACTTTTGATCTTCCTCCATGGTTATCTTCACGCTGAAACATTTATGGAAAGAAAACAGAAAACGCTTCCGTGGAGTCATTTGCCTTGAAATATCTTATTCTTAGGGTCGATTTTACTTTGAGTCTATTCTGTTTCAGTTCAGTTGCTGTTTTTTTCAATTTATTTATACATTATTAGTGTTGAAAATCCAATTCATACTGTGTAAACTGGTTCATTAACAAAAGTGAGCTTAAGTTTGTTTATATAATTCTTATCATTTTTTCACTTTCATTCATCTTAAATGAGAATGTTACTTCTATTTTGTTTTAGGAGTCAATGTTGCATTATCCTTAAAGTAATTTATTAGTTATTTTACAGTAGTTGAATTTAGAGTTTTGTTTAGAGTTCTTTTCGAGTTAATTTGTGTCTTTAATGTCATTTAACCCTTGATCAAGTCTAACTATTTTAACTTAAGCTCATTAGTATTTTATACGCCTACGTGCCAATATTTGTATTTACGTTTTATAATTCAAAATCCTTTATATTTGATTCGCTAATTCTTTCTTCTTACGGGTTTTTTAAATCATACGTGGCTGGACATACCTTTTTTGATAATAAATGAACCTTCATTTTGGGCGTAGAGCTCAACTGCGTTATTAGCCGCTTTGTTTTATACTTTAGTTACACTCTTTAAAACCCTATTTTCTGTTTTGAATTCTACCTGTCTTCTTGTTAAATCACACCTGTTAGCTTGTCTATTATTTGCCTGGTCTACATTTTTCTGAACTTTCTCTTTTATAATTTGTTACGGGCTCAGTGTATCAATCCATTTATATAAGTTTTTGAACTCTATTTCACCGTCGTTTTCCATATTTTTTTTTCTGAGGAATTGAAGTGTCAAATTCGTGACCTACAATTAAAAACGCTGGAGTGAATAATGTTGACTCGTTTTTGCTAGTATTTATCACGAACTGCTAATCGTCTTCATAGTCGGCCTAGATATAGTAATAATTTTCTATATAGGTTTTAGTTATTTGTTTAATTGTCCTATTGTATTGTTAGATCGGGTTTGCTTGTGGGTAGTATTTTAGCGTTTTCATATGTCTTATCCCGAATTTTTCTGATAGTTCTCGCAAGGTTTTATTCACAAATGCGGTGACGTAATCCATGTGGACAATCCAAAATGTTCCTAAATCAGAATCACATGCTTCGGAAATTTAAATTGGGTCGACGAACACTAATAAGATGTACTAATTTATTTTTTGAACTCTGTAGTGGGCCCATATCAGCTGCTGCCATGGTCCATGGTTCTCTATAACCTTTTCCCGAATCAATCCTATCTTTAGTTACTTTATTTCACACTTTAAGAGATCTGGCGGTTTTTTAGGTAACTAATCATGTACGAATACCAATACCCCTAGCCAGAAGTAATGTTCTGATATTTTTGCGTCAGTTTTCTCTGAGTCTAAAGGTCCCGCCTGGATTTCGTCCTGGTTTTCTCGTAACACATGAGCTCTTAGTTGTTTAGCTATGAATAATCTGTTTTCTCTTTGACGTCAGCTTTCGTGGTTTCACCAATACAAAGCTAACGCAAAAGCTGTATTTTTTGTTGATACTCCTAATCTCGGGATCGCATTAGGGCAAATATTCGAACTACATTTACGGTCTACGACTATATAGTCGTATTTTAGTAGCTGTAATAACCATCTGCCTAATCAGTTTGTGAGGTTTTTTCAGTTATCGAGCTACTTTAAAGCTAAGTGCTTCGTTATTACTTCAGAACTATAGCATTCTAGATGTGGGATAAATTTTAAATGGCCCAAACCATCGCTAGGTATAATTTCCAGATGCCGAGTGCCGAGAGCCGAGATTCTATACAGTTGAAGGCTTCTACTCGCGTTTGCAATTAAATAATTTACCCCGTCTATGATTTGAGTAAGTACGTCTCCTAGTACCGTATTACTTGCGTCAGTTTCGAGCTGGAAGGAATGATTCAAACTCGGGAAGGTCAAAACTGGTGCTGATGTTAACAGGTCTTTAATTTTTTGAAAAGCCTTATCCTGCTCTAATTCCCAATCCCATGTTTTATCTTTTTCAATAGTCTGGTAATTGTTTCTATTATCTTGGCAAAGTATGGACTAAATGTTGTGTACCAACTTGCATTACCTGTAATACACTGTAATTATACAATATTTCTAGGTTTAAGGTATTGCGTGATCGTTACATTTTTCTCGCATGTTTTGTCTACCATAATGTTTGTCAGGAATTTCTGTGATCAAGGGTAGTGGGTGCAAGTCTTTATGGCATAATATGAACTTTTCTGAAGTTTAGGTAAGATCTATAATCTTTACCTGGTTTTTTATCATAACTATAGGTTTTGACCAATCAAAACATTGGTTTCTATTATTTCCTATTTTAATAATTTATCTATTGCCTGATAAATTATTTCTTGCATTTTTGGGCTTACTTAGTGATATCGCTGTTTAATAGTATCATGACTCTATACGTCAATTTTGTGCTTTTTTAAGTTGTGGCTCTATGTTCCTTTCCTATATAAAGCTTTATACTATTTTATAAAAGCTTTCCTAGTTGGGATTGCTGGCTTTCGTTAAGCTCAAGCATACCTTAGTAAATTTTTGGCGAAACGTTATTTAATTTGTTAATTTTTCCTAAACTATCCCAGATTTTATTTAATATAATCGCATTATTTTTCGAATTAATAAATTGATTTCTGTGTGTGTGTGTATGTGTGTGCACCGAATAAAGGGGGCTTACTCTAAAAAAATTGAAATTGAGGTTTTTACACAGTTCGACAGATTCTGAGTTGCTCTTTTTGATAAAAGCGTAGACAAAAATTTCCGAGCATTATTATTGGTAATTATTGAGTTGTTAATTACCCGAAAAATCGGGCTTTCGCTCGAGAGTTCGAGATCCCGTGAAACACCTCTCACCACTCACCACTTCATCTCGGCGTCTCTTGAATACCCCGGCAGTGAGCCACGTCTATGACCTATATCTCTCCGTGGGAATGTAATTGTAAGTGGAGAGGGAAGATTTTGTGAGTCTTCCTTATCTATGAAGAAATGTTTCGGACAAAGGTTGACCAGGACCGAGAACGATATTTGACTGTACCATCACTTTTGAACTTGACGACAATTTTCACTGTCAAATTGAGGTCAAATTTCTGAGAAACTACTAGATGCCATTTTTCTTAATTGTCTTGGTTTTTCGGGATAACCAAACGTTCTAGATGCTTCACAAAAGTCGATGAAATGTTGAGGTGTACATCGCCTTGACCATCATGACTTTCAGGTCAATTTTCAAGCTCACTTGACGGTCAATACGATTTTTTTTAGATTGAACTCTGTGTCCGGATGAATTTTTTTTGTAGACTTCAAGCTGTGGATTATTATCATTACAGCCCCCCAATACACCCAGGCAGTAAGAATCATTTCGGATAAGATGTAAAGACTGTGACTATGTATCAACAATTTTAAGAGCTCTGAACTATCATGCTTACCACATTACTCTAACGCAAGCTTTAAGTTTCCATCATACTTTTGCGTGCATTAATTTTTGTCGATAGACTTTGCAAACTGTACAGATTGATTCTAGTTTCTTTCGATATCTACTTTTCTCATATGAAAGTAAATTCTATAGCGACGGACTGTCATTAGCGATAACTGTCATTATTGTTGGAACGAAAATCCTCACTGGTACAGACCGATGGATCATCAAAATCGATGGAGTGTTATGGTGTGGTGTGGAATAGTAAATGGCTACTTAATTGGACCCTACTTTTTTGACGGAAACGTTGACAGACACACTTACTTAGAGTTGTTAATGATCCATTTACCTGGACTATTGGAGAACGTTGACTAAGAAACAAGATAAAGAATGTGGCTTTAACAAGATGGTGCTCCGCCACATTTTACACTCATCGTACGTGAGTTTTTGAATTTAAATTTCAATGAGAGATGGATTGGACGAGGAGGTCCATTCGAATGGCCTCCCTGCTTACAAGTTCTTACATCACCTGATTTCTTCTTATGGGGTTATACTAAAGACGTAATTCTTGCTGAGTGACCCACAGCAAGAGAAGATCTGAAGAAAGGATTCGGGCAGCTTGCGCAGCCATCTCTCGAGAAACTTTACTGAAAACTGTTTACGGTTTTGAAATGCGTCTACATTTGTATTTTCAAGCCAATGAAAATCACTTCGAACAGTTAATCCGTGGCTGATTGTAACACTGGCAGTAATGGTGAGAGGCAAGGGGAACTCACGACAAGAAATCACCCCAAAGGAAACAGAACTTACTACGTCCACGGCGTTGTTTGTGGTTAACGCTAAAAGTAAGGACAAAGTTTTTTTTTTTAACTAGTCACAGAGAAGTGACATTGTCAAGATTTTCACATTTGTAACGACATAGTCACATTATTTACATCTTATCTGAAATGGGTGTTACTGTCTGGGTTTTTGTGCGG
>NC_046658.1:23212215-23230255 GCF_010883055.1 Belonocnema kinseyi
CAATTCACAGCCTGCAGTCTACAAAAAAAATCATCCGGGCACAAAGTTTAATCGAAGAAAAATCTTCTTGACCTTTAAGTATCGTTTCTCAGATATTTTAACTTAATTTTTTACCTTTCCAATGTGGAAGGAAGCTAATTGGCATACGGTTTCAAGGTGTATGAAACATTCAAATAATTAATTAAACTAGCAATACAAAATTAAATTTTCAAATCAATTAGTTCGTGTATGCTATTTTACAGAGTTATTATTTTTATACGTCAATATTGAAAAAGTATTTTACATACGATTATGGCGTATTAATGTATTAGTTCCACTTTTTCGAAATTGCATTATTCTTTCTAATAACTCGGAATGATTAGTTAGTGTACGCCATTTATGGGTAGGATTGATGTCCGCTAAGTATACTTATAATTATAAATAACAATTATGAATTATACTCAGTTAACATAAAAAATTCTTTTTTCTTTCGTTGACTAGACATTCCAACCTCAGCTGTCAGAATACTTAGAATTCCATATTGCACCCCTCCCCAAAGGGTGGGGATTAGAGGGCCCCAATTATCGCCCCCTTTTGTGTGATCCATGGCCGCGCCAGTCGCGCGCTCGCGATTACTGATGTCCCCGAAGAATAATTGGACAGGAAGAAGTAGTTGTGCGTTACCCGTTTGGGCATTGTTACACAATCTGAGAGAAATTTGACAGGACTGGAATTTAAAGTGACGCTTATTATGTCTGGGAAACAGTCCACAAGCGGGAAAAACCACGCTATCTGTTAATTTATTTTCTGAAGGAAGAGAAAGGAGAAGAGGAGGAGAACGAGGTAGAGAGGTTGAAGAAAAAAAGAAATTTTCTGATAGGTCTGGAGGGGGGAGACCAACTCGAACTAGGTGACTTCTTAATGAGAAAGTGTTTTGACATCGCGTGTTTGCGAAGAGAATCATAATTATATTTCCCTACAAAGGAAATATGTTCAAAAGGCGATAATGATGCAGATTCGTAAAATTAAATGGCCGTTTCTCTGATATACTCTGAAATGTATAGCAGTTGGAATTCTCTGTGAAGGACAAAGTTCTTAGTATATCTAGAAGCTTTTGTAATTCGTCTGAGAAATTTATTTTGAATTATCTGAATGCGCTTAATATTGCTTTTTTATGTCCCTCCCCATATTGCACATGCATAAGTTATGATTGGTCGGCCAAACATTTTGTAGATTAGGATTCTATATTCTGGTTTTAGACTCGAGTGTCTATTAATGATAGAATTAAGGCGCGACATAACCCAGAGGGCTTTTCCCTTAGCTTCCTGGATATGCTGCTTACAATTAAGACGTTTTTGAAATTTGCCTACTAAATATTTTACGGAGTTTTTCCATTCTATTAGTTTGTTAAAAATTTGAGGTGGATCTATTTTAGCTGGTCTTCTGACTGAGGAAAGAATTGATTCTGACTTTGTGACATTTATTTTTATTCTCCAGATATATAAAATGTTAAGTTGTTGACCAGGGTGTAATAATATTCTAATAGATGCAAGACAAAATGTCAGTCAATTACTGCTCAATTTATTGAAATTATGTCTGAGAGGTTCTCAGTACATATTTGGTAGACGTTTCGACTGTAAGTCGACAGTCCTCATCAGTATAAAATATTTCTTTCTTCGAAATTTTTCACCTGTTTGCCACTACCTCTAGCACTTCGCCATTCCGACGGGTACTTGTGCGGCAAACCTGCAGATCGAAAGTACAAGGTCCCTCATGTATTTTACAAGGGCAATTAGTTTAGGTCTCGATACCTCTTTTTCTTTTCATTCTCCTTGGCTATGATGTTTTTGTCAGATGGTGCCGAAAATTCGATAACGAACATGGTTCGCTTCTCGAAGTCAAGAAGAACCAAGTCAGGCCTCAAGTGAGCAACAGAAATAATTGTCGAGAATATAAAGTTCCAGCTTATGCGGCACTTCATTCTCGACAATTGACTCGATTTCCCCAGGAGCATTTAGAGGAGTAATATTAAGGTTAATGCCGTAAGAGTGACAGAGATGGTAATAAAGCACTCTTAGTGCCGCATTGTGCCTTTGGACGGCGTGCGATGTACAGTCGCGGGACAGAAGACGTAAGATGTATGCTTTCGTTCGTGTGTATAACCTTTCTTGTCCCGATATCAAGGGATCTGAGCTCGTTCTTCGTCCATTGAATTACCGGGAGGGCAAGCATGTTCGTTGCAGATACTTTGTTCCTCGCCGACATTTCGGAAGACCAAATTTGCCGGATGAGCCGTTTGTATCTACTTCGGAGAGTATTCTTTATAGATGTCACATCCTGAATGCGGCTCTGTGGCACGCCCTGGTATGTATAAGTCTTTCCAGCGCAAAGGTGTCGTATAGCGCTTCTATCAACGAGCTCAGGATCTTCAGGGATGCCATTATGTTTTCCTCACTTCAAATAAACCTTGGCGCATTTGTCTAACCCAAATTCCATTCCAATTTCCTTAGTATATCGCTCAACGATCCCTAGAGCTATAAGTAGTTGCTCTTTGTTTTTAGCATAGATCTTAAGATCGTCCATGTAAAAGACATGAGTGACCTTGTACCATCGATCTGCAGATTTGCCGCACAAGTACCCGTCGGAATGGTGAAGTGCTAGAGATAGTGGCATTAATGTAAGGCAAAAGATGAGTGGGCTCATGGTGTGGCCCTGAAAGACTCCTCTCTGAAAGGTGACCTTGTTAGTTGTCACACGATTTTTTCCAGATAAGATAGTAAATCTGGTTTCCAAAGCGCCCTTCCACCAAGTACTCCGGAATCGGCTCTTCTGACATAAAATATGAGGTGAAAATACGGGCCAAATGCTGCTGGGTTGAAGGAAACTTCTTCCAATAGAAGTTTTTGATACAATCTGGTCCCGGTGCGGAATAGTTCTTCGTCCCTCTTAATACTTTTTTCACCTCCTCGGTAGTGATGGGTGGGCATTCTTGATCAGGTGTTATGAGGGCATCACACAGCTCCTTGAAGCTATTCATATTTTCTGAGTCTTCGTTCAGCTATGCTGTACTTAGTAGATTATTCTCCAAAATACTTTGACCTCATCTGGTTTGGGCGGGTGGTCGACAGTAACTGGAGGGTCTTGAAAGAGTCGAGATGGGTCAGAGAGAAACTGTCGATTTTCTCTGACCCACTTCTCCCTCCGCTCTAGACTTCTCTTAGCGTCAGATAGTATCCGTATTCTCTCAACAATATGCTGCCTGATGGTCAGCAGCTTTGACTTGTTAAGTGTGTGATAACGGGTCCGGAGTTCGCGTGCGAACTTTCGAACCTTGGTGGTAAAATTCCTGTCAGATGTGATGAATTCAATCACACACTGAATGCGGGACGCGTACTGTCTTTCCCAGACTATCTTTATGGCAAGTTGATGCAGTCGTCTTTTGGTTTTATGATCACCGTTGGTTTTTTTACGGTTCGCATCAGCCAAAGCTCTCGCTGCATTGTACACACAATAATTGATAGCCCAAAGGTCGGATTCTTAGGCGTTCCGCTTACATAGCCCCTTTTTCGGAGTAGTTTGGCATGGTTTTGCGGACGTTGCTGCGAAAAGTGCGATAGCTCCGGGTGCCATGTAACCCCGTTTACGGGCCACACTCGCATCGTAGCACTCTAGCAAGTCGTAATTCAGTTACTCCATCCATCCAAAGGTCCCGAGATTCCGCCGATCCATCGCATTGAATCCATTTTCTTTGGCTCCCCCAGCTCTAGAGTGGTCGGCATTGTTGGCCAAACCATTGTCGGGAGCCCTGCGCGTTCTGTTGTTTTGAACCGCACTTACTACTACTATGTTTGGTGTTGTCATTGCTGTTCCCACGAGAAGCTAGAGAAAGGGGTTCGTCCATACTTGTAGAGCCCCGCATGCAAGGATAAGGCTGCGTAATCCGAGAGGTCGCCCGGTATCCCAGAGTTACTGTTCTAGACACCTCACCTAGGTGCCATTCAGAAACCCTAGGTACTGGGATCCTCTATCCGCAAGCCGAGGACGCGTTCGGTGGTCATATATATGCTGTAGGCTAATCTAATTCATGAGAATCGGGTATAATGTGGTAGTTTTATAAGCGAAATACAATTTCATGACTTAAATTAGTAGTATATTACATCAAAATTAGGGTTAGACACGTCTTTACCGCAGAGAGGTCAGTGTTTGCAGGCATATGTTATCAGTCTATAGAGCCTTCTGAAAATTGTGATTCCAAATGCTATTTACTGAAATGATAAAAGAACGTCCTATATGGAATGAATGTTTTTTGTCCGTGGTGATGATCACTGACTGAATATTTTTCTATTTCGTTTTCTCCATCTGCCAAATTCGTCGGAGGCCAGCTCATATTTAACCTTGAATTTTTTGGGTACTAATTCTTGCTTTGCTTCTTTTACTTCTCCATTCATATTAAGAGGTGGGATTTTGGTTGTTTTCTTCAAGATTATTGATTGGTAGTTTCGTGGGGCGTGAGATTTGAAAAAATTTCGTTCCGAGGTAAAGTTCGATGTGTGTGTGTGTGTGTGCTGCAGTAAATTAATTAAATACATTATACGTTATTCAGTGGCCATTTGTGGAACTAATTAGCTGATTGTGCGGTGGGCTTTGGAACTAATTAACTACTGCTAGCTGGACGGTATAGTATAGGGCTATCTTAACTCTCACTTTTCTGGGGGTTTAATATGTTCATAACATGGTGGTTTTGAATAAATATCAAATTAAAGTACATGTAGTTGCAGTATTCGGAATGTGAAGAGGTGCTAACATTCAGCGCACGTTTAAACTAGCCCTCTGCAACTACTGTGTGTTGGCGTTAGTTTACTGGTGCGATCAAGTGAATCCAGCATCGCAGATGACGCTGGGAGTTTTTCCAGTCGGGTTTTACAGGGAAAGCATATGCAAAATTAGTTAGAAATTAATTTAATTGATATTCGTGATGAGAATCTGTATTATGCGTCACATTATTGAAATTTCATATCTTTTTAAAGATTATTGTCATTGTATTAAAAAAATTTGTTGAATTTTTTTTCTAGTTGCGGGAGATATCAAAGGCTTCAATCGTAACACGGAGGAAATTAATTTAAATTATTCTTCAACTCAAGAAAAAAATTAAACTTATAATTATACTAAATTTTATTATTAAATTCCAGATTTGCCTATACTAATTATATAAAGTATTTTTGTAAAAAGTTAAAAAAACATGGTGAGACACAATATATTTTTTTATTACATATAGTTACAAAAAAAAGTGCTTGACTGATAACGTAATTTTTAATCTTAATAATGTAAAATTATATTTAATAAACAAAACGACTATTATGAAATATAAAATTTAATTAGAAATTAAAATTAAATAATAGATATTCAATTTTTATATTGGGGTAAGAACTGAACGTCGGGTAGCATGTTCGCTATTATGTCACACCTTCGTTCAGCACATGGATATTGAAATCATTTGTTTAAAATTAGGTCGTTAATTATAAGATTGAAACACTTATTCAAACGACCATACTGTTTAAAAACGATTTGAAACTTTTAACTAGAGAAAAGATTCTAATATTTAGGTAAACAAGACTGTTGTCAGTATGCGTGTCTAAAAGAGAAGCAACTTAACATTTGGAAGGATTTTCGTTTGAAAGGAGAGCGTTGTGACGTAGAGGAGAATGTTTAAATAGTTAGATTAATTTCTTTAAAATGTTAGCTCTATTATAGTAGATTAAGCATTCCTGAACTGGGTCTGAGTTGTACTCATCGTAAATTGGATCAATAAAATCGGAAAAATCTCCGTCTTCGTGTTCATTTATAGAACTCAATTTTTCTCTAAAATATTCAACTGCAGTTCTTTCTTTGCTTTTAAATATATTATTTTAAATCTTGACATATTAAGTAACAGCTTTAGTGTTTCAGTTTTAAAATCAGTGCAGTTATCCAGTTTCGGAGGCTTTAATACTTTTAACACAGATAGGATTTCATAAATTGGAAAGAATGTTGGAGTAGAAGGATGGTCGTTGCTTCCACATGACAATATTGCTGTACCAAAACACCTCTGCAAAATAAATAAACGAAAGCGAAATTAATTGTCCAAAACTGAATGCAAAGTCATTCTCAAGCCTTGTGCTGTCTAATCAGTCAAAAAATCATCTGCCGACAAAAATTCATTTCGGACTTTTTTTGCCCAAGATTCTAGCCATTCAGTGCTATTTAATATGATCTGTAATAATACAAAGTTAGGAATAAAGTTGACAAGTATTCAGGAAGCAAAGCTAATGCAATTCTAATAAAATAAGCTTCCAATCAATCATATTTGGAACCTATTTAAGGTATCAAACAATATTTTGATTCTTTCACAAAATAAGGCTGTTTTAGAATATTTCAAATCCTCGAAATATTTAAATTGTATAAAATACGTAATTGAATAAAATTAACTGCAGAGCTGAATACATTCTTATTTTTAAAAGTGATTGCGGATATGAATGATCTGAAGTTACTCTCGGGCAGAGCTTTAAATTTCTAACCCTTTCCTTATCGTGTTCATGAACCAGTCGAAAATGATGCTAATTTACGTCACGTTTGTCTGGATAAATCTGAAATTTATAAAAGTTAAAGTTGCTTTTTCTAAATAAATATTTTATACATCGATTGTTCTATTATTGAAAAGCCTATGCCGAACAGGTTTGTAGCTAGTGTTGGAGAATACAAGAACTTTTCAGTCACTAAAAGTTGGGTTAACAAACCAGTTCTTAAAGTTTTCGAACTTTCCACTGCAACAAACTTCTGACCAAAATTTTCGATTCGGACTAGCAACATCAGCAATAACACCATGCCTTTTTGAAGCAAATACACTTACTGGCTCAGAACTGTCACCTGCCAATCTGACCCATAAAAATAAGACCATAGTCTGCTTGTTGACGTATGCCAGCAGTTCCTAATTTGCCATCTCCAAAATCTTAAAGTATTTTTATTCAAAATGCAATATTAGTTTTCAACGCGATCAAGTGCAAAAAATAAAATTAAAAATTAAAAAATACCTTTGAATTGCGCGCACGCAATGTTAGGGAAGCATATGATTACTTCTTTTCTGATGTATTCTCACATTATCTCGTTCAAATAATTTGAGACTCGAAAAGTCAGCACGTTGTTTCTTGCATTTCTGAAATCGTATTCTTTTCTCTAAACAAGTTTTTCTTCCTCTACAGCAGTGACCACAGTAGTCTTCCTTTAAATTATTTGTAGACAAGAACATTGAGCACATTTTGTGGATATATGTGCCTTCGTTATTAGGATCTATCACACAAGAACCTATAGGACCCCATTTATCAGGAATTTGGAATCCTTTCCAGACAACGTCTTCATCTATAACTCTTAAGATATTTTCCACATCTTGAATGTTAAAAATTTGTCTATGTAAGTCAAATTTGTCGAGGCCTACCATCCTTACAGAAATATTAACTAGTTCTTTAAAATCTGTTTCAAAACAACTGATTCTCTGCAGAGGTTTTTGATCCCCCCCCCCCCCCCCCCCCCCCCCCCCCCGAACTCTTATCCTAATCTGTTGACTAGATTGTGCATTTTGATATCCTAAAAAAATATTTTGTCTAGACCAAGAAATTAGAAAAGAAATTTGACTTTCCTCTCCTAAAATAGTTTTAAATAGGTTATCATAAAACGACGAAATTTCAAGAATCTGAAAGACAAAGGATTGATTTTATGGATTTTGAATGGGGTCTAAAGGATCAAAGGAACTTGGAAATAGATTTTGGGCACTTAGGAAATAGAGAAGGAATGACAGCTTTCTTCAGCCTTGATTTCTTATATTTGCTCTTTATAAAAGAAATGTTTAAAAGGTTTTAGTAAAGACCAAAACTTGTTACACTTCAGAAAAATTGTGATCAAATGAGTTGAACTCACAGAAAATGATTCGCAATAAAGTATAAAAATAAATTACATCATTAAATTAATAAATAATTAATTAAAAGAATAGTTAAATTTAAACAAAAAAATCAGAAGGTATTATGACAGTTTACCCAGCCCCTTGAGGAATAAAGCTGGGAGTAACGTAATAAAATTTGGCTCAAGTTGGAATAAATAATTACCTTAGTTTTGGTGCCAATTGCCGAAAAGCTTCAAAAAGAGAGCTTAATTATAGTGAGTGCCAGAAATGTTGGAAAACCAACAAAAAAATGTTCGTAGAAAAAAAAAGAATTAATAGTACTTATTCATTAATAAGTAGAAGGTTTAAGAAAAACATTTTTGTTTTGTTTTCCTGAATGGCGTGGTTCGACAAAGTCATACAATTACGTTACATTTTTGTCTTTCGGTTCATTAAGCTCTAGGCCTCTTTAAGCAAGAATAAACAACAAGACGGAAATCTGCTAAACCTAAAACAACATTTTTAAAAGAGAAAATTTTCAAACTCCGTGTCATCTATCCTTTGCAGGCTATTTCTACAAAATGGCAGAACGCCCTAGAATACTCGCGGCGAGATCGTAAATCATCCACAAGAAAAAAAAAAGGAAAAGAAACTTAACACTTCAGAATCATAATCCTCATAACAAATGAAGAAGACCAAACAACGCCTGCCTCGCTTCTGTGAAACGCGAAGTTCCACTTACTTGTTTTTAGAATAGAACTCACCAACCTTGGCGGAAAATAGACTTGTCCAACGAGTTTCGGCAATGGCACGTAGTACCCTCCCTGTCCTGGTTTACGTTGCGAATGGCCAACACGAACTAAGGTGCTGCGTCACCTTGCCGCCTTCCCTTTCGTCTTCTTTCGGTCACTCACTCGCTTCAGCAAGTTCTGCCCTCATCAGCTTGACGTTTAAGATGGGGTCGGCAGAGTAGATCGTGTGATAAACCCCCGTCTAGTGATCGTGCATAAATTACTGCTGGGGACTGGCGCGCGGGTAATGGCAAAGATTACATTGTCTGGTTAGATTGACCAGTGTGAGGTGATCTTAAAGGTGGTGTGTGTGAGATGAGAAGTGCGTTTTCCGTATTCCCAATGAAGCTGCAGGAACTCCTAAGGTTTTCATTATTAATTGAGTCTAAGGAGCGTCCTTAATGATAGGCAAGCTATCACATTACAGTATAGTTTCTTTTTAATTTTTTATATTACCCTTAATACATTCTTTGAAATAAAGATAACGTTTCAGCTGAATGTAAGATGTTCGTTATTGTTTATTAAAATATACAGTTTGCAAGTAGGACGATGGTCTTGGGGGCTAAAGCGTAGGCTTTTGACCCACTCCGTCGGCTTTCGGGTTCGATTTCTGCCTCACCCCCTGGAAGAGCATCGGTGGCCCATGCGGTGAACACTAGCCTGTAGGTAGCCTCCCACCACCAATTAAGTGTGTGGGGGTGTGTAAAGGAATATTTCTACGATATTTTTTATGAAATTGAATAGTTCTCATTTAATTTTTTATATTTCTAGACAGGAATTTTGTGATATAAAAATATGGTTTTACTTTAAGATAAAATGTTCAATATTTTTATTAGAATACACAGTTCTTATTTAATTTGTTATAATTCTACAATAATTTCATTTGAAATAAAGGTATAGTTACAATTTAAGACAAAATATTGGATATTTTTTATCAAAATGCATAGTTCTTATTAAAGTTTTTATATTTCTACGAAAGAATTTTTTATATAAAGGTATGGTTGCATTTTAAGATTAAATGTTCGATATTTTTATTAAAATACATAGTTATTATTTAATTTTTTATATCTCTACGAAGTAATTATTCAAAATAAAGATTTAGTTTCATTTGAGAATAAAATTTTAGACATTTTGAAATATTATACATAGTTGTTAAAAAGTTGTAAATATTTTTACAAATTCTAAAAATTAAGATATCATTACAATTCAAGAGGAAATGTTCTATATTTTTTATTAAAATATTAAAATACAGTGTTTAGTTCATTTTTTATATTTATACACAAGAATTTTTTTTAAATATAGACTTCGTTTCAATTTAAGATTAAATGTATATATACAACCTTCCTTATTTCGTTGTTTAAATTAACAATTATTTTAATTCATAAATCCTTTCATAATTTTAATATGCAATTTATTTTTACACTTTGTCAAGGCAAAAAAAAATAAACCGATGCGACCGGCACTGCCGCCGTGCGGTATCACTTTTATTTTATATCTTACAAAGAGTTTAAACAATAATGTGGAAATTATTATATAAACAACAATAATATATACTAACCTTACTAATAATAATAACCTTACAATTAAAGAACAATAAATCATTTTAAATATAAATATTTTATATTTATACTTGGCGCTATCAGAACAGTGATTTCATCCTCTACAACCGTTTTTGGCTCACACAAAATATCTACTTTTAAAAAATGTTTCTCGCAGACGTGTTCTCCATTTTTCACTACAAAATTGTCCCTTTGGATGGCTTTTTTACATACTTTAAGATTTTTATGCTTTCTGGCACGTAAAAGAAATTAAATTTGTTGAATCAGCTGTCATAACTTGACTTACATCCAGAGACAATACACGGCTTTTTTAAAATTTTCATGTGAATTAGATTACAGTACATTTTATGATTTTAAAGAGACCTGGTAAATAAGCGTAATAATATAGGTTATAATGTGGTTAAAATGTATCACGTTAATCACTGGTATTTCAATGTCCACTGATTCCTGTGGTAATATTACACTTTTATGATAAAATTGATAAAAATATTGTGGAATTGCACTATTAATCGCTGCAAGTTCATCACTTTTTTTACAGTGTAGCTTTCCTATTCTTGACATATTAACAGAGGCTGAAAAGATTCCCAGCGCCATCTATGCTTAACGCTTCACTTGATCATAGTAGTGAACTATCTAGTAACGGAAAGATAATGGTAGAAATAAATGTTGTGCTAGGTGACCTGTCCAGAAATATAAAATTTTCTTTTAGAGGATATAATGTCCTATTTATTTAAATAAATACTGGATATATATATATTTATTATAATTTAAATTTTGGACTTGCATGTTAGTGGCGGGATTTGGTCAAATAGGAAAAGTGAGGGAGTTTGAGAGAGGATCTGAGGGTAAGAGATGAGAAATGGGAAAAGGAGGTAAAATAGCTGGGGGGAAAGTAGAAGGATTGCACAGGGAGGTGGTGTTGGTAAGGAAGGAAAAAGAGGATTAAATGAAGCAGATGGAAGATAAGATTAGGATGTGGAAGGAAAGGGCAGGTCTGAATATGAGTTGAGGTTGGAGAGAAGAGACATAACAGATAGGAGAAGTAATATAGTAATAAGAGAATTGAAGGAATGGCTAGTTGGGGAATTACAACAGATGTTCGAGAAGAAAGGAAGAGTGAAGTCGTGGTGGGATAGGGAATGTCAAATGATTTGAAGATTCATTTCAGGGAGCAGATAAATGGAAGAGATTTAAGGGGATTAGAAGAACGAGGGAGGTGGATAGAGTGGAGTTGAATGACGAGGAGATAGAGAAGCAGACAAGGAAGTTGAAAAAATCTAAGGCAGCAGAGCTGGATGGGGTAGAGAACGAAGCGTGGCTGTTTGGCATACAAGAGGTAAGGCAGAGGCTGAAGAGAATAGTGAAAAAAGTTTGGATGGGGAAAGGATTCTCAAGAGGGTGGAAGGAGGGGTTTATCGTACCACTGTATAAGAAAAGGCATAGAGAGAGGCAGGAAAATTAGAGAGGAATTATGCTAATGAATAATGCGTACAAATTATACGCGATGGTGTTGGTAGATAGACTGCGCAAGGATGATGAGGGAAAAGAAATATTTCCGGCGGACTTGTAAGGAGGGATGGAGTACTATTGACAATATTTACGCCTGGCAACACGTGGTGGATAGCGAAATAACCAAAAAGGATGACAAAGTGTACGCGTCTTTGTAGATGTAAAAGGCGCGTTACCGTCGATGGGTAGGGGGAGGCTTTGGAACGCAATGGAACAGAGGGGAGCGAAGATAGGACTGATCGAGAGGGTAAGGGAGGTATATGAGGAGACGAAAGGTATGGTGAGAGGAGGGGTGGAAATCTCTGAGGGTTTCTGGATAGATAGGGGGTTGAGGCGAGGGTGCCTGCTTAGCCCAACGCTTTCTGGAATTTTAATCGCGGATATGGTAAGTAAGCTAGCGGCCGGAGTGGTAGGAGGAGTTACAGTAGGAGGAGTCAGAATATGCTCACTGGCATATGCAGATGACACAGTGCTGCCAGCAGAGAACAAAGAGGCTTTAAAGATACTTGGACAAAAATAAGTTAGAGTTAAATGTGGACAAGACGAAGGTTATGGTGTTAAGGAAAGGATGTGGGAGACATTCAAAAGAATGGCATGGAGAAAGAGAAAGCAGAAGGAGAGGAGAGAATAAAAGAGTCGAGGTTTAGCGGGAACTATCTGTGTATTATGCCAAGGGAGAGAGCGCAATATTTGTGTGAGAAAGGAGAGCAAGAAAGTCAGGAACTTATAACGAGAATGAGAGAGGAATAGGAATGGTAAAGGAATGATTGTAAATAGGATAGGAAGTAGGTGTAAGAAAACTGTAAATATTGTAAATACTAGATAAGTATTAGGTGTTAGGCGCGAACGCAGAGGCTGCCAATGCGAGGTCTAGAGAGAAAATAGCGGCGTGCGAGGCGAGGTGTAGTGAGGAAGGCTAGGCTATAAAAGCGAGCGGATTAGACATAAGGTGCGGATGGATGTTAATTCTTAAAAATTAGATGTAAGAAAATTCTCTGAAAAATGGGAGTGTCAGGAAGTCAATTTCTTAAGGCCACCAGGCCGAAAAATAAACGTTTATCTATCTACAATTTAGATTTGATAAGAATTTAGAGTATATTGTAGTACTGTGTCTTTTAGCATTAGTGGTGAAAGAGTTGATATCGTTATTGTTGAGAAAGATACCGTTACCTGGGATCATGTTTTTCGTTTTAGTGGACTTTATCTTTAATTCATTATCGTTAACTAGAATATCATTATATATGGCAGTGACCGTAAAAATAGCGGCGTTAGGTTCTAACACAAAACGAGGTTGCAAAATTTAGATCACTAACCCCCATTGGATAGTTTAGCATGTAGGTACCGATAAATACTATATTATATAATAATATAGTGTACTTTACGTAAGAAAATGTATGGATTGATTGGGAAAACTAAAGGTAGTAGGCGCACTAGTACAGTTCCCTAAGGGACTCCTATATTTACTGTAAGTCACATCAATCATTCATTGTTATCACTATTTATAACAGCTTGTTGTCTGTTCGAAAGATTGGAATTAAACCAAGATAGGGCTGCATCAGAGCAACCAATTTTCTTTAACTTTCGAAGAAGAATACCATGAATTACACAGTCAAACGCATTACTAGAGTCGAAGTGGACTAATGAGGTTATTTGACCAAAATTATTAGTTTGTTTAATGTAAGTTTTTATTTAAAGTAATGCAGTCTGAGTACTATAACCTTTTTTGAAGCCCGTTTGTTAAACATGGAGAAGATTACTAGTCTGAAGAAAACCGGCCAACTTTTGTGTACTATTTTGTCAAGAACTTTGGACAACGCACATAGTTCTTTTCTTGGTGTCGAGGAGGGTAGAGAATCTAAGCGATAGATTGAAGATCTCAATGTGGTGAGAAATGAACATCTCAATACCTCTCTTAAAATAACTATTCGGAAGTTCATCTGCATGGCTGTCGTCGCTGGCAGCTAACAACGTGTGTACTCTCCGGTTTTCATAACACTTTTTGCCCATTTAAATCTATTGCTTGTACCTGGAAACCGTATTTTCACGTTTATTGAAGATTGACGTGAGAGATTGATGTTTTTACCGCATGTCTGCCTGGTTGAAACAGTGTGTTAGCACCAAAAAAGAAAATATAACCTCAAGGCGACGCGTGGTAAAAGTTTTTTTATTTCCTTTATTTGTGAATTTATGCTGGTCTTTACGACGAAATGTGTATCAATAACAAAGACTCTTTGGTTCTACAGAACGCACAAGAAAGTTTGTCCCAGGGTGAAGGTCATATTGTTATCATATGTGAAGAAAATATCGTGAAGCCGGTTTTTTGCCCTGGAACTCAAACATCGTACCATCCTGGCTGCTCCAAAAGAAACGACAATGATTCCTGATCTAGGTTATAAAAAATGCTGTGATCCTCCGACGTCTCCAGGTTCCTACGCCAATCTTGATAACCAAGCAATGATACGAGCTGCATTTGGTAACATCAAGGAAACCATAACAACTGACATGGGCAAAATAAACGTAGCAGTATCGAAACTCTCTGAGGATCTAAAGTTGCTTAACAATAGACTGACAACTTGTTCTGCGGCAACCTCCTAGATATATTTAGGGACGACCGTGAAGGCTACAGAGGTGGTGGAGTTCTTGTAGGAGTTAAGCCTGAACTCCTTGCAACCAAGATTGACCTATCCATTACCAAAGATCTGGACGTCAATATAAACTTCGTCGGGATAAAGAGGATCAAACACGCTAACTTACTGGTACTAATTGTACTTTACTGTCCCGCAGAAGTCAATAATATATCATTCTTTACTTTCCTTGATAACATTCAAGACCTCCACGACCATCAGTGCCCAAATATCATGATTATTGGCGACTGTCATACCCCTCGTTTCATAGATAATTAATTGGAAATTGCAATGTATAGAAAATCTAGACTTTTTATATTATTTTGAATTCCTTTAACCTTAAGAAGATAAATGCAATCCTGAACAAAAACAACCAATGTCTTGATCTCTTTCTCACGAACTCCTCCTGTCAGGTCAATCGAACATCTTTTCCAATCGTTCCTGTAGACAGTTACTATCCAGCACTAGCCATCGATTTGACATTTACCAACACAAAACGTACGGACGACCCAAGACCTGAGCCTGATTACAAGTCCCTGCAATACAATTTCAAAAAGGCAAATATTTCGTCATTGTATGTGGGCCTACTAAATTTAGACTGGTCCCCGTTAAAATTAATTGACAATATTTAGAATGCTTACTTAAACTTCATAACCATTATTATCCAACGCGTACATGATTCTGTATCAATTTTCAAACCAAAAAACTGCAATCAGCCAAAGTTTCCACCATGGTATTCACAAGTAGTAATAAATGATATGTCGGTTTAAAAAAAGCTCCTAAAAAGGAGTAAAGTTACCGGCTCAACGTACTATGATTATAAAATTAAAATTCCTTCAAACAGTATAAAAACACTAATAAAAAGTAATCACATTGGGATACCTGAGGACCATTCGAACGACCATTGCCAATACTTTTGTCAAGGCGAAAAAGTCATGCGAAAAAGTAGCAACAGAGGAAAAATCTCTTAAACTTCTCAAACAGCAGGAATCGACCAGATTCCTAGTTTGTTTATTAGGGATTGTTCGTTGGTGTTATCCGAACCAATGAGCACGATTTTTAATCTTGCCCTTAGAACTGGCATTTTCCCTGCAGCATGCAAATCCGCCAAAATCTATCCTGTCTATAAAGCCGGCGATAAGTCTGATATTACAAATTACCGACCCATAGCCATTATTTCCAATTTTCCACAAGTTTTTGAATTTGCTATTGCATCTCTTATTCAAACGGCTCTTAAGCCTATCCTCGCTGAAAAACAACACGGGTATGTGCAAAAAAGTTGTAAAGTCACAAACCTAGTTTGTTTTACCCAATTTGTAAATGAGGCTTTACAGAATAACTTATCAAGTAGATGTCATTTATACGGATTTCTCAAAGGCTTTCGACAGGAGAGATCATAAAATTCTGAAGAGGAAAATGGAAAACATTGAAATTCCTAAAAATCTAACGCGCCTATTATTCAATAAATTATTTATCAAACAGGACAAAGCAAGTAAAATATAGAGGCTATGCATCGTATAGTTATTCCTTCTTGTCTGGCGTGCCCCAGGGATCAGCATCAGGATCAGCATTCGCCGCTGAAAAAAGTATTCACTACACGTGATCTGGGAGTAATTTTCTACCCTAAATTATTATTTTGTGATTAGATTCAGGCAATGGTCTCGGCAGCCTTCAGGACACTAGGTTTTATCATTAGGTCGACAAAATACTTTCAAAACACCTACACCATTAGACTCTTCTGTAATGCTATGGTACGATGTAGATTAGGATATGCGTCACTTATATGGAATCCCATTCACGCAAAGTACTCAGACCAAATAGAAGGTATCCAAAAAATATTCATGAAGCACCTTGTCTACTTGAATCTTGTCTCTATATATTTAAGATCTTAGCTTCCGAAGTCGACGTACCCTGCATCCTGCAACAAATATTATTCCGCTATAAAATCCAAAACGCAATGAATTTTATGAAACTATTTTTTGTTATGGGACTATAGATTAATTCAATTTCCCTTATCCAACATGATCCCTTTAGTTTTTATTTTTCTTTAACTGTGCTTCTGCTTTAATTCTAAATCTATCCCTAGTCCTACATAAAACGATACCATTGTTAAGTAAATCTACGTATTCACTATAAGTTACAAGAATTACAAGTCTAATTATCAATTATCATGTTACCCACTAATGTTCCTAACCAGACCACGGGGGAAACGAATGTAAATAAAAAAATAAATGTTTAAAGTCGCTTTCGTATGATTTAATTGCCTTATGCACATCTAAGGGTTTCACTTCAGAAAAACAAAAAACATTGAAGTCGTGTGATTTACCAAACAAAGAATTATTCAGAAATTATTCAGAAAAATAAGTTTGATAATAATTATTTGAAACGCTTATTACTGAATTGAAATAGGAATTGAATTTGTTAGAAGAGATTGTGCAGAGATGTTGAGGACCACTGATGCTTGACAGTTCAGCCCATTTACGTGATTACAAGTACTGTGAAAAATTCTCAATATTTCGGTTACGGAAGTAATATTTGTGAAAAAATCTAAGCTTTGGCTAAAGTGTTGGTAATAAAATTTGTATAAGATTATGGAGAGATGCCCTATAACCATATCATTATCATTTTCAACACAAAGATTTAGGTAGATGTGGGAGGTGGATTAAGGAGTTTGTTTTTAACGAAACAAGTATGGTTTTATGGTGCCTACAACCTAATTATCGCCCGAATATTTGCCGTTAGAGGGATACATTGTTTGTAACCAGGCAATTATTAAAAAATTAAGTAATATGTATTCTACAATTAGTGATTTGAAAATAGAATGTTTGAAATCGACAAGTTTTTACAATATCGGGCGTATGTGAATTGGACGTGCTATCGGACAAAGGGCCCCTACCGGTCTGCTTAGGCCTATTTATTGCTGTATTTATGTCGTATCTATACTGACTAAGGACGCAGGTATATAGAGTTCCTGTAGCAAGTTTTTTTGGTGGCTAAACTGTGGGGGTAATAACGAAGGCCACATTTAAGAGCTTAAAATATCAAAATAACTTTCGTTTTCAATTTATAAACGAGAGATTTAAAATTACAAAATGTGAATCGACGAATCTATACTATTGCAAATGAGTTGAATTTGCCTGGAAAAGTTTAAAATCAGTGATGTACTTGAATCGCATGCATCAACTGAACAAGAAGTTTGGATAGGCAAGACAGAATGCGTCCTGTATACTGTGTGTGATATACTACATAACATCTGGTAGAACGTTCACGATTAGGGTTCGAAAGTTCGCTGAAGAACTGAGGACCTTCAATCACACACTGAACAAGTTAACGCTGCTGACAATCAGACAGCATATTCTTGACTAAGTATCAGTATTATCTGACGCAAGAAGGAGAATACAGAAAAGGGAGGGAGAGATGGATTAGGGAGAATCTACAATTCTTGCTGACTCCTCACGCTTCTCCAGCGTTACCCCTGTTTCTGTAAAAAATACACCCAAGCCCAACGAGTTAGATACCTTTTGGACGAAAATGTGAGCACATATCTCACGGTTGGTAGACGTGGTCAAAAGTGTGATTTAGCGTGGTTCTACTGGGAGCCGCTGCCATTTTTAAATGACGGCTGCTCCCAGCAGGACTGTGTGCTGATTGTTTAAGTTTTTTTACATT
>NC_046658.1:23230355-23231467 GCF_010883055.1 Belonocnema kinseyi
GAGGAACAAAGTATCTGCAACGAACATGCTTGCCGTCCCGGTAGTACTCTATTCATTTGGAGTAGTTCCATGGACGAAGAGCGAGCTCAGATCCCTTGATATAGGGACAAGAAAGGTTATGCACATGAACAAAAGCATGCATCTTAAGTCTTCCGTTCAGCGACTGTACATCTCACGCCGTCAAGGTGGTCGCGAAATATTGAGTCTTGAATGTCTTCACAACAGGATTATTCTGGGTACACGAAAAACTGGGCAAAGGAGCGTTTCTGTACAAAGCAGCGGAGGAGGCTGCTGAAACACTCGGACTTAACTTCAGTATTAGGGGTGAACAAAATGCATCAAATCTTATCTATCTCGAGTACTCACTCCTGAAAGCCCGGATTAAGAAATCACAAGAGAAAAACTTTCGTGAACAGCTCCTCGATAAGAGGATGCACGGTATCTTCCACAGAAATGTGAAGGATCAGTCAATGTCTGTGAGCTAACGTTTGCTTTCCTTAAATTGCCCGGATTGAAGTCTGGTACGGAGGGTTTCATTTTTGCATGCCAAGACGGTGTCATTTTCACCTTAACATACCGTCGCCACATTTTGAGCCAAAACATTCCTGATGATAGCTGCAGGGCGTGCCCCGAGCATTTAGCTCACATACTATCTAGTTGTCCAACTCACGCGGGAATGACCTACATTCAAAGGCACAATCTGGCAGTAAGAGTGCTTTATTACCATCTCTGTCACTCTTACGGCATTAACCTTAATATCGCTTCTCTAAATGCTCCTCGGGAAATCGAGTCAATTGTCGAGAATGGGAAGTGCTGCATAAACTGGAACTTTATATTCTCGACAATTGTTTCTGTTGCTCACTCGAGGCCTGGCATGGTTCTTCTTGACTTCGAGAAGCAAACCATGTTCGTTATCGAATTTTCGGCACCAGCTGACAAAAACATCATAGCTAAGGAGAATGAAAAGAAAGAGAGGTATCGAGACCTTGGGTCGCTCCGTGTTCTTAGGGTGCACGAGGCTTTTGCTGGATCGTCGTATTGATTCCGTTACAGACTATAACCACCTATCTCACGGTCGTGAGACGTGGTTGTGGCTGAAATTTTACCGCGAT
>NC_046658.1:23231567-23239733 GCF_010883055.1 Belonocnema kinseyi
TTTATTTGAGGTTATGTGAATGTATTGATTCAATAAAATTGCCTCAGTCTAATCTGCGACGTGGGTTCCGAAAATTTCGACTCGATCTAAACTTGAGTTGGCTCGTAAAATTCGACTCATGGTTCACCACGTAAGTCATGAGTTGAATCTTTTGACTCAACTCTCAGCTGAGTCGATGTTAAAAATTCGACTTTAGTCTTTTTTTTTTGCACATCGCTATTCAAAATACATTAAATTTGCCTTCATAAGTTCAAAATACGTCCTGTTTTAAAAGTTTCTCCTAAACTATACGAGATGTGTAAAACCAGATAGCATTTCTGATTCATCGTCAGGACATTACTGTAGATATCGATGGGTTTTACGAATATTAGTCTATCTTTCCAATACGTATAAGAATTGTGCTAACTTATTTAGCTAAATTTTCAGGAGGAATTAAGAACCTATTATTTTTCGAAACATTTTCTACAAATTCAAAACTCCAGTATTTTATATTATACTTTGTATTGTAATTTAGGCTCTTATAACTTTCGTAACAAGAATTTTTAAAAGATTTTTATTAACACTTCTACGAGTTTATTAAATTTCATTAAAAAAATGAAGTTAGACTAATTCTTAACGGTAACAAAACGATTGACATAAATTTAAACATAAAAGGGGGACCCAAATCGCTCAGGCAACCTTTAGAGAAACTGAAATTTCCATGATCCGGCCTGTCATTTTCGCCTTAGATATTCCTGAGATTTCTTTTGGTAGGGTAGAAATTGTGTGTATACTGTATAGGAAAATTGTTCTCATCAGTTGACGTGGACTCTACTAATATGGATGCGAACAGCTCTTACGATTACTTGCATGAATGTCCTTCATAGCTGTTTCCAACTGCTGCAACAATTGTATAAGTCCTTCCACTATCTCCCACTGTGAATTTCAAAGGTTTGTTCTTCTATCGTTCTCTACACTTTCTGCTAAATATATATTACCAGGGTATTTTTCACTTTTAAAAATTGAAATACACGGCATACTGGACTTGTTTTTTGGATCATTATTAACTTTTTGCGACACAATCAAAGAAGAAATTACAGCCTGATCTTGCAATCTTCTACCCACAATGATAAATGCTATCGGACTGCAATCTGCAAATAAATTGACAGGTGCCACGGCAGAGCATCAAGTAGATATAGATAAGGAAACGAATAAAGATTACTCATAGTAAGTTATACAAAATATTGTAGACTTTTTATGCTTTCGGTCAACCAGGGGAAATCGACAAAGTTTTTATCAAACCATGACTTAGACGTGATTTAAAAAATACCTAACCTGTCCTCAATTTTTGTAGCTGTTAATATGAGACCGATTTCATATTAAATCGGGCAGCCTGGCCGGGGTGATATCACGGAATTGTTTGGGGCTGAAATATATTGTTTTCTAAGGAAAAATATGGGACATATATTTTTTGCTTTTTACAAAAAAAAATAATTTTACAAACTTAGCACTACATGAATATTCAACTGAATTATGTAGAAATTCACGATTAAACAAAAAAAGTTGTATCTCGGAAAGCAATTGATATAATTCAATTGTTTTTTTTTTTAAATTTTTTTTGTAGATTTATCGTCATATCGTAAAGGTATCTTGTGAGTTTCGTCTTCGCTAAACTATTCCTTCTTATAGAAGAAAAATTTTTCTAATATGACGTATAACTATGAAATTAATAAAAAAAAATTTGTTTATGTCTTAAGGAATCTAAAATTATATATTTACAGAATAAGTACAGTCTTAAAATTAACAAATATAAGATCCTTTACCATTTAAATGGGAAAATTGATAAAATTATGACTTTTTCTGTTCTGTTTTGATTTATTTTAATTTATATTTAATTAGTTTCATGTGTTCTATTCATTCAGATTTTTCTGCTTCATCCCTTTCGAATACACTGTTAGTTCTTTCCATGGATGTCTGGAGGTATTTTCGATGTATAATTTCCTATCGTTGTTTTGTCTAACTTCTACTTTCTAAGCATGGGCTTAAATTAGATTAATGGCGCCAGTATAAGTCTTCACTTTTGGGACAAAGGATTTGGCATCATCTATGGATTCTATAAGATGTGACTACTTTGAGTTATGATTAGTTGCAAATCGTTTTACTAAGCCGACAATGCCATCACAGAGTTTTTTCCCATGGCCTGTTCCTAAAAAGGTTCACTTCTTCTTGCAAGGTGATTTACTCAATGCGTGATCCTTATAGCGATTTTTAAAGTGAGATGTAGCTGCATCTGTTATTATTGTAATTTTTTTTAATTTCTCAGGATTCGAATGTTCCATAATTTGCACAATGTGATCAATTGCCAATAAAGCGTGTGCAGAATCATGCTTCTTATAATCGGAAACTACTGCAAAACTTTTAGTTTCTGCACGTCGATAGCAAAAAGCAGTAAATATCGATATCTGATCACTTGTCTAATGATTAATTTGAAATGCATCTTTTAACATTAACTTCCAATTCTCAGAAAAGTCACTCAAATTATTTAAATTACTCTTAGCACGATCTTTATCCTCTTTGATTTCTTCTCTTTGAATATTTTTTACATATATGTATACATTCGATTTTTCTGTTCCGGTTGCTAACTCTTTGAAAAAACTGTCAATAGAGGTTGTTCTCTTTTCTAATTCACCTTTGTTTCAAATCGCAAAAATAATAATCGGAATCAGTTTCCTCTAAAAATTCTGTAGGTGGAAGCGTAATGACTCTAGTTCCTAGACATTTTTTGCAGCCTCCAAGCTGCCATTCTTCGATTGCAAGACAGCACATGACTTTAGGGAAAATTTCATCCCGAATATCTTTGATATTCGCTCCATCCCTTCTCTGGTTTTTTAATGCAATAAGTAAACGATCAAAATTGGCGCAATAAATGCAGACATTCCCCTTTCAAAGGATCAATTTGAACCCATTTTGATCGCAGAGTAAAATTTCGTCTTTTAAATGCTTACGTTCGGATTTTTTTCTTGGAACAGGTTAAATGTTTCGCTGATACTTCGCGTTAAATATATTTTTACTTTTTTAATTCTTTCATCATTTTCCTTTACTGAAATTACATTGTTATTATGTAAATCGTGCTTCGCATATTTGGCTATGATAAATTATAACATTTTGAAAGCTTGTCATCGATTCCGTAAATGCATGTATTAGCTGTTTTCTTTTTTAGCAAACATAGTTTTTTCGGGACATTTCTTTGTTCCTTAATGGATTTCGACAAGGCGTTATTGTCTGATTTGCTTACTCGTATAATTGCATTTTAAGGCCTTTGGCCTTTTTAGCTTAAGATTGAAATACAACTAAAAAAAACTATATCGAACACTGAAATTATTCAACACAATTTTTTTCACCCTAGATATTTCGAAAGAAGAAATGTCACTAAACAGTATATTCCTTCTTTCCGTAATTCAGTTTGTTCTAGTAGTGTATTCAAGTTAATTTGCAAAAATAAGTTTTTTTACAAGAAGGAATAGTTAAGCGAGGCCAAAAGTTACAGTATATCTTCATCATATTACAATAAATCTAAAAAAATCCAAAAAATCAGAGGTGGTCTTTTTACGAAAATTTATTTCTTAGCTTTTTTAAATATTCGCCATTTTGGTAACTTTCAAGTTTTAAATCGTGAATTTGTACATGATTCACCTGAATATTCATGTAGCCCTAAAATTGTAAGAAAATTTTTTTGACTAGAAACAAAAATGACTTATCTCATATTTTGCCTCGGAAAACAACATATTTCAGACCCAAAAAAAATGTCATGACATCACCAGGGCCAGACTGCCCGATTTCATGTGGAATTGGTCATGAGTTCTTTATGGTCGCAAGAAAAATATTCCACAGATCTTTGTAAAAAGAAACTGGTTAACCCTTTGAAGCACACATCCTTACATTCCAATTCTTCGAAACTGGGTATATAAAGGTTTTTGAGGTTGCTGATTTCGAAATTGGGGTCAGATTTGAGAAATTTTCAAAATTCAAAATGGCGGATCTAACCCATAGAAAAATGAACGAAGTAGGATTCTAGCTGATAATATAAAAATAAAATGATCTGTCATCTTGAATCCGCCATCTTGGAATATGAAATTTGGACCTCAGATTTGTGATCAGCGACCGTGAAAACCCCCAGACAGAGATCTTGTGAAAGAAACTCAATCTCAGTTCGTGGAAAATGATTTTTGTGTTGAATAATCAGTATTTTTTACACTTTGTTTAATTAAAACTCAAATAATCATGCAAAGCATTTTACAACCATCAAAGTATAATATTGTAGGCTAAAAAATGTATTAATGCCGGCAGGATTCTCTTGAGTCGAAAATATTACGTGAAAATATTATGATAGATTTAAGGCTTTCACGTTGATTCATTTTGATGACAAGAGATATTTTCGGGTTTCACTCGTGTAAAAAACTACGAATTTTGTCGACGTTTCGTGAAAATTGCACTTCACTTCTTCAGGGCTGACCTAAAACTTAGGTATCAGGTTATATTGTTCTTATATAGAGTCTCTACGTTGCCTGTGATTGGTGTTTTAAGATTTCGATTGCTTCTCTGTGTTTTCTTTAAAAGATGTAACATGTTTTTACAATGACTGTTGTTCTGTCAAATAAAATGTTATGTCCTGTTTTGATATGATGTTCAGCTAGTGCTGATTGCGTGAAATGTTTTAGCCTAACTTTACTCTCATGTTACTTAGTACGCTGGCTCACCGCTCTCTCGGTTGTGTTTGTTGAGAATTCTTTCTATTTGTTCTGTGACACCTTAAATGTAGGGTAGGCTGGTGGTCATTTCTCTCTCTCTCTTTCTTTCGTAGGTTGTGTTGACTTGCTTTTTTGAGTGTGTTTTCTTATTGCTTTATCAATTTGTTTGTGACATCGTTTTGTATTAGGATTTTTTTAACGTCTTGTAATTCCTTTTGTAAGTTATCTTTATCAGTTATGGAGACAGCTCTGTATACAAGGGAGTTGATGACCGATTGTTTTTGAGATGGGTGGTGGTGGGAGGAGGCATGTAGGTATCTGTTTGTATGCGTGGGTTTTCTGTAAACTTCATGTCCTAATGTGTTATCAGATTTTTTGTAAACTAATGCGTCTAAGAAAGGCAATTTCCCGTTTCGTTCTATTTCCATTGTGAACTGCATATTAGGATCTAATTGATTGATAAAATCGAGAAACTTATTTAGTTCATCTCGTCCATGTCGCAAGATAACAAAAGTGTCATCAACGTAACGGAATCGAAATTCCGGTTTGAGCTTGGCTTGGTTGAAGATTTTAGTTTCTACATGTTCGATACAGGCATTGGCTATTGCAGGTGAGATTGGGAATCCCATTGCTGCCCCTGAGGTTTGTTCGTAGAATTGGTTATGGAACGAGAAGTAAGTATTATTGAGACAGTGTTCTATAAAAGGTGCGAAATCGGAAGAAAAGTTTGTAAAAGATCTAATAATATCAATTGTATCAGAGATTTGTATTTTTGTAAAGAGAGGTACTATGTCGAAACTTACTATTATGTCTTGGGGTTGAATGTGAATCTGTTGTATCTTTTTGATAAAGTCAAATGATTTTTGGACGTGAGTGATGGAGTTTCCTGTAAAAAGATTCAGTTTTGTTGCGAGGAAGCGTGCTAGGTTGTAAGGTGATGAGTTTATTGCGCTGACGATCGGTCTGAGTGGAATGTTATCTTTTTGGATTTTTGGGAGCCCTTAAAGTCTTGGAGAGATGGGATTGGTAGGTAACAATTTAGATATTATTTGGCTGTCGAATTTAGAGTCTTTGAGAAGGGTTTTTGTTTTACCGACTATTGCTTTTGTAGGGTCCTTTTTAAGTTTTGTGTATATATCGTCAGTTAGAACGTCCATCATTTTGTTGTTGTAGTCTTCTTTATTCATTATTAATGTTGTGTTTCCTTTGTCTGCGGGTAATATTATAATATCTTTATCCCGATTGAGTTCTTTAACTGTGGCTTTTTCTTGTTTTGTTAAGTTTGAGAAAGGAACTTAAGCTTAGTGTAAAAGGTTGGCCGTCCTACGTCGTATGTTATTCGCTTTTTCTGGTGGAAGAGTGTATATTGTGTCGGCAAAACTCGTAGTTTTTTACACGAGTGAAACCCGAAATATCTCTTGTCATGAAAATATTATGGTAAAAAGGCTTCGTAAATATATGCCACTGTGCCTCAAAGGGTTAATATATGTAATAAGGTAATTTATAGTTATAGCGATTCATCCCGCGATGAGGTGAATCGGTACACTCAAACTTTTCGAATTACTAAAAGCCTCAGAAAATGGTTTCCATGGTTATGACCAAGTACTTTAACAGGTGCTTGTATCCTACACTAAAATTGGTACACAGCTAAATCAGTCCATCGTATTTAAAAGAAGAAAAAATCAAGAATTCATTTTAAATCTACAGTCGACTTGAAAAGTGACAAAAGTAAAAGATTAAAAGGTTTATGGCATTTCAATTGTGAGTGAGAAACGCCATTTTCATTACACTCATTCACATTACAATACGAATTACAACTAAAATAAAAATAATTTACATAGTATCTAGAGGTTAAATCAATTCTAAATGGACTTGAATTATTTACACTGCTCAAAATAAACCGATCAATTCCACGTCCGATAACAATTGAAAAAATTAGTTGTTTTTGTTAATTATTCTTCAAGAAAATATTTCGAAAACAGTCGAAATTGACAAGAAAAAAACCCTTTATTTTTGGATCACTGAGAAAGCAATTGACACGCTGGGAGCAAAAGCGAACTAAAAAACATACGGAAAAGCGAAGTAAAAACAGGCGAGAGTAAAAAAGACCTGAGAAAAGACGAGAGGTAAAGTGGGACAAGAATAAAGAGAGAAGGTCCCCCCACTTTTCTGCTGCGAAGACTTGCCTCGTGTAAAGCCGAAAATGGGCGAACACGTACCCGAGCTTGCCTGTCTTCACGAATGACGATCTAGCTACTTCTCAAATTTATCCCGGGTTTTAAAATCCCGAATTACCTTAGAACCATTAGATTTATTTCGAAAAGGAAAATATCAGTTACTGTATGTAAATATACATACATATCATTCCTCTAGAATCAAACTGAAGGGCCTATGACAAAGCCACCGAACGCGTCCTCGGGTTGCGGATAGAGGGGTCCTGTACCAAGGGTTTCGGCTGAATATGGTTACAAAAATAAATAGGCAGTCGCGGACAATTGTCCAGGGGTGGTCCTGAAGGAATTAACCCTCAAGCGGAGGTATGAAAACCGTGCCGAAAGCTGAATGGCACCTGGGTGAGGTGTCTAGAACCGTGACTCTGGGATACCGGGCGACCTCTCAGAGTACGCAGCTTTATCCTTGCATGCGGGGCTCTAAAAGGATGGACGAACTCCTTTCCCTAGCTTCTCGTGGGAACAACAATGACAACATCAAACATAGTTGTTGTAGTAAGTGCGGTTCAAAACAACAGAACGCGCGGGGCTCCCGACAATGGGCCGGCTAACAGTGCGGACCAATCTAGAGCTGGGGGAGCCAATGAAAATGGATTCAATGCGATGGATCGGCGGGATCTCGTGACCTTTGGGTGGACGGAGCAACTGAATCAACACTTGCTAGACTGCTACGATGCGAGTGTGGCCCGTGAACGGGGTTGCATGGCACGGCTGCATGCTCTGTGGTGCGAGAAACACCCTCAGCTATCGCACTTTTCGCAGCAACGTCTGCGAAACCATGCTGAACTACTCCGTAAAAGGGGCTATGTAAGCGGAACGCCTACTCTATCACAGCTGGAACAAGCCGGCAACAAAGAAAGAGAGGCGACACTAAGACCAACCGCGGGCAGGCATCCAATAGATGAAGAGCGATGCTTTACGACCCGGAGAAACATCAACACCAAGGTTTCTCTCAAGCCTAAAGATCTGGCTGAAATGGATGACGAGCTTCGTGGAGATTTTTCCGGTGAATCCGACCTCTGCGCTATCAATTATTGTGTGTATAATGCTGCGAGAGCTTTGGCCGATGCGAACCGTAAAACAAAACCAAAGGCTGATCATAAGAACAAAAGACGAATGCATCAACTTGTCATAAAGATAGGCTGGGCAAGACAGTACGCGTCCCGCATTCAATGTGTGATTGACTACATCACATCTGGCAGGAATTT
>NC_046658.1:23239833-23240848 GCF_010883055.1 Belonocnema kinseyi
CGACTCTTCCAAGACCCTCCAGTTACTGTCGAACACCCATCCAAACCAGAGGAGGTCGAAGTATTTTGGAGAGAAGTCTACGAAATTCAGCATAGACTGGACAAAGACTCAGGGAATATCAATAGCTTCAAGGACCAGATTGTATCAAAACCTTCGGGTGGAAGAAGTTTTCTTCAACCCATCAGCATTTGGCCCGTATTTTCACCTCATATTTGAAGTCGGAAGAGCCGATTCCAGAGTGGTTGGTGGAAGGGCGCACAATATTCCTGCCGAAAATAGGCAACTTAGCTGACCCAAAGAACTACAGGCCAATAACTTGTCTGAACACGCTTTATAAGATATTCAGAGCTATCCTAAATGATAGGATTGTTCGGACAATTGAACCTGTGTGGCAAGAAATGTATGAACAACGAGGCTCAAAGAAAGGCGTAGTCGGATGTCGGGAGAAGCTGCTCATCGATAGATGTGTCTGCAAAGATGCAGCATTCTACCAGCGTGACCTATCGATGGCCTGGATTGATTATCGGAAAGCTTTCGATTCTACATCCCATAGACTTATCATCTGTCTTTTGGAAATCTTAAAGGTTCATCCGCAAATAGGTGGGTGCATAGAGAGATTGATGCCGCTTTGGAAAACCAGATTTACTATCTCATCTGGAAAAAATCGTCTGACAACTAACAAGGTCACGTTTCAGAGAGGTGTTTTTCAAGGTGACACCATGAGCCCACTCCTCTTTTGCCTTACATTATTGCCACTATCTCTAGCACTGCGCCATTCCGACGGGTACTTGTGAGGCAAACCTGCAGATCGAAAGTACAAGGTCACTCATGTATTTTACATGGACGATCTTAAGATCTATGGTAAAAACAGAGAGCAACTTCATCTAGCTCTGGGGATTGTCGAACGATATATTAAGGAAATTGGAATGGAATTTGGGTTAGACAAATGTGCCAAGGTTTATTTGAAGCGAGGAAAACTTAATGGCATCCCTGAAGATCCTGAGCTCGTTGATAG
>NC_046658.1:23240948-23265616 GCF_010883055.1 Belonocnema kinseyi
ATCGGCGCTCTTGGAGGTGCCAAGCTTTCACTTGCTAATAGCCTGAAAAGCATCCCTGCGTGTCAACAATATGCTAGAACACTTGCGGGAAAAATGCAGAAGCGGTTGTCCTTGGGTCACTCCGTGTTCTTAGGGTGCACGAGGCTTTTGCTGGATCGTCGTATTGATTCCTTTACAGACTGTAACTACCTATCTCACGGTCGTGAGACGTGGTTGTGACTGAAATTTTACAGCGATTTCGCTGGAAGCGGGTGCAATTTTTCAGATTAGCACCCGCTCCCGGCGAGCTGCATTCGGTGCAGCCGTCCGCGTATGTTTGTGGGTGAAATGAGGCAAGAATTGGGGGCTAGCAAACGAAGGGGAAATCGGAAAACAAGAAGTGTCTTAGAAAGAAGTGTCGTAGAGTCTACTCTGCTTGTGTGTGTGTGAAGAATATATTCTATTTCCAATAAAAATGTTACATTTTCTACTTTAGAAATGAATTATAATCTAATAAAAGAAATATTCGACCAAAAATGTAAACCAAAATGATTATTCTCTTTGTGTAAAAAAAAGTTTAGATAAGTAAACCAAAAATCATCATTCTATCGACAAAAAACTATTTCACTACACTAGTCGACAAAATAACATTAGAACTCAAAGAATTTAAATTTGCAGTAGTAGAAAATGTAAAATAAACATTTAAAATGGCAATTTGTTTATAAAAATTAAAAAATTAGAATCAATAGATTTCACAGAATGAAAGAGCATGAAAACATCTTCAGGAATCACTCATAGAAAATTCAATTTTCGTTTGTAGAAAGTAAGTTATGACCATTTGAAAATACCCGCTTTGCCCCGGGGATGCAAATTTCACTCCCTGTAGTTCGAGGAGGGATGGCAGTAAAAGTCTATAAATTGGTGGGTATGCTACTATCAAATAGGCAAACAAACTCTGAACCTTTGTAGGCAATCAGAAGACATGACTTTTAAAGTTGGGGAAGTTCAGGAATAATGCCCCATATTAGGGTTGCAAAATCTACGTATTTGCATAAAATTCAACTGTTTTGTTGAAACACTTCTTTTTGACTTACACATTTTTTTTAATTCTATATTTTTTTCTTTTTTGGTTTAAAAATCCTTTTTGGTTGAAAATTGATGGTCTATACTGAAAATTTGACTGTTCCATTTTTTGTTAGAAAATTATATTTGTTAGTTTGAAATTTAACTGTGTAGTTGAAAATTCAGCTTGATTGGTAGAAAATTATCATCTTTTAAAATTCATCTATATTTGTTAAAAATTCAGTTCTGGAGTTGTAAATTCCATTCTTTTGTTTAAAATTCATTTTGCTCTTGTTGAAACTTCTTTTTTCCAGTTAATAATCATATTTTTACTGAAAATAGAACTATTCCATTTTTGGTTGGAATATTATCTTCTTTAATAGATTTAATGTTTTTACGATTCACAAGGAAGTAAACTGCAATGTTCACAGAACATCGGCAAAATTCGTAGTTTTGTACGCGTTTGGAGCCTGAAATATGTCTTTTTATCATTATCTTTTTGGGTTGAAAATTCAACTATGTAGTTTCAACTACATGTATTTGTTGAATATTCGTTCAACTAAAAATTAAACTGTCCCATATTTTGTTAAAAATTCATCTCTTTTAGATAAAAATTAACTTCTTTTGTTGAAAATTGAACGACTTTGTTTGAAAATACAATTTTTTATCCGAAAATTTAACTATTCCATTTTTTGTTGACTATTCATTTTTTAGTTGAAAATGTATTTCTTCCGTTGAAAATTGAACTATTTGCTCGACAAAAGATTTTTTATCTAAAAATATAACCATCCCATTTTTTCTTAAACACATTTTTTTTAGTTTATATATTCATTTTTAAAGTTAAAAAATTAACAATTGTGTTGCATTTTGTTTTCAGAATGTATAATTTTTCAGTTGAAAATTCTTCTTTATCGTTCAAACATTATTCTTCTTGTTTGAAAAGTCATCTATTGTGGCTAAAAATTAATTTTTTAAAATGATAATTTAACTATTTTTTTAAAAATTGGATTGTTTTTTTGGTTGACAACAAAATTAAACGAGAATTTATTTGTATAATTTTTGGTTGAAAATGTGTTTCTTTTTCGTTAAAAATGTTGTTAAAAATTGAATTATTTCGTTGAAAATTCAAGTGTTTTTTTTCTGACAATTAATTTCTTTAACCTTAAAATTTAACTGAATCGTTTTCGGTTGCATTTTTTTTGAAACTATTTTGCTGATAATTTTTTTTTTGTAAATTGATTTTTTCAGCTGATAATGTAACCATTTTTCGTTCAAAATTTATCTATTTTGTTCAAAATTTTGTTGTTGTTTGAAGCTTGATTTTAAAGATTTTTAATTTATGTTTTCGGTAGAAAATTCTTGATTTGAACACTAAATTATTTGTTCTTAAATACATTTTTTTTGCTTAAAAATTTAAACATTTTGTAAAACTTAGTTTTTTTTGTGATATAGTTATTGTTTCAGGGAAAATGTAACTATCCCATTTTTGCTCGAAACTTTATCTTTTTTACTTGACAATTTAACTATGTGGTTGAAAATTGTATTTTTTATATAAAAATTTAACTAGTCCAGTTTGGGTTGAGTATTTATTCCTGTAATTTAAAATTCGTCTCTAAAGTTGAAAATTAAGTAAATTTAAAACAATGTAATTATATTGTTAGTTGAAAATTCATCTTCTTTGGTAGAAAATTGTTCTTCTTGTATAAAAATTCATCTATTTTATTTAAAAATTCATGGCTTGGTTGAAAATCAGTATTTTTTGGGATAGAAAGTTAATTTTTTCAATTGCCAACTTAAGTATAAACTAAAATTTGCAGTTAAAAATATATTTATAGTTATTTTGGGCCCTGAAATCTTGCCTCCTATATTGTGTTATATTACAAGTCATGCAACAGTAATTTTTCTTACACATATTTCTTCTCTATCACTTTTGGTCTCGATTTTGGGTTTTTCCTCCCATATATTCACAAATCCCTTTTATCTTCTAAACTCTTTATCCACTTTTCCCCTCATCCACATACACTCAGTATCCATCTAACTCTCTATGCTACGTTCTTTCCCCCTTTCTTATCCCCTTCACATCTCACCAATGAGTGCTCCTACTGTTCCCTTTCATAACCACATACCCTACACATTTTAATTTTTTCACTCAACCATTATTTACACTCATCCACGTCTTCTCTCATTTTGAAACGTACCACCCTTTAATACCTACACTCCTTTTTCAACTTTCCTAAATATGCTGGGACCCCTTCCATCTTAACCATTTTAAAACATTTGTTGCATTTCACTCCAAAATCGTTTCCCACTTTTTTTCTTCTTGCTCCTTGTTCATTTCTCCCTCTACGTCCTGCCACTCCCTCTCCTCATCACACATTCTCCATTCCCTTCTAACTTGCCATCTCTCCTCCTCCCATCTTGAATGTCCCGTCTTTCCTCTCCTCTTTCTATTTGATATTTCCTGTAGGCATACTTGTGCAACTTTGCAACCTTTACCACTCTTAAGCTTCTCTTGAAAATTCCAACTTTGACTCCATAATCTTTTCCTACCTTTTTGCTTCCTGCACGTTGTTCATTTCTCCTTCTACGCCCTGCCACTCCCTCTCCTCGTTACACATTATCCATTCCCTTCTAACTTTCCATCTCTCCTCCTCCCATCTTGAATGTCCCGTCTTTTCTCTCCTCTTTCTATTTGATATTTCATGTAGGCATACTTGTGCAACTTTGCTACCTTTACCACTCTTAAGCTTTTCTTCAAAATTCCAAACCCTTTTCCTCGGCCTTATCACTATTTTCTCTATCTCCGTTTCTTCTCTCAGCATATACCTGGACAGTTCCAACTCACTCCCATAACCCATCTCAAAAAACTCTGTTGCATGTTCTCTAGATTGTTATCCTTCCACCCCCAAATCTCCTCTCCATAACACATCACTGACCATACCAGTGAATCAAACAGCCATATTCTCGTCTTACAGTCTTCTTCAAATCTACTGTTTCCAATCCCTCACACTTGAATCATCACCTTACCCGTACTTTCCATCCATTTTTCACTTGCAGATCATTTCCACCTCCCGCTTTAAACCAGGACACTATCTTTATTTTCGCCACACTTATTGTCAGTTCCTTCTCTCTTACATATTCTTCAAATCATTTCATTAGCAAGTTCATTCCATTTTCATTCTCTGCTGGAATCACCACGTCGTCCGCGTACGCTAATGAGTATGTTCTCTTATTCCCTATAATAGTACCCTCTTTTTCCTTTCTCTCCGATTTTCCCTTCTAGGTCTGCTAACAATATACTACTATCGGCAAGAGAATTCGAGTCCTCTGACTTTGACGTTGAAAAAGTAAGTAAAGAAAAAATGGTAGGTTCATGAAAGAGGAATCATTTCAAAGATGCAAATGTTGTACGTTAATGAGCCGAAAAGTAATATTCCAAAAAATTGTTTACAGCTGACAAATCTGAAAATCTGATGAAAAGTAAGGAAATTTGATAGCTTTTAAAAACAGTGAACTTTGAAGCATAGTTTTTTATGGAAAAAATAATTGAAAAAATCTAAAAAAAAAACTTTATGGTGGTGCTTTAACATTTGTGAACAGATTGCTGTCGAAAAATTTGCAAAATATAAATAATTGTTCGTTTTTTGTGAATAAATATGCGACCAAACTGCCTTCAGTTCTAATGAAGATAATGAAGTGATTTAAATTGGAGGTAGTTAGTTGAACTATCTGTAATAATTTAAAATTTGAGGAAGCATGTGCTTCTTGTTGTATTCGTGCAAATTGCGATATTTAAAGTCAGTTTTTTACATGGAAAATTAAGTGCCAGAAACCAGCGTGGTGCCATTTTTTCAGAGGATCGTCCTCGGTTTTACTCAGCCCGACGTACTTGTACCTTCGAGCCTCACTCTTGCCTTCGAACCCTTTCCCTGTGGTGAGGAAAACCGAGGAGGATTCCCTGAAAAACGACACCACGCTGGGCTCTCGAACTTGCTTTCCTATATAAAAAACTGAATTCAAATATAGAAATTTGCACGAAGACAACAAGAAGCACATACTTCCTTCAAATTGTAAATTAATACAGATAGTTCAACTAACTACCTCCAATTTTAATCACTTCATTATCTTCATTAGAACTGAAGGCAGTTCGGTCAACGGACTTAGCGGACATCATTGCCTGAGACCCTTTCCTGTTTAAAACTCCTCTGCTTTCTGTTCCCCAATCCTCACCCTTGTCTTCGTCTCCGTAAAGACCTCTTTTATCCTTACGATCAGCTCTTCGCCCACCTTCCTTTCTTTCATTGCCTTCCACAAAACTTTTCTATTCGCCTATTCGAAAGCTGCCCTCGAGTCCCCGAAAAAAGCAAAAAGTTTTCCTTTTTTCTGTCCCAGGTTCCTGTTTACTAGATAATTTTAAAAAATCCATTATCCCCATTCTCTTCCTAAACCTTGTTTGATTGTGTAGAATATTTTGTTTCTCTTCTAGCTGTTCTTTTAATCTCTTTCTGAGCAGCTCCGCATACATTTTTTACATTACTGGCATGGGAGTGATTCCTCTCAAATCTTCTACTTTTCTACCCACTCCTTTTTTAAATAAAAGAACTACCAAACCTGTTCTCCACTCTATCGATCATCCTTTCCCTCTCCATACTCTATTACATACTTCCCCTTCCCCTCTCCATACTCTAATACGTACTTCCCAAATCTCTTCCCTAATTATTAATTTTTTTATTATTAATTAATAAATTCCAACGCTTATTTCTTGACCGCCTCCTCTCCTGTCGCCTTGTTCCTTTTTAACTTATTAGTTGCTTAATTAACCTCTTCTCTTGTCACCTCATTCCCGCATTCCCTGTCTCCCTCTTTGATCTTTCTACCTTCCCCCCTCACCTTAATATCCGCCCCTCCTAGCAATTTCTTAAAAACTACCATGCATTCATCCATAATTATTTCTTATTTGATCCCTTTCCATCCACTTCTTTCTCTATTAATCACCTCCTATTCTCCTTCTTCCTTTGTTGCTTTCTCTACCTCCTCCATGTATCTCGCCTTCTCCTCCTGTCGTTTAAAATCAAGTAATTTCTCGTGTTCCCTTTTTCTTTGATTATACTCCTTTCTGTGTATCACCCCTCTTCTCCAATTCTTTAACGATAACTTCGTACGCTTTTTACTCTCTATGTATTCCACATCCCACCATCCTCTCTTTCTACTTCTTTCTTCCTCACTTGGCCTAATTTTTTCAACTACCTTATCTACCTTTCCCCTCATCTTACACAACATCTCATTCACGCATCTTCCATTCCCTTCTGAGTTGCCATTACAAATGAGCCATCCTGTTTCTCCCAGAGTTTTCAACAGAGTCCTACCCTCCTGGTCCACCTGTTTGTGTGTCGATTTTCTCCTGAAAGTCTCGTTCTCTTGGGGGGGGGGGGGGGGGGGGGGAGGTATGGTCTGGAGGGTAAAAAAAACGTTTTTTCAGCGATTTTTCCTGAAGAAATGGTAAACGTAATTCATTTATAAACTTCTGTACATTTTTAAGTGAAATTCAAAAATATCTTGTATAATTTTTGTTTAAATATCTAAAGTATCGATCAGTTGCCAAGAGATCTTCGGAGACGCCTTCGAAAAAGATGCTCTGCAGTGCATACGATAGCCATTTTGTATCTGTAAAATCACCAAAAAAAATCGATCGACAAGATCGTTCTGTTCTTGCGATATATCTGTCAAAAGTATATAGCAGATTTGGTGAAGATCGGTGCAAGTGTTTTTGAGAGAGACTGTGCACCGACTTCAAAAATGTAGTTTTCAGAAAAACACGTTTAAGTTTTAGGCATGGAAAAAGTGTACATTCTTTTTCTTACACTGAATCATCGATTCCAGCTTCATAAAGCAGAGACCTGCTGCAGGTGCGATGTCCAGGACCTCTTTTTGTTCCTGACGTCGTAGAATTCTGGCCTCTTCTATCTGAACTGCAGCATCATGTTCGGCCTTTCTTATGCGACTTTCATCCGTAATCCTCACATACTCGTGAGAACTTGGGCCAAGGCGGACTCCCAACTTTTGTAAAAATGATAGGAGAGCAACATTTCCATCATTGAATGTACATGCGGCTACATTTACTGTTATTTCTGCTATATTAAAACCACCATAGGAAGTTTTTGGAGCTATATTCCAAATAAGTTGATTGAGGCTTTCCTTGTTGTTCTGGGTAAACCCTGCAACTCACCGCTCTAAAAATGCGTCTTTGCTCAGATCTTCATATATTGGCTTGATAGCTGTTAAAATATCGTCCGGTAGTGCATTATAATCATGGTGAAAGTGTTCTACTCCAGTAGTAGCCAAAGATTTCTGGTAACTACACCAAGAGTCCGCGCCGCTCGGACATTTATTGTGTTTGGGATTCTTATCCGTTGATGAAAAGTGATACAAAGTGGCCCAGATCGCATTTTTCATTGTATTCACTGCACCTCGTCCTAAACAGTTTGTTCTAATTGCTAATCCATAATAAACCGTGAGTTTATGAATGACTTTACCTTTGCCAGAAAGAGTTTTATATTTAATTTTTTTACCAGCATTTTTTCATGATTTCACTTCTTTTTCAGACATTGTTTTTTCACTAATTCACGTAGCCTTGTCCCCATACGTTTCTGTAATTACGCTATGTCCTCTTTCTTATTTACGATGTAATTTTTACCATATGGTTTGGAATTTAATATACCAGTGTATGTTTTGCTGTCACCCATCGCCGATATAGTTTTTGTATCGAACACCGTCATACATCTCTTGCGATCGTTGAAACATCTATTTTATGCCAATTTTCGAACTGTGCAGTATTCGATTTATGTTTCCAAGTTTTACACAACTGACAGTGCCCGCTTTTTACTAAAATATCTACAACTTTTCCTGTGTAATACCCAATCATAGAAGCCATGCCAAATAAGGAAGAGAACCCTCGGTTCATCCAAGTTCCATCTCCGGAAACAGTCAAGTCTGACGTATCCTCTAAATCATTATCTTCGCACGTTTTTGTAAAAACTAAAAATAAATCGATAATGCTGTAGAACGTATCATGGTCAATTGGCACGGATGGCGTTGAGCTAAGTCGGATTTTTGTTGCTGACGCACTTTTAGTATTGGACATATTGTGAGCGAATATTTTTGAGATGTTACACTACAACAAAATTAAAAAAAAAACGATTTTTTTACCCGCCGGACCATACCCCCCCCCCCCTTCATCCCATATTATTCCCTTCTGTTCCCCCGTCTGTTACTCCATCCGCTTCCTCAAATCCCATTTCTATTCTCTCTTTTCTCACAATTTCATTCTTGATATCATACCCCCTTTCTTTCTTCCCTTTATCTTCTCTTTTTTGCCTTTTGCATCTGCCATATTTCTTTACCTCTTTCCAGAATCCTTCATTTTTATTCATTAGCCCAGATACGTTCCAAAACTTTACTCTTACTTTTTTCTTTCTTCCTTTTTCCTTTTTTTCGTCTTGACGCCACCTCCCTACTTTTGTGGAATCCCCATCGTTCCGCATTCTCCTCAATTCCTTCCTCCCTCTACTGTTTCCATTGCCTCCTCCCTTCTATCTCAATTCTCTGCTTCTTCCCCTCGTCACCATGGACCTTCCCTTCATTAAATTTTTCTTTCTCATTCCATATCCACACATTCCCATTTAGCCACATTCTGTCTTTCCCTATCTACACCGTGTTCCTCTTCAACCTTTCAGTCAATGCTCCCTGTTTCATCATCCACTTTCTTCATTTTCATTCTGCGTCATATCCTCCGCTATCCTTCTTTTCCTTCCCTTTAAAGCTTTCTTCTTTCTCAAGATATCTACTTTTTCTTCCTCACTTCTCACTTTTACAATATACATACGCGATTTATTTTAATTGTTTCTTCCTACTCCATATATTCTCCCACGTGCACTTTTGCCCCAATTTCTTACATCAGCTTTTCCACTTCTTCTCATTCTGATTCACTATCCACTTTTATTTCTCTAACCACTATATTTCAACTTCGTCTTCTCTTGTATTTCTATTTTTCTTTCGATGTCCCTCAATCTTTATTTCATTCTCATATTGTCTAGGATAACGTTCTCATTTACTTCTTTTACTCTCTCTCTCTCTCTCCTTTTTTCTTATCCCTTCTTCCCCTTTATCTATATCCTCTGACTTAAATTCACATTTCTCCATCTATTTTCTAACTTCTCCATATCATATTTTCTCTGTTTCACTCGTTTTTGGCTTTTTCTCGATCTGCGCCAACTGCTTCCAAACCTTATCTTTTTCTTGTTGCCGCACCAACTCCCATTCTTCCCACTTCTCGCTAACTTTCTTCATATGTTACCACACTTCATCTCCTTGCCTTTGCATGCTATTCAAACTTCTGTTTGTTTCGTCTCTAAACCCTTTCATAAGATTTCCCAGGCTCTCTACATCAACTTTTTCCTTTTCTCATTTCCCTCTTCTACCCTTGATCTTTTACTCTCTTCCGTCTTATCCCCCTGATCCCTTTTATCCGTAACTCCTCCCTACTGCCTTCATTTATCAAAAAGTTGTCTCTACCCTAAGCTGCTAGATCTGGATCTATTTAGCAGTTCCCGATACAAAGGCCTGCCTCGAGTCCTCCTGTCAGCCGGTCCTTTCTTCTACCCCCACCCAAACATCCTTGTCGTAGAAAATTGAACTTTGCCATCATCGGTGCTAGCTTCGTTATCACCCTTGCCCCTTCCTGTTTCGCTAGCTGCCACGAGATCCTTAGCGCCGGTACTGATGTCTACCTGCTGCTGCCCTCTGCCGGGCCCAAAAGTATATCACAGAACAAAAACGCGTCCTTTACCATTTAGTACCGGAAACGGAAGCCCCTCTTTATTTCCTATACATATTTACATACAGTAAATGATATTTTGCTCTTCGAAATAAATCTAATGCTTCTATGATAAATCGGGATTTTAAAACCATAATAAAGGATTCCGTACGTTTTTTCGGGAAAAGGGGTTTCGATTAATTTGGTTGAATTTGTTATACGTTTATACGTTTTGTATCTCAGTGGTATTAGCTCTACTTGCCCTGCTATTGATTCTACTTAGAGAAATAGTTTCGGTTAATTCGGCCGAATTTGTTATATATTACGTAGTTCAGCATCTTGAACAAATGTCTCCGTGGGCGCAAAGCCCAAAACCTTTCGGATTAAGGAATAAGGCCCGCTGAAGTCAGTATCACCGTGTCTTGGCTTTTCCAAGTATAGACAATGGCCAAGAAAGTAGAATCAACGCCTGGTAATACTGAATTCATCGGGCCTTAACTCAGAACCTGAGAGAGTTGGGGCTTCGGGTAAATTTGTTCAAGATACCAAGCTACGTCACATATAACAAATTCAGACAAATTAACCGAAATCACTTTTCCCCGTAGAGTGAACAATCAAGTAGAGCTAATACCCGATGCTACTGACTTCAGTGGGCCTTATTTTGGCACCCAGTGGCATTTGGGCTTTGCACCCACGGAAACATTTGTTCAGAACGCCGAGATACGTAAAATACAAAAAATTCAGCCGAATCAACCGAAACCACTTTTCCAAGTAGTCAATAGCCAACCAGGTGGAGCCAATACCCTGTGATTCTGAATTTAGCGGGCCTTATCTCTAAACTCGGGATGTTTTGGGCTTTGCGCCCACGGAAAGATTTGTTCAAGATGCCGATCTACGTAACACATAACAAATTCAGCCGAATTAACCCAAACCACTTTTCTAAGTAGAGTCAGTAGCCGAGCAAGTATAGCTAATACCCGGTGATACTGACTTCAGCGGGCATTATTTCGAAACCCAGGGGGCTTTGGGCTTTGCGCCCATTGAGTCATGTTTTCAGGACCCTGAGGTAGAGAACATAAGAATTGAATCCAAATTAACCGAAACGACTTTTCCATAAGAAATGTGCGGGGTATTTTGAGGAACCGCTAACTAGATCGTCATTTGTGAAGTCGTGCAAGCTCGGGTTCGTGTTCGTGCATTTTCGGGTTTACGCAAGGCAGGTCATGGCAGCAACCTATTGGTGAAACCTTGTCCCTTGATTTTTGTCCTAAGGTTTCGGGGGTTGTCTCGCACTGATCTTGTTACTAAATCGGTAACCTTGAAATGTAAAAAGTAAGGGCTGCCTAGACCGTTTCCAATCGGAATGCACAATATTGCGCAGTATACTGACTGAGTACTTGCGCACTTCGGCCCTTCCGAGGGGAGAGTGGCAATCGTCTCTCGCTTTGTTCTCTGAGACTCTGCGTGGGACAGCAGTTCTAGAAATTACAAAACCGGACCGGCTTCCATGGAACCTGGGGTGTACTTGATTTCGGATGTTAGGTATTTCTAAACTTCAAATTTAAATTTGGAGATTTCTGTAATAAAATCATCGACTGTCAAAAGGCATGCGACTTTATAGTTATATCTTTGTTGCCTTAAAACAATTAGAGGTTAAACTTCCAACTTTGTATATTATATATACATGCTCTAATCCTACGACCTGTTGTTTAGGTATGATGAGCATTTAGAATATTTAGATTTCTGTTTGATTTATATTAAATTTAAATTTTGCCGCGTCTGACGCCATCTAATGCTAGATCAAGAACCTATAGGCGCTTGTAGCGCTTCCCTACGTCGTTGTTTGTAACGACCTGATATGGCATTTATACTTTTCGATGCAACAAACACGCTCTCGTTTTATTTCAATTTTTTCCCTGTGAAATCCAGCGCGATCAACAAGATCAGCAGCGTGGTCCTTTGGTAGACAGATTTTATAGTTTCGAACCTTGAAACAATGTGCAAGCGGCCAAAACAAGCCCAACACTAACAATTTGTATGAACGACGCGGTGTCCTTTGTCTTTCATTGGCGTCTTCAAGTGATCGCATCGTGCAATTTCATTCTGTCACAAAGGAACAGCTACGCTTTTATCAATAGTGTTTAGTTTGGTATATCTTGATGTGCATCAAGGTGCATTAACCAATATTTAATACGTTCCGCCGCACAGGAATGTTTGTATGAAAATTTGTGTAATTTTGTAATCTTACAAATGGACGCACGTCAAGCGTCGGTCGATTACAATCGATAGAGAACCAATACAGTGGATGTGCATCGAGGTACATACGAGGAGATTTTATAAGTTTCCGCCACAAAGGAACATCTCTTGTGAAAATGTGTGCAATTTGTGTTTTACCAATGGACGCACTTCAAGTGTCAAAGCTGTGTACTTTATCTGTGTGCAACGGAGCAAATAAGTATGGATTTATACTCTTCATTTAATCAAGCAGCCCGGGAGGAGGATTTAGGCTCAAATATAGCCACTCTAATATTGTATTGGAGCATCGCCGAATATCAACAGATTCAACGCAAAGGGCAGCTATCGAGGTCACGTGAGCATTCCTTTCTCTATTCCTTTACCTTACACCATTTGAAATAGGATTCCCTCAAAAGTGAAGACCCTAGCACTCTAGAAGAGTTGAAAAAGTTTTTTAAGTCCAGAGTTGATATGTTCGAGACGTTAGAAATAAACAAATTGTAAACGGACAACAAATTTAGGCCTGACAACTCGAACAGTCGACCAAAAAGGTCTCTTCTTACAAAAAGGGTAAATTATTTAGTTTGTGAAAGTGAACACCACATCCAAGAGTGTCTCATGTTTCTTTAGCTCTCGCCTCAACAAAGGGCCGAAAAAGTTAAGCATTTTAAGCTATGCTTAAATTGTCTTCGTCTAGGGCACTTTGTAAAAGAGTGCAAAGGTTCTAGGTGTCAAAAGTGTCAGAACTAATATAACACTCTTCTACAATTTGACAAAGTCGAATCAAGCAACACGTCAGTCGCGTCTTCGTCTCAAAAATCCGAAACTGTGACTTCGTGTTGTATTAACGTCAAAGACGACGGGGTTTTGTCTACAGCATCGGTTTTTGTAGCACGTTCAAACAAACAATTTAAATCAGCCCTGTGGTTTTAGATAATGACTCTCAAACGGGTCTTATTTCTGAAAAGCTTAATTTTCAAAAAATACCCATAGATTACCCATAGTCGTTCCAGAAATTACAGATCATTCTCCGAATTCAGCAATTAGTACAATCGTGTCAAAGATTGCTTCTCATCTCAATTTAGCTGATCCTGAATTTGACTAAGTCCGTAAAATAGACCTGTTGATCGATAAGAAACGGATTCTGGAGTTTAATTTGTATAAGTCAAGTTAAATTGAATATAGAAGGTTTGCTTTTACAAAAGACTAGATTGGGTTGGATTCTAGCAAGTCCAATTCCAGAATCTTCATTAAATCCTCATTATACGACCAAAAGAGATGAAACAGGTGGATTTATTGTGACAATTCCTTTGAAGGGAAATCTTAGTAACTTAAGCGAATCTAAACAGAAAGCTATGCGTCGGTTTTTACAATTAGAACAAAGATTAGAAAGAAAGCCTGAACTGAAAAACGAGTATAAAAAATTTTTGACTGAGTACGAGAATTTGGGGCATATATCAAGGGAATTAGATTAATCAAGGTCTCTCGTCGCGTATTACATGCCACATCATTGCGTAATTAGAGAAGATAGCGTTTCGACAAAGGTGCGCATGGTGTTCAATGCTTTGGAACCAACATCAAGTGGAGTGTCATTCAATGACCTTCAAAAATGGTTGGCCCGATATGCAAAATGATTTGCTTTCAATTTTAGTTCGTTTTCGGAAACCCCCATACGTCGTAAGTGGTGACGTAGGGAAAATGTACTGTCAAGTGCTCATGACACCTGAACAGCGTCCTCTACAACGAAAATTGTGGCGGACAGATAAAAATCAGCCGGTCCAAATTTATCATTCCAAACACTGTCACTTACGGCACGGCTGCGGCCTCGTATCTCGCTCTCAGGTGTCTTCATCAATTAGCCACTGACTGTGAAAAAGAGTTTCCCAATGTAGCAAAAACGGTTTGAAAAGATTTCTACGTTGATGATTTGGTCACTGGTACTAACTCAGTAGATGAGGCTAAATCACTCGTTAAGCAATTATGTCAGATTTAGGCAACTGGGGGCTATAATCTCAGAAAATGGTTTTCGAAAGACCCTCGTGAAGTCGAAGCGATCAAAGATTCAGATCGCTCTCCCAGTTTAGTTAGCTTTGAGAACGATGATCAAGTAAAAACCCTCGGTCTAAGGTGGCAAGCGAATTCGGATAATTTAAGTTACTCTGTCAATATCTCAAACAATTCTAAAATCACTAAGAGACAAATGCTGTCAGAAATATCTTGCATTTTTGATCCCCTCGGTCTTCTGGGTCCTAACATCATTTTAGCAAAAATTACCTTACAAAAACTTTGGTTACAAAAACTTTCGTGGGACAAGAGCTTACCAATGGAACTTCATTCGCAGTGGTGAACTTTAGAGACCAACTTTCTGCATTGAATTTAATCAAGGTATTGCGGAATGTAATTTGCAAGAAACCAATAAATGTGCAGCTACATGGGTTCTCTGATGCTGCAAAGGATGCGTATGGAGCCTGCATGTACATGCGATCAGAAGATGAGGGCGGAAACGTCTTCGTTAGATTAATTCGCTCGAAGTCTGGAGTTGCGCTATAGAAAATTCAGACCATGCCTAGAATAGAACTTTGTGGAGTTCTCGAGTTAACAAAATTATGCTCCAAGGTCGAATCTGTTTTAGATTTTCCCATTGAATACATTTATTATGGTTTGATTCGACAATTGTGTTATTTTGGCTCCTAATGAAACTAAACAATCTAGACATATTTGAAGCAAATAGAGCAGGTAGAATTTAGGAGTTAACAAACTTCGAATCTTGGAAGCACGTTCGTAGCAAGGAAAATCCACCTGATTGCATATCACGGGGTATTTCTCCGAATCTTCTCGAGAATTCTAGATTGTGGTGGGAAGGCCCCACATTTTTGGGTTTAAGTGAATTCGACTGGTCTTTAAGGCCATCTTTATCTCATGACGTGCCAGGACAGAGAAAACGTTGTCACCTTGTATGCAAAGAAACGACGTGGGATCTCTATTTTCAAACGATACCAAAGCTCAGATCGACTTGTCAGAGTATTATCTTACTGCGTAAGATTTGCAAATAAATGCAAAGGTAAAAACAGTAGACTGATTGGGTATTTACACTCCGTTAAACTTTTGCAAAATAAGAATGCTTTTGCTAGATTTTCGCAAAGAGTTATGTTCTTCAAGGAAATCAAAACGTTAACTGAAAAAACTGCATGTTTCAAAGGTAATCCCAGAGGAGTTATACCTATGATGGGTGACTTGCCAAAGCTTAAAGTAATACCTTCCTCATCTTTCTCTTTAACGGGGTAGGTTATGCCGGTCCCCTTATCACAAATGATCGAAAGGGACGTTGCTCGAAGACAATTAAATGTTATGTTCGCGTGTTCGTGTGTTTTTCTACGAAGTCCATTCATGTAGAGCCTGTTTCCGATCTGACGACAGATGCCTTTGTCACGACACTCAGACTGTTTGCTTCAAGAAGTGGGAAACCTGATCATGTATACTATGACAATGGGGCTTGTTTTGTGGGTGCCAACAATGAGCTTGATGAACTAGATAGATTCCTTATTAACGAATTGGAACATCTTTCGAAAACAGTCGAAAATATGGGGATCTCTTGGCACTTCATACCTGCTTATTCCTCGCATTTTTGTGGAATTTGGGAAGCTGGAGTGAAGTCCATAAAACATCATCTCAATCGGATTGCGGGAAATAACGTGTTAACTTTCGAAGAGTTGTACACTTCGTTGGTTCAAGTAGAGGGACTGTTAAACTGTTGTGGATCCATACTTGACGCATCTACCAGAGAATCGATTGTCCCGTTGGCAGTTAGTTCAACTCTTGCAGCAACACTTTTGGAAGAGATGGAGTCTAGAATACGTGTCCGAGCTTCAACAACGTGTCAAATGAAAAAGTCCACGTCCAGAAGTTAAGAAACATACCTTTGTTTTAATCAAAGAGAAGGATCCGCCTCCACTGAAATGGAAACTTGGAAGAATTTTTGAACTTCATCCAGGAAATAATGGCATTTCCCGTGCTGCTACCATCAAAACAAGTACATGCATATTACGACGGGTACTTGCAGCTGTGTGGTTTCCTTTGCCTATCGATTAAGAACTCCTTTAAGCAACTGTTTCTTTGGCCTTTTTTACTCTCTTCTAAAATTTTTGTTACTTTATTCGCTAAAAATGTGACTGTAGCTTCCTTAAATAGCTGTCGAATCTGTTTCAGATTCTTTTTAAAAGTTTGGTTTGGTAAAGGATTTACTATATTAAATTCATGCTTCATGTTATATATGAGTGCCGAAACGTTGGTGATTATTTTTTACAAATTCTTTTTTATTGGAATGGAAGCTTCTAATGTGTCCCCTAAGGGTTTACATTTTTCTTACACCTTCTCTATTCCTTTACACACCCTCCACACACTTACTTGGTGGTGGAAGGGGGACCTACAGTTTAAGGTGGGTTCCGAACCACCAAGAGCAACAGCCTTAAGTACTTAGAGAAAACCTTTTTCTCTAGAGGTACCGGTCCCACGACTCTCCGGAGATGAACCACTCCCTTGCTAGGCTAGTGTTCACCGCATGGGCCACCGAGACTCTTCCAGAGTGCGAGGCGGGAATCGAACCCGCAAGCCGAAGGAGTGGGTCCAAAGCCTACGCTTTAGCCCCCACGACCATCGTCCCACTTTATTCTTTTTTATTGTGATTTGATAATAAGTAGAACAAAAAAGACAAAAGAAATAAAAAAGAGAATGAAGGGGATTTGACTGGTTGTCTTCTCATTTTTCTTTCCTTTTTTTATTCTTCTCCACAAAAAAAAAATTTTTTTTTCGTCGTTGTCTGTCTGCCGTTGTTATCATTGTAGACTGTAAACACGGGAGCAGTTAAAGGAATTATACGATGGGATTGCCTTTTGGCAAACTTTATAAGGATATGAAAAGAAAGGACGATTTCGTGAGTCAGCTTTTTTGACAAAATTTAAAAAGAAAAAGTGATAACGAAAAAGCAATAATTCCATTTCGTGGACAAACGTAGCAAGATACAAAAAGAGTTAGATTGACGAAAATTGTCCATCTAAAAAAGATTAACAAATTTATCAGGAATTACTTTTTGTAAAATAAGTAGTTTTTGTTTTATTTTTGAAAAACAACATTGAAAATGAAAAATTTAAGTTTTTTCACAGACAGTACAAGCTACAAGAATAAATGAGACCAAATTTATTTAACAAAAAAAGATTTACAAATTTGGTGCGAATATTTCTTTGATAGGAAGTTTAGTTTTTCTTTGAAACGTCAAAAACAAGAAAAAAATATACAAAAAATTATTTTAAAAAGGCAATTAGAATAAGTATGTTTCACTTTCCATGCATATTATGAATTGTAATAATATAAATTTATTGGAATGATATGTGTTTCAGCGCAGCTAAGAATAAAATTGTATGCAAAATAAGAAATAAATATTAAAGTAATCATAATAAATACAATGCATACTTTATTTCGCAATATCTGTATACGCAATCCCAGGCAAAGGTATATAAAAATGTATTATATTTGATATACAGAGTGTTGAATATAATTTAGAAAAGTTGACATTTTGGACAGAATCGAGTGTGAAGTACAAGATACGTGATGAGAATGTGTTCGCTAAAGCCGAATGAGCTTTAACAAAAAAGAGCTCACAATCGCAAAATTGCAGTTGTCGATCCGTTGATCTTTAATTTTGAAAGGTCTTTGCCTGAATGTGGCAGAAATGCAAAGACTGAGCGCGAAGTGCCACAACCAACAGTCGCGGGACCTACTATCGAGGAAAAAATTATATTAATGTAAAAAAATTTTGTGCTTCGCAGACTGAAAATTTTTAAAAAATAAGGATTTTTGGGTTTATTTAAGAACAGTGAAATGTAATAAGAACAGTGAAACTGTTGTGATACAATTCCAGTTGAGAAATTTGAGAAATAATCAAATTGCTGCTTAAAAGTACAAAAATGTACAGCTATATTATCTTCAGTTCTAATAAAGATATTGAAGCGATTCAAATTGCAAATTGTAACGGACAGGCTCTGTAATTATTTCCAATTATCCTGAATGGTGTGATAGTCTTATTTTTGGTGGAAATCGTGATATTTTTAGACAGTTTTTTTTGTTGGAAAACAAGTGACAGAAAAAACGGGGGGGGGGGGGCATTTTTTATTTTACTTCCGACTGCTGGTGCCTTTCTTCGACCCGTGGCCAGGTACCCGTGGCATGGCGCTAGCATTTTTTTTTTGCTGAGCTGCTAAGCTTCAAAGGCAGATGACTATCATGTTCTCGCATATAGTAGGTCCGCCTAAACTCTTGAACGAAGTTCTTTTAACAAAAAAGAATTCACCATCACAAAATTACAGTAGTGGATATTTTGAGTTTTAATTATAAAAGGTCTGTGCACGAATGTGGAAAAAATAAAAAATCAAGCGCGATGCGCGAGATAAGTATATCATCGAGCGCGAAGCGATAGATCCAAGAGTCGAGCGCCCTAGGCGCTCTCATACTTGCGAGAACGGCGGAAAAGGTGGGAGTAGAAGACTTAGTCAAGGGGAATGATAAGAAATTGCAGGAGGAAAATGAGAGAATGTGCAGACAACTGAATGAAATATAAGTAAGACTAGAAGGAGAAGAGAGAGAAAAAAGGAAGCAAAATATAGTAATTAACGAAATGAAAGTAGAAAGTAATTCGGAAAAGGAAGAAGTAGAGAAGCTGATAAACGATTGCGGGGTTCAGGTGAGAGTGGAGGTGGTAAGGGTGCTAGGGAGAAACACAGAAGAGAAAACAGGTGTGCTCATAGTGGAAGTGGGAAGCGAAGAGGAGAAGAGAGAAATTATCGAAAGGAAAAAAGTACTTAGTGGAAGGAGTGAACGAATTTAAGAGGATCTGACATGGAAAGAGAGAAAGAGGAAGTGGATGATCGAACGGAAATCATGGATAGAAAGGAGGGCGGGGGTAATGGTTGGATAGGGAAATACAGGGTGGGGGTGAATGGGGTAAAGTTGATCTGGGACGATCAGAGAAAATAATTGAGAGTAGAAGAAACAATACATGAAAGAAGGCTAAACAAAGGTAATGAGAGTAGGAGAGACGAGACGGACTTTCCATTGAAATGAAAGCTTGGAACGAAAGATGTCGAAAAGGTGTGTGTGGACAATGCAAGAGTCGAGGAAAGAACTTGAGAGGAGAAGGGGGTGGAAGGCATGGTGTCAGGGGTTAAAACGTAGCTAATGGAAAAGGAAAGAGTGGAAGAGAGAGAAGCAAAGCGAGAGGGTATGATGGTGAGAAGAATAAATATAAGAAGAGAGAGGTTGACCATCGTTTGTGTGTATAAAAGGAGAGGGGAAGAGGAAGGTTGGAGAGTATTAAGGGAATGGATGAAAGAAAGGAATAAAGAGCTGTTCTTGATAGGAAGATACTTAAACGCGTGGACAGGTGAGTTCGGGGAGAGATATGGGATGAAGAGAGCGAAACTTTTCGAAGAAATTCCAAGCACATGGAGGTAGATCGGGCGGGTACAACTCTTTTGAACCTGTTAGGAGAGGAAGGGTGGTTTATCTGCAATAGAAAAATAAGGGGAGATAAAGAAGGGGAAGTTACGTTTATGGGTAAAGGGGAGACTGTGATACATTACATTCTTGCAGAACAAAGAATAAGGAAGAGAATGAATAAAGTGGAAGTAGGTAATGAAATAGGCTCAGAACACTCCCCGCTAATACCGACATTGAAATGCTCATAGTGGAAGCGGTGTAGCGAAAAAAGGAAAGAACTGTCGAAAAGAAAGTGAAAATGGGTAGATGGGGGGAGGATGAATTACGAGAATTTAAGGAAAGAATAGAGAGTGAGGAGGTTAGAGGATTGGAAGGGGAAGACGTGGACATGCGCCTTGAAAAAATTAAAGAACTAACAGAGAGCATAAAAAAAGACGTAAGGCCAGGGGAAGAGGAGGAGGGAATGCAAAGGGTGTGGTGTGACGCAGAATTTAAGGAGAGGAAAGATAGAATGAAATAATATGTAAAAAAGTGGAGAAAAGAGGAGATAGGGAAACATGAATATAATAAGAGAAAGAAAGAACGTGAAAGATTTTTAAGTGATAAAAGGCAGTTAGAGAAAAGTAAGTATATAGATGAGGTGGAAAAGCGGGAACAGTAGATAACATCTACGTACTGAATTATTTAGTGAATAGGAACTTGGGGAGGAAGAAAGGGAAACGAGTGGCCTTATTTGTAGATTTTAAAGCGTAGTTTGATTCAATAAATAGAAAGGTGTTATGACGGGTTATGAAAGAGTGGGGGGTGGATGACGTGTTGGTCGAGAGGATAAAGGAGATATTCGAAGAGTCTAAGATAAGGGTTAGGATTGGGAAACAAAAAGTGCAGATGTTTTGGAGTGGAAGGGGGCTCAGGCAAGGAAGCCCACTGCGTCCACTACTATTCAGGCTCTTATTGGCATATCTAGAGGAGAAACTGGAGAAGAAAGGAAAAGGCAGACGATGTAGTCTTACTAGAGGTAGAGTGAGAGTGTTTGAGGAGTATGTGATAATTAAAAACTTAACGGTAAATTTAAATAAGACGAAGATGATGTATTTTCAGAAGAGAAGGACAAAAAAAGAATATGAATGGAAGATGTACGGGGAGAAAGTCGAACAGGTGGAGGAATTTAGTAACCTAGACTTCAGGCTTGAGTCGAAAGGCGGGGGTGAACTACAGGTCAGGAGAAGGATAGAATGCGTCACTAAAATAATGGGGCAAGTATGGGGTATAGGGAAGAAAAGGTTTTAGGATGATTGGACAATGAGACTGTGGATGTTTGATGCGTTATTGTGGCCAGTCCTAAGTTACCGAGTGGAGGTCTGGGGAAGGAAGGAGCACAAGAGGTTGGAAAGTATGCAATAGAGATTTTTGAGATTGGTAATGGGAATGAACTGCGGATGCCAGGATATATGTGGATGGACGATTTAGGTAGAGGTAAAATAGTTATCAGAGAAATGAAGAGGGCATGGAACTTTAAGGAGAAGCTAAAAAGGGAGAGGGAAGCAGGATAGCACAAGCTTGTCTACGGGAAGTAGTAAACAACAGAATAGAGGTACCACAGAAGGATCAAGTCGGGGGAAAAAAGAGAAGAGAGAAGGAGAGAATGCGATATAAGAGCAGATGTCAGAGTATGGCAAGAGTTAGAAAATGAATTGAGCTAAAAAGGGGGATGAAGGATGGAAAAAAATTGTGGAATCTAAGTATAACAGGTGTTATTAGGTAGTAAAGACTAAAGGAGAGCCAGAATACTTAAGAAAGTTAAAAAAGAAGAGTAAATGGAACCACGTCATACGATTTAGGATGGGAGAAGGAATTAGAGAGTGCAGGTACAGCATGGATAAAGAGGAAAGAAGATGTAGAGTCTGTTACTACGAGATAGAATCGTGGGGGCATATTTTAGAAAGATATACGGGGGACCAAACGTGTGGTTAGTGTATGGATGGCAGGATAAGGTGGATCTTGGATGGAAGTGGACAAGGTGCAAGCTGGATGATGATCCTGGAAGAAATGAGAGAAAGTAAGGGGCATGTATTAGGGAACGGCAAAAAGCGTATTCCTATATAAGGGCAGTAAAGTAAAGAAGTAAAGAAAACTTAAATTCATGTTAACGGAAATGGTAAGAGGAAACGGAAGCCCAGGGAATTCCGTAGTCAGAAAATCTCGAGAATAATTGTGTGAAGACAAAACAATAGCATATATTTTAATATTCAAAAGAATTTTGCTTTTATTAAGAGAATTCTACAGAATTTAGGGGAGTTCTGTTAAGTTCAAGAGAATTCCACAGAATTTAAGAGTGGTATAGAATTCATAAGAATTTCACTGATTTAAAAAAATTCTGCTGATTTCAAGAGAATTCTACTAAATTGATGAACGATAAAATAATATCAAAAATTCAAGTGAATTCCACTGAATTCAAAAGAAATGTGCTGAAATCCAAAGAATTGTACAGAATTGGAGAAAATTTTGCTGCTTTTAAGAAAATTATGCTGAATTTAAGAGAACTCTCCAGAATTCTGTTGAGTTCTAGAAAATTCAGAAAAATTTAAGGCATTTTACAATAAATGAGAATCTGGTCAAATTTGGTTGATTATGGAGAATATATTTTTCATTTTTGTATCTCGTTGACTTTTTTTATCTTTAAATCCGGGTGATTTAAGGAAAGCAAAAGTTAGCTTACACGACATTGACTGATCCGTCACATTTCTGTGGAAGATGCCGTGAATCCTCTTATCGAGGAGCTGTTCGCGGAAATTTTTCTCTTGTGCTTTCTTATTCCGGGCATTCAGGAGTGTGTACTCGAGATAAATAAGATTTGATGCATTTTGCTCACCCCTAATACCTCCTCTGCTCCTTTGTACAAAAACGCTCCTTCGCCCACTACTTCTTGCTTCCTGATCATTTTAAGAAGAGGGTCTCTTCCATCTGCGTCTCTATGTGCTGTAACCAGAATAATCCTGTTGTGAAGACATTCAAGACTCAATATTCCGCGACCCCCTTGATGGCGTGAGATGTACAGTCGCGGAACGGAAGACTTAAGATGCATGCTTTTGTTCATGTGCATAACCTTTCTTGCCCCGACATCAAGAGATCTGAGCTCGTTCTTCGTCCATGGAACTACTCCAAATGAATAGAGTAGTACCGGGACGGCAAGCATGTTCGTTGCAGATACTTTGTTCCTCGCCGACAGTTTGGAAGACCAAATCTGCCAGATGAGGCGTTTGTATCTGCTTCGGAGAGTATCCTTTATAGATGTCACATCCTGAATGTGGCTCTGTGGCATGCCCAGGTACGTATCAGTCATTCTAGCGCGAAGGTGTCGCATAGCGCTTCTATCGACGATCTCAGGGTCTTCAGGGATGCCATGAAGTTTTCCTTGCTTCAAATAAACCTTGGCGCAATTGTCTAACCCAAATTTCATTCCTATTTCCTTAGTATATCGTTCGACAATCCCTGTTGCTAGCTGTAGTTGCTCTTCGTTTTTAGCATAGATCTGAAGATCATCCATGTAAAATATATGAGTGACCTTGTACTTTTGATCTGCAGATTTCCCCCAAAAGTACCCGTCGGAATGTCGAAATTCTGAAGATAGTGGCAATAATCTGAGGCAAAACAAGAGCGGGCCGCTGGTGTCATCAACCTCTATGCACCTCGCAATTTGCGAATGAACCTTTAAGCTTTCCAAAGACTGATGATAAGTCTATGAGAGTTCGAATCGAAAGCTTTGCGGTAATCAAACCAGGCCATCGATAGATCACGTTGTTAGGACGCTGCATCTTTGCAGACACATTTATCGATAAACAGGTTCTTTCGACATCCTGCTACACCTTTCTTTGAGCCGCGTTCATACATTTTTTGCCACACAGGTTCAATTGCCCGAACAATCCTAGGACTTAGGATAGTTGTGAATATCTTATACCGTGCGTTTAGACAAGTGATTTACCTGTAATTCTTCGGGTCAGCTAAGTTGCCTATTTTCGGCAGAAGTATTGAGCGCCTTTCCACCAAACACTCCGGAATTGGCTTTTCCATCTTTAAATATGAGGTGAAAATACGCGAATAGTTCTTCATCCGTCTCAATACTTGTTTCACCTCCTCGGTAGTGATGGGTGGGCATTCTTCATCAGGTGTTATGAGGGCATCACACAGGTTTTTGAAACTATTTATTTTTTCTGAGTCTTCGTCCAGTCTATGCTGCAATTCGTGGACTTCTCTACAAAATACTTCGACCTCCTCTGGTTGGGGGGGATTGTCGACAGTAACTGGAGGGTCTTGGAAAATTCAAGATGGGTCAGAGTTTGTTAAGTGCTTGTTAAGTGTGTAATAACGGATCCATGGTTCGCGCGCGAACTTTTGAACCATGGCGGTAAAATTCCTGCCAGATGTGATGTAATCCATCACACGCTGAATACGGGATGCGTATTATCTTTCCCAGCCTATCTTTATTGCGAGTTGATGCATTCGTCTTTTGGTTTTATGATAAACCGTTGGTTTTTTTTACTGTTCACATCGGCCAAAACTCTCGCTGCATTATACACACAACAATTGATAGTCCAGAGGTCGGATTCTTCGGAAAAATGTCCACGAAGCTCGTCATCCATTTCAGCTAGGTCTTTGGGCTTGAGAGAAACCTGGGCGTTGATGTTTCTCCGGGTCATAAAGCACCGCTGTTCCCCTATCGGATGCCTGCCGGGTTTACTCTGAAAAGTGACATGTTTCAGGATGAGCGATTAAAGTCGAACCGATAGACTGGACGTTCAGAAGAGAGGGAAAACTGACGAAATCTTCCCTCTCCACTTACTGTTACATTCTCACGGAAAGAGATAGGTCGTTGACGCGGCTCACGCACGGGGTATAGATGAGACGTGGAGATGGGGTGGTGAGTGGTGGGAGGTGTTTCACGGAATCTCGAGCTCTCGAGCCAAAGCCCGATTTCTCGGGTACCTAAAAACTCAATTATTAGCAATAATAACGTTAGCATTTTTCCCCGATGGTTTCATTAAAAAGAGCAGCTCAAAAACTATCGAAATGTGTAAAAACCTTGATTCCCATT
>NC_046658.1:23265716-23266846 GCF_010883055.1 Belonocnema kinseyi
GACCCACCTCTCCCTCCGCTCTAGACTTCTCTTAGCGTCAGATAGTATCCGTATTCTCTCAACAATATGCTGCCTGATGGTCAGCAGCTTTGACTTGTTCAGGGTGTGATAACGGGTCCGGAGTTCGCGCGCGAACTTTCGAACCTTGGCGATAAAATTCCTGCCAGATGTAATGTATTCAATCACACATTAAATGCGGGACGCGTACTGTCTTGCCCAGCCTATCTTTATGGCAAGTTGATGCATTCGTCTTTTGGTCTTATGATCAGCCGTTCGTTTTGTTTTACGGTTCGCATTGGCCAAAGCTCTCGCTGCATTATACACACAATAATTGATAGCCCAGAAGTCGGATTCACTGGAAAAATGTCCACGAAGCTCGTCATCCATTTCAGCCAGATCTTTAGGCTTGAGAGAAACCTTGGTGTTGATGTTTCTCCGGGTCGTAAAGCATCGCTCTTCATCTATTGGATGCCGGCCCGCGGTTGGTCTTAGTTTCGCCTCTCTTTTTTTGTTGCCGGCTTGTTCTAGCTGTGGTACAGTAGGCATTCCGCTTACATAGCCCCTTTTACGGAGTAGTTCAGCGTGGTTTCGCAGACGTTGCTGCGAAAAGTGCGATAGTTCCGGGTGTTTCTCGCACCACAAAGCATGCAGCCGTGCCATGTAACCCCGTTCACGGGCGACACTCGCATCATAGCAGTCTAGCAAGTCGTAATTCAGTTGCTCCGTCCACCCAAAGGTCACGAGATCCCGCCGATCCATCGCATTGAATCCATTTTCATTGACTCCTCCAGCTCTAGATTGGTCGGCATTGTTGGCCGACCCATTGTCGGGAGCCCTGCGCGTTCTGTTGTTTTGAACCGCACTTACTACAACTATGTTTGGTGTTGTCATTGTTGTTCCCACGAGAAGCTAGGGAAAGGGATTCGTCCATCCTTGTAGAGCCCCGCATGCAAGGATAAGGCCGCGTACTCTGAGAGGTCGCCCGGTATCCCAGAGTCAGCGTTCTAGACACCTCACCCAGGTGCCATTCAACTTTCGGCACGGTTTTCACACCTCCGCTTGGGGGTTAATTCCTTCGGGACCACCCCTGTACAATTGTCCGCGACTGCCTATTTATTTTTGTAACCATA
>NC_046658.1:23266946-23313505 GCF_010883055.1 Belonocnema kinseyi
GGGGGGAGAGGGCAAACTTTATTTTCGCTCAGGGCGCCAAAACCCTAAGGCCGGCCCTGCGAATGAGTCGTGCCAATACAACATTCAGTCGTATATTTAAAAAAATGTTCAGCCTCGCAAGTGAGTCGTGTATCATACAGTAACTATTAGTCAAGGATTTACGTAATGTACATGATTATGCTATTGAGTATAATTAATTATAATAATATAATGAAAATGTTCGACTTCAATAACATGTGATAGAGTCAACCAATATTTGGCAAAATGTCTATTATTTTTGGAGATACAGCATGATTTGTAAAAAAAGTGTTTAATTAACTATATCTACAAAAAACCCATGAACATACTATTACCAAATCTTTAACGTCCAAATCCTCATTGTAGCCCCAAGAGGCTCAAATAGGTCTTCACACGACCTCTAAAAAGGTTTCCAGACCTAGAATCTTCATTGTGTCGATCCCTTGGCGAGTTCCTATGAAAGCAAGCTCGTAGAAGATTTTTTTAAGATTGACTCCTTGAAAGCTCTGCAATGCAATCTTGAGTCATCAATTTTAAAAATCATACAAATTTCGTGGCCGGTTCCGAAAGATTTGAAAAACGTAGCTAAATATTATGCTGAAATTTCGGAAAGTGTTGCAAAATTTTTAGTGGCTTGTTTGTATGGTCCGTTTGAGATTTATTTGGTTTAAATCATGGAATTTTATTCATTTGGGATTCTCTCGAACTGATCTTCTTGATCATTCTTTGATACTAATTTAAGCTTTTACGGTCACCTAAGTGATTTAGTTCTCCTTAGAAGAGGAACTAAAGCATCCCAAAAATCACAATTTAAAAAACCTTGTGCAAGGTCTAACTCTAATAGTAGATAATTTGTAACGCTGTAACAGTCTGTGGCATTTTTTCTTTTCATATTAAAGAAAAACATTTTTCAAAATGGTGCCTTAAATCACCAGAAGTTCTTGTACCGTGTTGTTCTTTATCTTTTTCTTTTTTTCCTTGGATCTCCTCTTTTAAACTTTCTAAACAAAATGGATATGGGTAGGAGGAGATAGCTGTTTGTAAGCCAGTAACGATTAATATAATAAGTTTGAAGTCTGATACGGAAAGATGCATTTGTTACGTCTTAATAGAGGTAACTTATCTTATATTTTAGTTAATTTCTTCGTTCTTTTTTCTAATTAACAAAATTTTTTTAACAGGGTTGAGGATAACTATCAATCTACAGAAATAAAGTGGTTAAACATGGATTTATACTTTACACATTAAGATTTATTTAATTTGTTACAAATGGATTATGAAATAAAAGTGTACAAAGTTAAAGTTAAAGATCGAAAAATAGAATTGACAGCTTCTGCTATCTTCTCTCGGCAACCCTGGGCGTGGCACTCCAGCGGCTGGCTGGTGGCGAGAATATTAAGCAGAGGGTCGAGACGATAGTTTAACCCTTCGACAAGTGTTTAGGATTTTATAGTTTGGACGGGCCGTATGTTGGCTCCGGAGTCAAAATATGGACGATTCTTCTGCATAGGCAAGCTCGCAATTTGGTTAGAGATACTGAGAGCCTCGCGAACGCTTATAAATCTCTTTAATATAAACTTAAGTGATGACTTGTAACTTGTAACTTATGACTGGTGAGCGAATTGTTCTTTATAATCCATGGTATTCACATGCATTCCCGTGATTTGATCCAGATATGGAGGAGAGATTAAAGTAGGGATAATCCATATTTGGTCGATTACGCATTGATCCTCATATATCCGTAATATATAATGCGTAAGATGTCCATATTTGGTGACTGGCGCAGTTTAAAAAACTGCATGCATCGTTTTTAGCTATTAAGAGGAAGGAACTTTCATATGTAGTGGTATCAAATATGAAGATTTAGAGTATTTCCACGAATGTAATATGTAGGCGTAATAATTTATAGGTATAGATTTGAGGAATCTAGCTTCCTGTTTGTTTCTGGAGGGCTATTTTGTAAATATAGAATGATTCTGTGTTTATGTTTCGTACTGGATGTCCGCTTACAATTCTTCTTTGATATCGATGATTGTCATTTCCAGGATGAAGATTTTAGTTCCTTATGCGTAGGAATGCATGGTAAAGATGTAAGAATAATTCACATGTGTTGTGCAGCTTTCAGTATTTTTTGGTGTAGGACGTATGAGAATAAGAGTCGGTTCGTATTTCTTAGTGATTGTTTGATAGGACCAAAAGGGGTTGGCTTTTTCGTTGTGTTAGTGTAGTGAAAAGTGACGCGTATTATGTAGTTTAGTGCGTTGTTCCTTTTAAATCTGGACCTTACAATTGCGGATTCGATTTTACACAGGTTTGTACAATATTTAAATATGACCTTTCAACTTACTTGTTTATCTATTGAATATGAATATTTTATAATTATAATACATTTGTTATAAATAATAGTATTTTTTATCAAAGTCGCGGGACGTAACACATTGTCAAGTTTATTGTGATTTTCGCAGTTTTCGAAGCAGATCCTCCTCCCGAATATATTGTTCGCTTAAGCTCGCATTCACTTTCTATTCTTCCATCTTACTTCCGAATCGCATTAGAATCAGGAAAAGAATTTCCGGGAAGCATTTTTAAACAAATTGAAACAAATCCTTGCCCGCCGTCTGCCAGTACTTTGATTCTGCTTTTTCTCAAAATGAAATGCAATAGAGCAGAATATAATACAGTAAACTAATATTTACATGTCGGAATATAAACTTATTTTAAAAGAAGAACTTATCAGTTTTTTATTTTAGAAACGAACTTAGATGTTCCCTTTCTTTAGTTACCGCCTCTACCAACTCCTCAGCATCTGTCCATACAACTGGCTTTTTTCTTTCTTTTCACGATCAACTTCAAATTTATAGGTATCAATTATGTTAACATCTTGCAAAATTGTTTACCTTTCCTTAAAATAGTCTCTATAGTGCTTTGGGCTGACATTTTCCTGCACAATACCTTAAAAGATTAGTCAAAACTTATATTTTATTTCACGATTATCTAGTGTGAACCAGATACTTGTCTATTGAGAAAACACAAAATCTTTTTTTCCATGGGGTTAAGAACAACTCTTGCTTTTACGCTACTAGTGGCAAGACCAAATTTATGTACACTCTTGAATACTTACTCTTTAAGGGAATATAATAAAGATTGCACAAAAATGTTTTAAAATATTTTATTTTTAATGATAAATACATCTACCACCTTAAAATACGGACGTTTACAACAAAATTCATAACTTTTTAAAATACTTAGATGTTTCGATTTTTCAGATAGTATAGGAAAGTCCAAAAACTTAATAAAATTGATCATAGCATGTTTTTTTTATTTTTATTGTTTTGTCTTTAAACGTGCCTACACAATTTTTATCTGCACTATTTGTCACCGGGTGATTGGACGGAGAAAAGCCATGCGAGACACCGTTGATTTAAATAAGTTACTCGAACTCATTGCTTCTAAACTACGGACCGCTTTATGTGACAATATTTTTCGGAAGTCCGTAGTTAGCGAATAATTTATCTGAAAATTCGATGACTGTACGCCTGAGTATTGTTTTGGAAACTGATAACCTCCAAACACTTCGAATGGGCGTTTACTACAACTAAATACGTATCCCCATATAACGGCAATAAAAAATCTGCGTGTATGCTATCTCACACCCTTTCTGGCCAAGTCCATGGCGTGAATGGTGTGTGTGTGTGGTGGTTTTTGTTCTGTAATGCAAATTTTACAGGACTTCACTGTGTTTTCAATGTCTAGGTCAACTGCGTTCCCAAAACAAGCAATTCTCTTTTATTACGATTTCGCTCTTTTTAGACAAATTATGTTGCTTCTGGTCCAACAATTCTTTATGATTACTCAGCCACCCTATCGTACAAAATTTTATTATGAAACTTACTCTGATTTAATGTACTCGATCTTACATCGAAAGCCAGACAAAAAATATGGCTATCTTTGCAAGCGGCTCGCAGCTATGACCGGCCGAAAACAAAATTGTAGAACGTTATACATCTGAATTGCTGAAAATCCGTACATTGCCGCATTATAAGGCATAACCAATTTCTTGTTTTGATCCTAGTGTGTCAGTGCCCTCGGGCAACTCAACTCGTTTTTTTTTTATCCAGCGAAAAGCTTCCTCATACTCCTTGGTCTATTCAAATATTTTCTTGTGCGTACTGTTAAATAGGGGTTCTAATTTTTCAAATCTATTTGCGAAAGATTTTCGCGTAAAAATTAATTAACCCGAGAAATAAGCCAAGCTGTTTTTTTTGTTGGTCTCAGTGCCTCAACTATCACTTTTATCTTTGACCTTGACTTTTGTAGTAAGCTCGTGTCGATAACGTTACCTAAATTTTCAATATTTTATTTTTTAATATCACATTTTTCTGTATTTAATATTAGCCGCGTTCCTCCAATCGTTTACGCACTTTACATAAATTTATAAGGTGTTCTTTATTCGTGCAACCGGTTACAAAATTATGGTTCAGATAAGCGTTGGTATTTAGAATATCCTGCACACTCGTCCATTATTTTCTGGAATTCACTCGGGATAGATACCGTACCCTCTGTCATCTTCGTATATAGGAGTAAACTCATATGAGTCGTAAAATATTTTGAAACGATTCAGTATATAAAATTGATTAATATTTATAAAATTGATCCGAGAGCGCTCGAAACAGAGACTATCACAATCACATTAAAATTAAGTAAAATTAAAAATGGCAAAAGGGAATTTTATTTCTGAGTTCCGGCATCACTGTTAAGTGTGAAGTATGATTTTTTATGATTAATAAATTGATATTTCAGAGCGGATAGGAAGAGTAATGCTACACGTTAATAAGTCTTGGGATTTTTTATTAACCGGAATCTGCATGTAAGCATGTGATAGGTCAGATTGGGAGATCGTCGAAACTTTTGTAACACGTGAAAAATATCGTCAAAGCGTGGAAGCGATCGTTTGTTCAGGTGAAAGTTTAAATTTTCGGTTAATTCAAAATAGCCGCAAATTCTTATTTCCCCATTAATTTTCAAAGCGAATTCTGCCAGACACTGTCTCCCAGTCAGTGGCGGGCCGTTCCTTTTCAGCAATAAACAATTTAACGTTTTTGTCTGATTATTTAAATTGACTTTTAAATTATTTAATTGAATAATCGGCATCATCGTGTTTTTTTCGAAACCGTATGTACTACGTTTATCGATTTTCAAATTTCTTAAATTTCCGTTTTTAAAGTTTTCTGATATTGCTGCATAGTACGTACCTGAGTCTATTTCCATCGAATCTTTTCTAACATTCTTTTGCTGGTAGAAACCGTATGTACCTCCGCAGTGTCTGCATGTCCTGGAGATGTGGCCTGGTTTGCTACAGCAGAAACAGCTTACTGCGGTGCTCGTGCCTGGGTATGATCCGCTAGGATTTGCTCGCCTCGGATTGTCGGGGTTTTTTTATTGGCCCGAACGTTGCCTTTTCTTAGTTTTTGTTGTGTGGCTCATTGTAAGGACTTTCTCCTTTTGATTTTTGCTGCCAATTTGAATAACTCGACCCTCGTCGACTAGGCATGTACACCACACACTAACTGGTCCGCAAACCTACCTACATTCCAGTCTTTATAATTGCAATTTACAGGGGGAGTGCGTGTAACGGGGGTCACGAATGACTATTGGTCTAATTATGGAGCTATCGAGCAAGCCGCAACGGAGTAACGGTCTAGATTGCAGGTTATGAATAGGTCGTGAATATGCACAATTATAATAAATATTATAAAAATAATATTAAATATTTTTTAAATATGTTTTATGACTTGAAAAATTATTACTTCTGGCACAAAAGTTTTTTTTATCAATAATTTGATATTTGTAGTACGTAATAAATTATTTTAAAAAATTATATGCTTGAAAAATAAATGGCAAATATCTAAAAATATAAAAGCGGGAGTTGGATTATAATTGTGAATATTTAAAATGAAGAATACGATATTAGGTCTAGAAAATATTATTTTATTGTTGAGAAATATGTATTTTCAACATTCTACTTTTTTCGTACAAATGCGTTTATTGTAAGGCTTCGACCAGACTTTCACTTTCAAGGGTCCCCTAATTTTTTCTTTGTTCCACCTTGCCCCCCTGCCCCATCGGGCATCCCCACATCGTCGAGCGGGCGGTTGATACGCGCGTAGAATGACCCGGAGGAGTGGAACTTGTAGAGAAAAAGGAGCGATCAGTACAGCATCATATTGCGTCGCGAATTGTCGTAGAGAACTGCGCTAGCCAAGTGTATACTTTTATGTAAGTGTTAATATTTTAAGAAATGGAGAAGGACGATAAAGCTCGAACATCAGCTAGTAAAGAGATGAACGTTAATTTTAAAGTGGATATCGATCAGAATATTTTCCAAAATTAAGATTTCCGGAATAATTTTTCGAACGGTCTTCTTGAGGAAAATTCCGTTTACGAAAATTTATGACTTTTGGCCGAAAATCCAATTGAAAAATGAAATGCAAAATCTTGAAGTATGAGCGAAACGATTGTTAACGGCAATTTGTAGATCATCAAGAATTATTTTTGGATTGAAGAGGAAGACGTAAAGGATGAAAAAATTCTCCTTGTTTTTGACTCATGGGAAGGACAGACTGATAATGTTCTACACGTTGAAATTTTTCTAGACCTGAGATGTCTACTGTTATAGACAAATGAAACCTTTAATCAAGAGATTACAAAACGCTACAGAATTGTTAAAAGAGGAACGGGAAGTATCTTAACCAGAAGGTGCGATGAAAATACACTCTCTTGTCCATCATCAGTTTTCAGCCGCAAGATTCGAAAAAATGATTTGCTAAGCTTGATGATAGTGATTTTTTATTACACATTTTCGAGGAATTCGAACATTTTTATTAGACGCCTGTGCCAAAGTATATTATGAAGCGATATTTTGATACATATTTTCTACAATAAAATAACATTTTCCAGGCCTAAGGCTAAAGAAATAAAGAATGGGTACTTCAGAAAGAGAACGACCCAAAACACCGCATCTGCCTGTGCAGCCAGTGGAAAGAGGAAAGTAGGAACATGGTCTTAAACTGGCCCTTACAATCCCCAGACGCAAATACAATAGAAAATGTATGGTTGACGCTGAAGTCTTCACCATAAACAGCTGACCTGACACCTGCGTGACATATAGAGATCCTCATCCTGCACTATGGCCGAAAGTTTGGTGAAAAGTATGCTCCGACGGTGCGAAGCTATAATCGGCAGTCATGGGAATTGTGCGCCATGTTAGGTAAACACACCACAGTAACAAAAAAGCCGACCACTTGTCTTCTTTTCTTTCTTGTGGAAGCGGGGTGGGGTGTGAGGTAAATTTTTGCGAGGCTGCTTTCCCCCCTCGAAAATAGAAAGTTTTTATCAAGGAAATTTTTTTCTTTAGATGCATATTTCTTTAAATATTTCGATACCTCAAGATAAAAGAATCACCTGCGTATCGCATATTTTTCAAAGCATTTCTTCAGGTGTGAATTACTAATTCCTAACTTTAACTATAGTATAAAAGAGTCTTTGCTTGAGTTTCTTGAGTTTAATGGTACCGTTTCTTGAAAAATAGGTTTACTAGTCAATTTTAAAGAATATCAAGAATTTCAGTCAAAAGACATATTTCAGCAAATTTTAAAATGAATAAAAAATGTATGACACTCATGGAAGTTTCTTAATTAAACATTTTAAGTATCATATATTTGTGCTTGTAAAACTTATAACAGTCGTGGTCCATAAAGTTTTCGGAATATATTTTTTTAAATAATTTTCAATTAGCCTTTGTTCTCGTGTAACACAAGTCTGGAGACATAATAAAAATTACAAATAGAAAGAAGTTAATTATTTTCTTAATTCGCTTGCTGGAACACACTGTATTAGCAATTTATGATAAACAGTAGTGTCCCTTCACAGGCAATCTGTATCAACTGAATTTTTCGGAATCGTAAATTTTTTTCGCTCTTTCTAACCTAGATTGTCATAAATTTCTCCAAAAAGTCGATTCAAACTATGTAAACCTTGAGTATAATTGTGATCAATAATGTTGAATCTTAGTAGTGTATATCATTTGTGCCCCAATTTTTCATCCTAGTAAAATTATCAATAAAATCAATTTATTGATATTTATTGTTACCTATTTATTATTATTATTATTGAAAATGAGCAGGGTCATCTAAGTCTCATGGTACTGGGGTTATCTGATGTTAACTATTGTACTGTACCCTTGAATCTTATTCTCTGATGAGGCTAGTTAGTAGTTTCCGCCATGTAGACATTATTTGTCGTATAGGGGATGTCTACCAAATTATGTGGTTCACAGAATTGATTTCCAAAATGCTTCACTCCGAGGCTTACTAGAACATTACAGTCGCAGATGGTGTGATGTGCTGTTTGGTCATGGAAGCAGTACTTTTCACATCGAGGGTCGAAATCAATCTTTATGTTAGTCAGGTGCCTCATTAAGCGACTATGGCCCATGAGAATTTCATACCTCGCGTGTTGCTCCAAGAGACATTCGTCAATAGCTTTTTGCACTTTTTGTATGAATATCTTTTTTTACCTTCAATGTTTTGAGGTCCAGGAACATAGATCAAGCAGACTCAGTTTTCACCGGATACTTCCAGAAACACTTGTAGGCAACTCCAAGATAGTCTGGATGTAAACTTTTCAGATTGGAGAGCTCTCAATGTAGCTTGACTATCAGAGCATATATAATTGTGATTTTTAAAAAAACGCACTCCATCTTCAGAACCAAGGAAGTCTTTAAAGCTGTGTGTATACCAGACAAGGCCTCCTGTTACAAAAAATTGCTTCTCCTCTGTTCATCATGCCAGACCTTCCTTTTCGGGAAGATCATCTAGGGCTTCATGAATGAGCATTCTTTTAGCATGTTATCAAAGTGCATGCAAAGGATTTCATCCCGAACTCTTTATTAATTAATAAAGATTAAGGAAGCGGTATACTTATGTGGCTCCTATGCCACTGTTAGGGTTGTTTTCTTTGATCCAATAATTGCCAGACTTTCTTCTTTTTATACTCGCTAAATCTGAATTAGTTAAATTTAACTAATTATCAGTCAATTTTCACTAATTGTAGAAGCAAGAACTCAGCAACTGACAATTAGTCAAAAGTAACTCATTCAATTGGTCATTTTCGTTTAACCAATTCAATTAGTCAAACTATGGACGTGGCGCGCCACCGGTCGCAATGGCGGACGGTGGCGAAACTACTAATTGGTCAGTCAAAATCTACCAATTGGTTAGTCAAAATTGACTAATTGCTTAGTCAAAAATGAGACGCGCATGCCCGTAACGCAGGCGCCCATTAGTTGCTTGTTTTCCGCCTTGTTTTAAATAAATCTATTCAAAGTTTTAAAATAAATAAATCAAAAATTTAAAATGAAATATATTTATTTCTAAAGCAACCCTTTAAGTCATTTTATAATTTGCACAATGATACTTACATGTAATTACTAAATTAATTATTAACTAATTAATATGATTATCAATTACAGTAATATTATTAATAATTAATAATTAAAATTATTATTTAATTAAATTAATTATTATTAAATTATATAAAACATATCATAGCGTACAAAAAAAAATTATTCAGAGAACAAAAAAATAAACTAAAGACTATCCGAAAGTTCAGTGGCAGCTGGTTTGAAGTTTCTTAATGCTGTTTCTAAGGACCTCACTGAGTTCTTTGCCGATTTTGAGATTTTATAAAGATAAACTTCCATAAAATTATCAAAAAAACGTTAGAGAAGAAGCAAAATGCACGATTAGGACGTAATGCAATTTATACAGCAAATCAAACACAGTTATTGCGCTTGCGCGATCATTAACTTGGATGTAACATCCGTCAGCTTGTATGAAGACTCGGTCCTTGGTGTCACCTTTGATAAGGATTATGTACGGTTGGACGTTCGTCGAAGCATCTTTGCGAACATCCGCCACATAATCGTCTATATTGGTTCCGAGCTGAAACAGTAACACAAAGTTGAGAGGTTTTTATTTTATCTATGAAAAAAATATTTTTGTTACTAAAAATAATATTTCAATGTTTCCAACTTTTTTGTTACAAATTCAAGTTCTTGCAATTCGAAAATAAATTTTTTGCGATTCATACTCGTAAACTGTTGTAGTATGGTTAAAAAAAGCTTAAAAAAGAGCCCAAGAACATGGAAAAATGTGGACTATTTCGGAAGTAATTGAAAATCTAAGAAAACATTGAAATTCATACTACTTTTGCAATATCTACTTAAAAACTAGACAAATTGGCTTAACCCTGGGCTTAATTTAAACAGAATTTCGAAAACAATCAACCTTTTAAAGAGACATTTTTTAGCTTCGGTATCATTGAAATTCAGAGAATTTATTCAGTCATAAAAAAGAGAGGTGGTCGAAAACTTTTTCACGCTACTGTACATTATCAGAATGATTCAGTTCCCTCGGGTTTTCGTCCATAAGGATTTAAATTTTCAACAAGTGAATTCGTAGATGCTATAAAATAGTATAACGGACATCCTCGCACTTTTTTTGCGAGATAATAACAAAAAACTGTATACTAGTAAATAAAAATGTTATACATGTGCACTATTTTGATATTAGGCTTTGTTTTCAGCTTTCTGTTATTTAATTTTTCAGAATTTGGAAATTATTTATGAAATAAACTTTTTCAATTGACTAAAAACAAGGTTAGTTCCAGGACATTAGTTACAATGTTTTTTTTTTGCTTGTCCTCAGTTTTTGGCAAAACATATTGTGTGGTTTGAAAGTCAATCTGGGGAAAATTGTAACACATAACCTCAAAATACACACACATTAACCAAATTTAACAAAACTTATTTGTTTTATTATACCACAAAATAAGAGTTCGGGGACGTCCGTCAGCATATTCGCTATCATTCCCTAAAATGTTAAAACAAAAGCTATGCTATTGGAGGGAAAAAGCAGGGAGAACTCAACACTAATGAAATCAATAATTTTATGAGTATTACATGTCCTTCATCTTAAAAAATAATATAATAATTTTTAAGAGCATTTAAAATTATTCTACAATGTTTTGGAGCCTGTAGAAACTTTTTTCGCAACTAAAATGTACAAAAAAAGGGAACATTTTAGCAAATTAAATGGCCGACGCATGAATTGAATCAAAAAAAAAAAAAATTCGTCATTCGCAGCACTAGGCAGAATCGCTAATATAAATTTCGCTTCGCTATTCACATACTCGGTAATAAACGTTAAATTCAGAAACATTAAGAATTTGTATTCCTAAGAATACGCGATTTTTCCCCCGTCTAGAAATCCCTCAACGGAAACAGAAAAAGTGCAAATCCTATTCCTCGCAATTGACTTAGTAAAATGTTACGAAAGCATTTAACCTATTTTTCATTATTAAATCTCTTTATAACTTATAAATTCAAAAAACAATCAAATTTATTTCTATTTTAATAATTCAGTTAAATGTCTTGAAAAATGCATACAAGAAATCTATTCAAATGTGTGAATTAAAATAATTTTAACCCTAGAGAGGCGGACTTGAACTGATTGAAATTAAATTTTCGAAACTCATATTACACATGAAGGAATTAAAACAGTTTATCACACATATTTTGTGAACCTATTAGAAGAAATCAAATAATCTAAAAAATTAAGCACTTTTGGGGAATAGAATACATATCTGTGAGGTCACCTGTCGATACAATTACAAGAAATTAAATATATTGAAAACACATTCTCTTTTGGGGAATAGGAACCTTTGCGGCGGCCACTATGGAAATAGAAATAAACTAGTTTCTGAGATATCCTATTCTCATAATGACATTTTAGACAGATGGAAAAATTTCGTATTCAAAATAATAGAATTAGCTTCACTTTTAAGCTGAAATCTGAAAATATTAATTTTTTTCTATTTAACGCTTACTACCGGGTATACTATTCCATTCAATTTGAACTATTCCACTTTATATATGGCAAACAATTTTCGTAAAAATTACAAATCATTTTATTGTTCTTACCTTTCAAAATTGCAGCAACTTCCGGATCAAAGACCTTCTGCAACTCGACAGCCAATTCATCAATTGTCAAATCGTTAAAATTCTTCATATTTTCTAAACTCAAATTTCTGAAAATCTGAAAACAATGAAAAAATGTCGAATCTGTATCGAAAATCTCAAACTATTATCATTTGATATAATTTGTTTAAAGGCCAAGATCGATTAAAAATGAGAGGGATTACTAAAAAGATTCATAAGATAAAGTAAAATCAGAATGATTTTACTCTAGAAGAATGCTGGAAAAATGGTATCATTTGCAAATTAGCAAACAGAAAATTTGCTTTACATTTATATCTACTGTACATTAAGGGTAGGAAATATTTTTTGTTTGTAAAAGAAATATATTATATCGCGAAACACAGATTGTACACAAAGGTTACATGCCTGTAACGCGTGCGTTGCAGTTATAGTGTTTGACGCTAGTATTGAAAAAAATGTACTTACCAAAGTATTCTTTTAAGCATTTTCCTTCCGCTACTGCTGCCTTCTGATTTTTGTTAAAAAAAGATCAACAGCACTTGATTTCACTTCACTCAAAAACTCCAAAACTTTCCACAAACTACACTGACTGCAAAATAGACGCTTCACTGCTCTTTTGACCCCTTCTTTCCCATCAATCACCATGGTTACGGAGCATGGTCACTTCACTCCGACGAGCATGGGTATTTGCGCATCAACGACTTGCAGTAGATAGTGGTTATGTTCAGAAATTGACTAACGAATTGGTAGTTCTCAGAAATGACTAACGAAAATTAGTTATTTTTTTGACTAATTCAATTGGTAAGGTACTTAGAGTGGCCCGTTGACCAATTCATTAGTCAAAACCTTGAAAGTAACTAATTTTTCAGTCAAAATTGATTGTACTAATTGAATTAGTTAAATTTTAACTAATTCAGATTTAGCGAGTACATATTTTCCCTAGCTAAAATGTTAATATTATTCAAATCAAAATCAAAGTAATGGTTGAAATTCCAACAGTGTTGTGATTAACCTGTATCAGGATTATGAACTCCACAATCTACTCTGTGTTCAGTTACTCTAGTTTTTAATCTCCTACTTGTTTCCCCAATATAGACATTTTCACAACATTTACATTTTATAAGATATATGATTCCACACAAATTTTCTATATTATCACTATTCTTTTTATTTCGTTTAAAAAGATATTTCGGATTCCAATCGTGTACAAAACTACGAATTTTGCCGACGTTTTGTGAAAATTGCAGATCACTTCTCCAGACCTTTTTTTTGTTAGTGTCAATGCAGTTATTCTCCCTACAAGAACTATTGTAGATTTCATAAATTCTTTCTCTAATAATACGTTTTATCAAAGAAAGCGGATTATTATCTTGAACTAATGTAATTTTTAATTGTTACAAATTTTCTTTTCTGAAACCTAACTTTATACACCTATCAATCAATCCTTTTATTAAACCAACCTTTTTCCAAAGAAATGATGTGAATTATAATCAAGATATCTACCCAATCACGATGGTTTTTTGTACCAATTGATAATTAAATCACCTTGACATCTTTAAATATTCTGTAAATCAGGGTAATTTATTAAATTACTCTGTTCTAGTTAAAATGTAAACTGTATTCAATTTTCTATGCTATTAAAAGCATTCATAAAATCATCATAGAATTTAAATTTTTTAAATCTCTTTTTTCTACGTCTTCTAAAACCATATTTGAAATTGTAGGGGAAAATGTAGAGCTTATAGGACAACCACTTAATTGTTTGTAGTATTTTCCAATAAATGAGAAAACTGTATTATTAAAAACCGTTCTGGTAGCTATTAAAAATGTATATTTTGTTACTTTAGTTAGGTCATGATTTAAATTAAATTTTTTCTATGCAATCCAATACAAGATCTCATGCAATGCTATCAAGCATAGGAGAAACATCCAATGAAACTGAACAATGTGTTAAGGGGAATTCAATTTTATTCAATGAGTGTTCTAAGTCCCAAATAATTTTGACAACCGATTCTATGTTTCTTGAAACAGGTTTTAAAGCATTTGATATATATTTTGCTAAGTTGTAAGTAGTAGGTCCGACTGTGGATACAATTAGTCACCGTTTCAAATTTGGTTTATGTACTTTTGGAAGAGCATAAGCTTTAACTACCACACTATTATGTATTTTTAATTTATAGGCGAATTGTTAGTTTATTATTCTTTTTCCCCCATCTGAAGGCTATATTTTTACACTCATCTTCTATGGTTGGCACAAGAGTCGTCTTATGAGAGACTGCATTAAAAAAATTTAATCCTTATGTACCTTTTGAAATTTTTCAACAAGTTTATGGTTTATGGTTTATGGATAAATTATGGTTGGACATTAATTAATTGTTTTACGACCATACTATTAACATGTATCTTGTTGCCATTAAAGGGATCACAAAATTTGCCATCCAGTGCTAAAGTTTCAACTAACTCATCCGGGATTTCAACATTTCAAATATTTTTGAAGCAATTTTTCAATCAAAAATTTTTATATTGTTTCTTACTAGTTAAATTCCTACTATGTAGTAAATTAAACTTCTTTATACACTCTTGTCTCTTTTTATACTTTAAATTATTTAGACTTAAATATTGTAAACATAAAAACATTTTAATCGATCCATCATTGATAACTCTTTTTAAACGATATTCTAAATATTTGAAAAATGACTTGATTGTTGAATATTTTTAACTGCATTTTCAATTTCATTTTTTTATTTGAAGTTAAGATTTAGAAATTTCAAGTTAGATTTTTGAAGAAAGATTGAGCACTGGTTTTTTGCAATGGATGTTGAAGCACTATTTTAGATGTATGTGAATGACGGTGGGGTACGACTGACGAGCTTGCTCAAGTGGAGGCGTAATGTTATAAAAGGAGGAATTATTTTATTTCAATCTTTCTTTTTTGAAGTTTTTTTTTCAGATTGTCACGGGTGATATGTAAATGAGATCCTAGTCATTGTGCGTACATGTAAAAAAAATCAAGTCCTACTTTCAGAATTCATGCATTAAAAATAAATTTATTGTTCTTAAAAGAAAATTTTCTGCTCTAAAAATATTCTTCTATACGTTTTTGCCAAAAGATGAGTTGTAAGCCAAAAAATAAGCGCACGAATATACTCAGCGCCGTATCCCGCCACTCCTGGAGGTGATTATGCATTACCTACGGTCTGTACATGAAAAAAGTCTAGAACATTTTTTGTTGCAAATTTTACTCTTGATATTTTCATGCTTATTAGGTATTTCAGGTTGGGTGGGGGAAATCCAATATATCTGCACGCTGAAGGCCAAACAATAATATAAATTGCATTGACGAAACTTTATTTGTCAGTATTTCAAAACAAAAATGACTTTCCCAATAAGTGTATTGGAATATTTTTTTTAGTTCTTTTAAAAGAAATTATGATATCCGTAGCAACAAAGTTCTTATGCAGATTCCTATGGCATTTATTGTGAAAAACACGAATCTAAAAGCTTTAACTCAATTCCTCGAAAAGTTTTCGAGATATTGATGTTATTTACTTTTTTATTTTGTGGCCAGTAACAGGGGTGCTTTCACGCCTTCCACGAGGCATTGGAAAAGGGGTAGGGGTGCGAGCTTATACTATTTCTGTAAGCCGTCGCAGAGGTGCCTACGTAAAAAATCGATATATGGAAAACTTGTTGAGATATCATATTACAGTATTGGGATTCGTTTTTCTCGCAAAAAATCCTATTAATACACACATTAGGAAATAAGGTTAATAAACGTACATAAAAAACATCTGCAAGAAATGAAAAGCAACAGTCAATAATTTTTAAATAAAAAAAAAACGATATCTCCAAAACTATTCGAGATATAGTGTATTAAAATAAAAATCTGTGTTTCCCGCAACAAATTTCACTGAAATCCATATTTAGAAATTATGTTAATCAAAAACAAAAGTCAATAATTTTAATGCCAAGAATCGATAAATTGAAAAGATTCGATAAATCGACTTAAGACTTTCAAGTTCGTATTTCTCCCAAAAAATTCTATAGGAATCCTTATTAAACCTTTGTCGCATGCAATTGCACTATTGTTTGGACCTTGGCGTGCAGACATCTCGCCAGCTGACGTCACAACATGAGAAACTTAATTTATTTTTGTTCAGCTATGCACACTTTCGGATATAATTGCCAAAAACCAACGATACTAGGGGTATGTTTTTGTCTAGTGGTTGTTTTTTGAGGCTAGAGGTACAAGCGTAAGCCAAATGATACGAAAATTTTTTGAAATTTGTTTCAAATGCCCTCAGACATACGAATATCAAGAAGAAAAAACTTTCTTGTTTTTTATGGAAAAAGTGTAATTTTCCCGGACTATAATCTCAACCGTTTTAATATTTCAAGGAGCAGTACCTGGTATTCTGTTTGTCCCATCTCTATTCATTACTTCATTAAAAGAAAAAAAATCATATCCATATGTCATATAAGTCTTCTTTTTGCTGCGCTTATTCGACTAGTAATCTTTGAGAGTTCATAATATTCCTTTGAATGCGGAAGATTGCTGCCACTTACTCGACGAGTTTTAACGTCTACGATATTTATTTTTTTACAACTCATGTATAATTGCAGTTGTGCTTTTTAAGCATTTTGAAGTCAGAAGAAGTATAAGGTTTGACGTCAGAGGTGAATACAGTACACTGCCTGTAACTAACGGCTTGATGCACGTGCTACTAGGGTTATTTTAATTTTTAACCAATGTCAAAACAACTCAATTATTTATGGTTAGAATTATGATTTTTTAATTCAGAAATTTTCTAATTAAAAAAATCGTATCCTCATCACTGAGCTTAGTGCAAAACATGTCAAGTTAGAAAAAAGATGGCAATATGAACGGAGTGGGGTCTCTCAATAAATACATGATATATTACCCTACAGGCCCATCAAGTTCGTACTTAGTGAGAATGTACTGTAATCGAAATTATAGGTCTATGAGCTCACATTTTACATGCAGCATCAGATAATTGTCACTCTCATAATAAAAACTGTGGCAATTTTTTATGGAGAAGGTAAAATTAATTTTTAACTCACCGTAATTTCATCGGAATTCACCGAGAATTCTTCAGAATTAACTATGATTGCTTCGGAAGTAACCACAAGATCTTCAGAATTCATTATGAATTCTTTGCACCTCTTTGCAATTCACAATGAACTCTTCGGAATTTACCATAAATTCATTGAAATTTACTGAATTCTTTGAATTTTATCCTAAGTTGTTTGGAATTCTTCGGAATTAACCTTAAAACTTTAAGATTGTTTTTTTATTCTTTCAAGTTCTTGTAATTCGTCTTAAATTATTTAAATCCATTGATTTTTTTAATTCTCTCTTAGTTCGTTTTAACTATGGTAATTCTTTAAGATCGCGACTTCAGGTGTTCGTCATGATTGTTATTCCTCAATTAAAAACTTAATATGAGCAGAAATCCTGCCTGTGTTATTGTGCACGTCTGAAATTATGCATTTGTCATAATGGAATGGTGTTACGTATATAGTCATGCAACTGGATAAACTCATGGCATTTTAGGTCTAAGACGAACGCTTTAGATTAAAAACAAGTCGCCGGGGCCCTTTTCATGTGGATGCGCACGTATTATAGCATACTCTCCAGATGCCAGAAAAGTCTGGAAACTTTATTAAATACAAATTTTCTGATGAAGAACAGTTTTTTTTACAAATAATATGCTTTGGATTTGATTGGATTCGAGGGAATATTTTAAATTATTTTTTGCTTCAAAATTGATGCTTCTTTATATATTGATGATTTGATTAATTTTTGTTGGAATTTTTTCCAAACCGTTCGGGCATTGTATTGCAAAATAGGAACGCTAAATTAAATTTATCTGTTTTTTGCAGACACCCCTAAGAAAATATCAACTCCATTATTAGACTATTTAAAGCAACGGAAGCATGAGAAACAACGACTTAGAGAAGAAAAACGCGAAGAAAGGCGGCGTCGAGATTTTGATAGGCGACGCGCAAATGAGCTTAACGTACCTAAGGTAATGAAGTTCTTCAGAAATCCTGCAAAATTATTATATTTTTATTATAATTTATGTCATTATATTGTATTATAATTATATTATTATCATTTTTGTCTCGTGTCATAATAGAAATTATACTCTTTTTCACCCATTTATGACATGAAATGTTTTTTATAGTTATACGTGGAATTACAAAATAAATAAGTATGATTTCGCTCAATCCTGATAAAAATTACTATATATCGTAACTATGCTTTAAATTATCTGTTTCCCAATTTAAAGAGTTATATCCTGCAGGCTGAAAAAATCCTTATTATATAAAAGAAGGGAGGCACTGCAGAACCAACGAAATCACATTTGGTCGACATTCAGCAAAGACAAAGAACGTTCTAGAAAATTTAATTTTCCATTTACCTAAAAGCTAAGAATTCCATTTCTAGATTATTAGATTCTTAATCAAGAAAAAAAAGTTTGGCAAAAAAAAACCCAACCACTTTTGGGAAAATAGAGAGGTAAGTTTTTGAAAAAAAGCATTTTTGGCCATGTTTAAAAACAACGTAGGGCGCGAATCTACAAAAATATATTAAGTAGCCATGCCAATATTTTTGGGTGTGCTTGTGTAATCTCTTTTTCGACAGAATGTGGTTTGACTTATTTTGTTGTGCTATCTAAATATCGCGATTAGCAAAAAGTATTTGTTAGAATTTTTCTCATCGACATTTGATAAACAATTTTAGATTTTCGTCAATTTTCCAGGTTTCGTTCTTTCAACGGAATTAATTTTAGACTCTAGAAGGCATATATGAATTTTATAATACGTAAAAGGCCGACGGGGTTAAAAATTACGTTATCCTGATACTGCGTGTATGATGTTACTATTCGTTGTTAAATAGCCTTTTAATCAATGATTTCCCTCTACATTAGAATAAGGAAGACGATGATAGTAATCAATTTCTAGTAGTTATACGGAAAACAGGTAAACATGTTGAAAAACAAAGGGATTGGCTAAAATGACTTTTTTGTAAATTTGGAAAAATGAATTCTGCCTGTTGAAAATGGACGAAAATCTTTATTTGTTTATGTATTTGTGTCACCTCCGCAGTAATTCTTCGCCACTTATACGCCGTGGTCTTATAGACAATTTCCCTGCCGTATCGTAACTAATCACGTTAAGGATCTAAGCTGGTACCTCAAACTGTTGCTGCAGTAAATCAAGAATGTCAAGCTACTCCGGTGAGAGCAAGGCATTTCTCATATTGAGGGTGATAAATACACGTGCGGGAGTGTTAAAAGAAACTTACGAACCATTACAATCTTGCCAGAAATGATGCCCATATGTTCATATTTATGGAAGTAGTGATTTTTTAAAGTAGATAGGCGGTATATAATATTTTTTCTGAATAAACAAAATAAAAATGTACAACCTTAAACAGATGATACATTTTCACCGTTTAAATATGAATATTTTACATTTTAACATACTTGATTTTAAATATGACCACTTTCTCCCTAGATCTGCATTCTATGGATATTTCATCTCATTTGGTAAAAGTTAATGATTAGTTTCTTAGTTAAGCTGTATCTATTGTCTCATTTTCGTAGAAATGCATCTATAAGAATTTGACATTTCAAAACATTTAATGTGCTCTTGTAAGGACAAGAACAGCTCCGATTTTGATATTAAAAAAATTTTATATCGTTTAAAATCAGAAACCTTTTGGAGGGGACCATTAATTATGTATATTATTTAAATAATATTGAAGATATTTATTTTAAAAATTAAGTTTTGTCACCATTTTTTCCTAAAAATCTCTATATAGTAATTTCAGAATAAAAAAAAGTTGTTAAAATAAATTGTATATCCATAATTATATATTTACATCGTAAAAATTGGCTGTGTGGGTCCAGAAATATGTACGTGTTTGACACACCATTGCGTTTATTTGATAAAAATTCATCTTTTAAGGTATAAAATTAATCATTTTGGTCGAAAATTCCACTATTGGGTTAAAATTTGAAGTACTTTGTTAAAAATGTATTGATTGGTGCATGGCTTTAGTTGAAAATTCATATCTTTGGTTGACAAATTAAATTTTTTTGTAAAGTCCTTGACTTTTGCTTGATTGTTTATGTTTTAAATAAAAATTAAACTACTTCAGGTGAAGATTCATCACTTTAGTTAAAAATTCATCTATTTCATTAAAACTTTAACTATTTTTTAAACATTGTAAATAAATTCTAAATTAATAAAATTAATATTATTGTACCTTTTTACAATTAAAGAATGCTTTGAAAGGGAAAAGTTGAATAAAAAACTTTCATTTTAATAAAAAATGTGATCGAAAGTTTGAAATCGTTCTTCACGTCCAAGGTGATGTACAATAACTAAATTTATAACTTTCTCTCTGTTATTTCTCAAGGGCAATCACACGCTTGGTTTTTGAATATTTCTAATATAGATATTCCACAGAGAGTATGGATCCTTTATCACGAGAGGAATTTAAAGAAAGAGAGAATTCATGGAGGTGTTATCATAAAGTGAGAATGTAGCAAAAAAGATATTCTTTTAAAAAAGAAACTCTCGCGAGATAACAATGTTTGAGATGGGGTTATTAATTGGATCATTGATTCTATTCTTTTGATAATAGTGTTTTATATGTGTACATTAATTTTCGCCAAAGAATGAAAAATTAGACCGTATAAAGTTTTATATTAGTCTATGTTTTTTACTTTCATATATCATGCGAACTTTAGACAATATAATTTTCTCTTGTGCATACCGGCAGTTTTTCCATAAATAATCTCTGATGAGGAATTTTAAATTAGCTTTGAAACATGTTGGTCCGTATTAATATAAAAGAGACGGAGAAAGAATAAGAAAAGAGTGAAAGGTTGGTTTTGGTTGAGTCTTTTCTCTTTCTCCATCGTTTTTCTTCTGTTATATAATTGTCTTTAATGGTCCGGAAAGTAGGTAGTTGCAAATCTAATTTTGATTTGAGAGCTTTTTTATATTCCGTTTTTGGAGTATAAAATGATTTCCAGGAAAGAAAATTTCATTTCAACCGCATAACTATTATCAAAGTCCATTTCTCTTGGAAAAATTTTACCCAAAACCATGCGTGTACTAAAAGGGGTTATGTAGCCTATTAAGATTAATTCAAAAGTTCGAATTCCCCTTCTTATCTCTGTTCTATCCTATCCTGTCATATCCATCCTGTCCGATCATATCTTACCATCCCATCCACACGGTTCTTACTTGCCTACCCTCTACGCCCCACCATACATTACCGCTTCCTCTATAACTCACATATCAATTTATAATCCCGGGATATCCTATTTGATCGGATTTACCTATATCCCGGGCTCTTCTCCAGGCGGAAATTTGTGTACGCACAGAATATCCGAGATGTCTATGGGACGTTTATGGGATATTCAAATGTCCCACGTGGGATAGACCTTCTGGATATCTTGGAAATATACTTGGTATATTAAAATTTTATCCCTATCCTCTAACTTACCAACTTTTACCTCTGCATTTCCTCCCCTCCCATATTTACGCTCCCATCCCTTCTTCTCATCCCCTCTACTACTTATCTCACCTATCCTTCGCTGCTCCTACTTCTCCTCTCCTCGCAATCATTACTTTCCTGTATTCCTCTACTTACACTCTCCTTACTTCCTCTTCCGTGATAAAGCACAACGGTTGGATACCAGACCGAAACTATGAGGTTTTCCGTATAGAAAAATTATGCTCTCATTTCATAAATGCTCTCAATCGATGCAGTGACACCTTTTACGCATACTGTAACAAAAGCATGTTTTCTTCATGTTTGCAATACCTAATAGTCATCGCACGTTCGCGCGGCTTTGAAAATTCGCAGCCGTAGGGTCGTCAAGCGCGGAGCCAAACTATCCACGGCGTATCAATGTATACCAAATTTGCACATTTAATTTTCATTTCATGAATGTTAAAAAGACTTGTAAGATTTAACCACGTAGGCAAATATTTGCCGCAATTAAAAACAAACGAGAAATATGTCGATTTTCTCTAAAAAGGAGGCACATACGCCCTTTTTCATTAACGGCCTCAATTTTAATTGGATCGTACATTTTGACCCAAAAGTTAAGTATCACTGTTTTAAAGGTAACATTTTTTAATTAAGTCTTCCACGATTAAAACGGAACACGCTCGAAATGCCTTGGTTTCAGTTGGCCTCTTGGTTATTCTCATTCTTGATTTTTCAAAGTCGGATTCCGTTTTGATCGCGGGAGGCTCAATTCCATGCCGCCGCCAACTTGTTCAAACGATTTTTGGTTAGGGACTATTAAAGCTTGACCTTGAACGAAGAAGCTGATTACATATCCCTTTGTTAACTATTCTTGATATTAACATTTTTTCCTATCTGAATCATGAAATGCGTTCGTACAAATATCATATCGTTGGTGCGATGGGCAAGGATTCTTACAAAAATAGTTTAAATAAAGAAAATACGTTGTATATATTTCATTTTTACTGATATCCATACACTCATAAGTGTCGGCTAAAAAATTTGGTGTTTTTTAATATTTACATCAATTAAAAAAAGATTGTCGATGGTGTAACTTGCTAAACGTTCCACCATTAATTATTAACCTATGTTTAGCTAACCGTATACCCTGTTCGCAATAAAGTCTAGGTTCTACTTTTTTTTAACGGCGATGCTGATTGGTTTAAAAGATAGTGGAACCTAATCTGATGATTAAATAAAGTTAATCTAAGGCTTAAAAATTAATCAAGGTTGGTGGAATCGTCCGTCAAACTTCCAGTTTGTGAATAATATAGAACCTCTTATTCCGTCAGTCGTTTTGAATGTTTAAATAATTATATCGGTACCTCTAAGTTAAATTCTCCTATCTAAGTTTCGAACTCAAACTCCCCAGTTTACAGTCCACCATTTTTTTAAAGATAAACAAGCTTTTTCTTTGTTTACTTGCTTCGAAAATACAGTGAAAAGCCTCAGATTTACCCGTTTTTCAGTACATATAATAACACGTCGCATTATCTAAACAGCTGTAAATGAGTAAGCATATAAGTGAGAAGTCGTTTTCATTATCTGTAACATTTTGACGGTTTGCCGAATTTCAGAGCAATTTCTTAATTTCTAAGCATGAACTATTGAATTTCATGTTGCATGTCATGCTGAAACACTATTTCGCACTGCACGCGCCAGAATAGGGCCCTTGGGGTCAGAGAATTTACGTAAGAGGCTCTCTAGGGAGCGACGCGAGTCCGTAAATATGACCACGTTTCTCAAGCCTGGTTCTATTACAAATTTAACCACGTAAAAGAGAGCATGTAGTTCCGCTGACAGAGCAGACATGTGATCCCGTAGACAGACTCCAAACCTACGGTGACCGGTGGGGATATAGTAACCACATCCCACCACCCGCAAGGCCTGATTAACTGAATTGTCTGTGTAAACACATGTCGCTCCAGGAAACTTGCGGTCATCAAACTCATAAAAAATCTGCTGCGGACACTCACAATCCTTAAAAGCTCCCCTCTTCCCGATTCCAAGTCCAGAGAGATCGGAGCCAACATATCGCTCCAAGAGTCATCAAAATAACCCGGTCGCTCAGAGCAATCCATATCCCCGGTGAAGGCTCCCATCGCATCATGGGAAAACCTTTTCTGGGTTCACCCTGCAATCTCTAAATAGGGCCCCGTCTGCCAAGTCTTCCAACTTCCTCGCTAGCGGGCTCTCATTTCAGCAAAAGTTTCTCAAAATGAACCTATTTGCCAGTAATTACCGGTGAAACGGCAGAGGTGTCTCGGAAGCCTCCGAGAGGCTTCTTTATGAACAGTGAGGAAGAGGGAGGGTGAGACCCTCTAGGAGAATCTTGCAATCACCCTGAGGATATTGTGAGCTCTTGAAGCCTTGGCAGCAATCGCCCTAATCTGAGCGATCAAATTCAACTATTTATCCAGCAATATTTCCAAATAGTTAAGGGTAGACTGGCACTGAATAGCCGTTTGATTGATCGTAATGGAAATGCCCTAAACTCTCCAGCCACGGGGTCAATCGCTCACAAGCCAATTCCAGGAGATCCGAAGCCTCCTGCACAGATCCCTTGGTGACGTAAAGATGTAAGTCATCCGGGTAAATAGCGTAAATAGTCTGGTCTGTAGGCCCCACATGTCTCGAGGGAGTCACGGAGATAGTTTATGAATTTATCATAAATATTCTCGGGAATGTCCCCTTCTCCCAGCTCAGTTATAAAGCCCAGAATAAGAGTCTCCATATTCTCGTTAAACAGACCCCAGTTCAACAGCTTGATGTTAAATCTGTTTAAAGAGGAGCGGCTGAGAGATTAGGAGGCTTCCAGCTTTCCAAAGACTGGGGCATGATCCGAGTTATGACTATTATCGCCAACTCGGACTGTGGAGGTCGATGCAAGAGCATCTGTGGTGAAAACAAGATTTAGGTTGTTGGCAAACCGACCAGGACCCGAAATATAGGTGGAAACGAAGTCGTTGGATGGGATCAAGCCGCTATCAAATACGGCAGGACATAATTAATTTCCCAGAAAGTTTGTATTAGGAGAGCCTCACATCGGAGAGTGGGCGTTGAAATCTCCACACATTATTAAGTAGCCTTTATTGGGCAAATAATCGATCAGGTACTGCCAGGAGCCCTGAGTGATTTTGGCGTCCGGAGGCACATAAATAGAGAGGAAGAGCACCCTCGCGAGTGACGCTTTAATTGTTGTCTCCACGACCTCCAGATCACTCGTCCATGGACCAGACAAATCCATGCTGTCAACGCAGAAACCATCTCTGATCGGAATCAGCGGACCCCCCCCCCCCCTAAACACTCTATCACACGGATAGGTCAAGTATACCTTAATTTTGAAGTTTTGACCTCGAGACAGCTATTATTTAAAGATGCATAGGACATCCAAATCATTCAGAAAGAGCAAGGACGCCACCTCCTCCCTGTTCCCAATTACACTACAAGCAGCCCACTTTTAAAATTTTACTAGCTTCCGCTTAGATTCCATTTTAGAGCCTTATATAAAATTAATTTTAGGGGCGGGAAGCCCAGACGTATTAACCTTAGAACTATATACAGAAACGAACAAAAAGTTCCCGGGGGGGGGGGGGGGGGGGGGGGGGCTGCGAGGAGGATAACCGAAGAACCACGGCCATCAGGATGTCAGAATCCCAATTCGTTAAGGGTTATCTCCGCTTTCCGAAACCCGCTGTCGTTCCAGAAACGGAACTTCATGACCTCGAATTCGAATAGATGAGTGCTATAAAGCCGACAAGAGGACACGTGCCCACCTCCACGATTGGCACACCACGCGGGAGCGAGTTTATGAGGGGATTTCTCCGTACGATGAGACCCTGCACAAAATGGTAGATCTGACATCCTCTGTGGTTCTATTGAAAATGTCCATTGCTGAGTATCTCAGCAGGACACCATTAATAAATGCCTTCTTAAATATAAGAGAAGGGGGGATAGATACGGAGTAACCCAGCTCCTTAAGTTTTTGAGAGGCAACAAGAGTATTCGCGTCATCCCTCCTTTCGCAAAAAATGTTCACCTAATTTTTCCCGTTTCTGAAAATTTGTCGCGGGCCCGAGATGACCTCCCGGATTTTGTTAGCTAGAGCAAGTGGGTCATACTTGCCGACATTTCTTCCCCTTGTGCTACATTCTACGAAAACTTGGAAGGGATAGTGGCATTTTCTGGATATGCTGTAGCGAAGGCTTCCAAATTAGACCATTTATCGCCATTCTGTGGTTGAGGGGGGGGGGGGTGTTCGTCTCCCCGTAGCCTATCGTTAACTCGGCTTTCTTCCCTGATTTCGGTGGAGTGGAAAATATCGTTCCTCTCAACAAAGAACTCTTCCGAGGAGGGCGCGGGGGAGGTCAGATTGCTATCCATAGCCAAATTTATTTCATCGTATATTACCCCACTTTTGCTTTGCAAATTCAGGTGGCTTGTCCTGAAGACTATTTAATATCTAAAAAAAGGTGAAATTAGATCGGAGTTTTTAATTTTCATTTCATTAAAAATACTTATGGACTAGCCCGCCCGATCCGAAAAATTACAAGCTAAATTTCTTGCAGACCCTGCCCATCTTCCACAATCAGTGGAAACAAGGAGATTGGATTAGTTGCTTCTAACGTGAGGCTAAATGCATTGGAAACATTAAAACCTTTTGTGGATCGTGATGGAGTTAGGCTTGCAAGTCTTTTAAACCCAAAATGCTTAGCTATAGAGCGTTAGTGCAGAGTGATGTTTAAGCAGGGGGCGATAAGCAAAATAAAACAAATAATTTAATTAACATCTACAAAAAATAAAATGTCCGAGTGGGATAAATTTACACCTTCCATTTACGAACCAGAGCTAATTAACCAAATAGCAGGATGGAAGACTGGAAAAGTGAAAGTAGAATAATAAGCGAGAAAAACAGGAGGCGGAAGTGTGCTGATTTGAACAAGGGTAGTGGGTATTGCCGATCTCTACATGTGTCAGAGTAAGTACACAGTGCTTGATTAACCTTAAGGGCATGTGATACTTAGAAAATTGTCGATTTTACCAGTTTTAGGTTCCCCCGGCTTTTTTTCTAGAATAATAAATATTTTGTCTTAAAAATTCGGGAAATGATAGCGAACATACTAACGGACGTCCCCACACACTTTTTTTTATAGTTTAATTAAAAAAAGTTTTAATTGAGCAAAATCTGATTAATTTGCGTAGCGCTTAGGAAATAGTATCGATTTTTTCAGTGATAGATTCCCTCGGCTTTTTTCCTAGGATAAGAAATATTTTGCCTTCGAAATCTGGGAAATGATAGCGAACATGCTAACGGACGTCCCTACACACTTTTTTGTGTTTTTTTATCAAAAAATGTTTGATATTGCTAACAACGTGCGTGTATACTTCGAGGTTATGTGTGTTACAATTCACCCGAACATTGCTTCCAAACTACACAACATTTTTGGCCAAAAACTTTGGACTTATAAATAAACATAGTTATTAATCTCCCGGAACTAACCTTGTTTGCAGGCAATCAAAAAGTTTATTTCATAAATAATTTCCAGATTATCGAAAAGGCAGATATGAAAAACGACGTAACCTCAAAATAATGCATATGAATAAAATTTGTATTTAGCACAATAAATTTTGTTGTTATTATCCCTCAAAAAAGAGTCCGGGGACGTCCGTTATGATATTTTACAGCATCTCAGAATTCAGTTTTTAAAAATTTTCATTTTTGTGGAAAAAAGCCTGGGAAACTGTAAGTATCACATGCCCTTAAAGAGGGCAAATAGGCCAACATTGCCGTAGATTCCAAGTGAGTTCCTTACTTCTCCCACATTTTCAGTCATCCAATATAGGTTGACCGACAAAAAAAACTTACTATAAGCGAATCGGCGTAATTCAAATAAGCAGATTTACCTCGAGAAAAGAAATTTATCCATAGGTACAAGTACAGCAGTACCCAACGTTAGCAGACAGTGTTCACGTTCGTTGGTTGCTACCCTGCTAGATGCAGATTTTTAAACATTAACTAGGCTTGGCCTTAAATTTATCTCAAAGAAGCTCTTTTGATTGAGAAACAGCGTTAAGGTTTCATAGTTCAACAGGTGTTAACGATCCGGCGTGATGAGTATGCACGCATTGATAAATCTGGAAATATCACAAAGTAACCACTTAAATGTTCGACCAGATCAAATGCTGGGGACCGATTCCGAAAGATGAAGACAGAATCAATCTTACCGAAGCTGCCGGCGAGTCATAAGGTTTTGCGAAAATTACTGAGCACGCGCACAAAGGATTGTCTTTAGCCAATCCGCCGCGCATAGGTCGTTTCAAACCTTGGTTTTTCAACAGCGACATTTATTTTCAAGTTACTGATGGCTTTCAATTATAGCGGAGTCGTGGACTATACATAATTTTAGTAACATAAAGAATTTTAAAAGTTACTAAGGCAAAGAAGGAAGTGTCACCACTATTCTATGATTTTAAAATTAATATATTTAAAGTCCCTCCTTTCCTTATGTCGCTGATTCCTCAATTTGCCATTCCTAAACATATAGAAATTCCGGCGCCAGTATAACTTAATATAAAATTAAATTCTACTCGTTGCCTGGCATCTCTGAAGACCGTTCTAACATGATAACGGCTACTTTATCCAATTGAACCCTCTTATTTTGGATTTTGCTATTATCGGTCGAAAAAGGCTTGGTGACTAATCTTTTGTCACATTACAGTGTAACTTCGTTATTGTAAATAGTACATGTTCTAGAAATGCATTCTGGTTTGTAAAACCACATTTTGACGAGTTTCTTTCACCATTTTGTCCTAAACTCTAAGTTGAATTAGGTTTTTTTACTAGAGAACGGCTAAATTGTGATCATACAAAGAAGCAATATATGAAAGGATATATGTGTCGCAATTTATTAATTTGCCAAAATTTCTTTTACGACAATATGAAGGTTGTGGAGATTTGTCCATATGTTATAGATCATCTAATACCATTTCAGGGACTCAAAAAACACAAATAAGGAGTTTATAGACCATATCATTGTTACATACAAATTAAGTAAACAAATCTGTTATTATGTATCGTAATATAAGGTAAAAAAGTTTTTATTTGTAAACATTTTAAGAACATTAATTGTGGAATTTAAAGAAATTATTTATTTATTTTTCTGATGTCATACAATTTTTAATTTAATTTTAATTTACAAAATGAACGTTGTGTAATATTAAAAATAGTTTTTTATTTAAATAATTTTTTAATGCAATTTAAATGCTATAAAATTTTAACTAATATTTAAAAACTAACATTTATTTGGTAACATTTAATGGTAAAATTTAGTGTCAGGAATAATAATTTGTTATTTAATTAATAAAAAAATGCCGGGATGGTTCTTTCATCAACTTGCATATATTGTTGCATCCTAAAAAAGAATTAGGTAGTTTCAATGAGCAAAAACTTTGGCATAAAAGTTTAAGAAATTATGTTATATTTTGAAACATACGAGGTGTGTTCAAAACGTAAGGTGACTTTTCAATTTTCGCGGTCTACGTACATTCAAGTTTTAAATTTTTTGTTTTGTTGTGTTGGTACACTCGTCACCATCATATGTTCACAGTTTTGACTATATAGCTCGTGTTGTTTTTCTGGCACAGGCGTAAAAGGTTAGAAGGTTTTGGTGTGCTCGGCGATTTTCTTCTTTCGAAAAAAATGGAGCAAAGAGTTTGCATTAAATTTTGCATGAAAAATGAAATCCAGTGCCCTAAAACTCTTGAAATGTTGATAATTTCATACGGTGAGTCTACTTTGAGTAAGAAAAATATGTATAAGTGGTACAAGCTGTTCCAAGAAAGCCGAGAGGATGTCGAAGACGAACCTCGCCCTGGACGTCCCAACACGTCAACAACAGATGAAAACATTCAAGCAGTGGAAGAAATGGTGTTGAAAGATCGCCGAATTACCATCAGAGAAGTTGCTGAAGATGTTGGCATATCGGTTGGCTCATGTCATGCTATCTTTTCGGACGTTTTGGGCATGAGACGTGTGTCAGCGAAATTTGTTCCAAAACTGCTTAATTTTGATCAAAAGATCCGACCAAAAAGAGCACCACAGTCATGCCTCAGCCTCCATATTCAGCGGATTTGGCCCCCAGTGACTTTTTTCTTTTTCCAAAACTGAAAAGACCCATGAAAGGACATCGATTTTCAACGATTGAGGAGATAAAAACTGCATCGCTGAAAGAACTCAAGGCTATACCACAAAATGATTATCAGAAGTGAGGGGGGTTACTTTGAAGGGGACAACATACATATTGGGGAATAAATGAATATTTTTTGAGAAAACCATAAAGTCACCTTATTTTTTGAACACACCTCGTATAAAGTTCTATCCGATTATTGTGAAGGAACAGATTTTGCAGCACAAGTCCTTGCCTGGGCTACAGTTACTACCACGACTACGGCTTTTTCCCACACAAATATATGACTACACTCGAGAGAACGAAGACTACCTAACAGGGTGTAGCATAAAATGAAAATATTTGAATATAAAAGGACCTGCGGTGCCCTTCTTTTCCTCTTTACGTTAGAAATAAATGTTTGAAGTTTCATCGAATTATAATCTTTTTTAACTGACCCGCAACAATAAAATATTAAACAAAATTTAAAAATATATATTTATTTAATTTACTTCAAAAATATGAGTCGTATCGGAAAAAAATTCGACACAAATGTTGTTGATGATGTCAAAATGCATCTTCTATGTTGAGGAAGTTCTTTGATTGAAGCAATCATTTTCGAGAAAAGTGAAAAAAATAGTTAAAAAAAACCTCGGAAAATATGAAATAACATTCCTGTTCTGTAAAATGTCAAAAAGGTCGCTTTTGATTTACTTTTTTGTCTTATAAGCTACCTAGGACCCAACACGCGAGCGTAATCTAATTAAACTATCACTTCCAAGTGAGTTTGAACCGAGATTTTGTTTTAAAAGAGGACATCAGCTTTCTTGATTCTATGGTAATCCTGATGAAGTCAGCTCTTTGTGTTTTGGTGACTATTCCGCTGGCCTGACTATTCACCTTCATTATTCTTTGAACGCTTGCGTATGACACGGAATTCTTTTTAATTGACTGCTGTTTCACCTTGTTGATCAACCATAATTTTAAACTCGTTTGATGTTAAGTGTGCTCCGATTGGAGACTCTGATTTCTACTAAATCCCAGTTTATGAGATTTATATAATCTGTGGCCTCAAATTTTAATTTCGGCACAACAAAAATCGCACAGCTGGCTTAGGTTTTTGCTTTTTCGGCATTTTTTGTATTCGCTTATCTACTACGACCTTTAAATCATCGGGTAAGTACCTCGTCAGACAAATTCATTTAAACAAATTCCTGTCGCCATCTGAGATAGAGTTGTGATATTTAATCGTAAACCATATAGGGGTCTATACTCTGCAAAGAATAACAACCAGTGCTATAAATTTTGAACAAGGATCTTTAGTAGAAATGGAGAGCCTCAAAACGCTATTAGCTATAGTAAGAAATTTCGCATGGTTCAACAATTCTGGGTCAAGATGAGACAGATCGACTCATCAGCATTCAGATCTCGTTCCACACTCAAGCCTTCGATTATGTCCTTCTCTATGTCTTCATATGGTTTATTCTGAAAATCACGAATAGGCAATTTTCCACAATTTTTTAGTTCTCATTAAGTATTCATATATCGAATGAGAAATACCTGCAGCAACATAGGACTTAGTTGTGACATGGCCGATATATTGTAAATCAAGCTCTTGAACTAGTGCGATATGTTCTTGTGTTATACGCGTGATCTCATCAGGTGCAGACATCACTTTAGTTTGAAATTTATGATTATCATAATATAGCCTTTCAAGATTGATAGTGTTGGACAGCGAACTGACTACATCTTGGTGTTTTTTTACTTTGTTTCACCATATTTTACTTCGATCAACTACCGAGGACTGTGCTCAGTAGATTGTACCGATCAGCCTCTCATGCTACTGTTGACGAAGGTATATAAGACCACATTAGGCCTAATTTTTCGGATCTTTTTTGGTTGTGAAAGCAAAAAGCCTTCATTACATGAGAAAGGATTTATCTAAGAAGATGACGAATAATTATTTTTATTGCAATCTTATCTTTGCCTCTTATAGCCGTACCTACTTTATTTTTATTATTCGATCTTTTTTCAAATATATATATCAAAGTTACTTCACTTTTATCAATTCTAAATAGAAATTTAAATGTATTATAAAATTTCATTTAAGTCAACTATAGTTGGTCTGTTTACGTAGGTTCTAATATTGATAATCATTCTTCAGTTTCAGTCTTTCTGTTGCTACTATCTTATTAACGTTCTCGTTGTGTCGTTTCTGCTTATGTCGCGCTCTTGCATTATCAATGTCTCCCCATTCTTCTCTGTCACCTTTTGCAATTTCCTTTAATTTCTTATTCCTTATTATTTAAATTTCTTCATTCATTTCTCTTTCCTTCTTTCCCTTTTTATCTTATCCCCCTCTTCTCTTCTTTTTCTTTCTTCTTTTGTTTCAGTCAGAGGAGGTTATCTTAACTCCCACCAGGGATTACACCTGTATGTAAGGAGTGCTTCTCTACCGATTAGCTCGGCAAAGTAATCTTTACATCTTAGCGTAAGGCTAGGATTCATCTTTCTGTAACTCAATGTTTTTCTGTTTTTTCTTATCTTTGTAAATATATGTGCTTGTGTTATTTTTTTCGCTATCAGTGGGGTTAAATTCAATCATTTACATGAATGCCATTTCAAAGTAGAATTCGAATTCAAATTTACTTTCTACTAATGATTTTTTTGATATCTTTAACGTTCCAATTACCTATTTTCCATTCATTGTTTTTATCTCCTAATTTGTTGATAAAATCTATGCCTCAATAAAAAATGGTCCTTCGAAATTTCTACTCAATTTGTTAGCTGTTTCTTCTCCGTTATTTGATAATATTATATCACTTTTCAGAACTTGTTGACCAATTTTAAAAGCTAGCGACCTACTCCTGAGATTATAATATCTAGACTGTGTTTGATGCAAAATCCTGTTCAACAAAACAAGAATCCAACGATCAAATTTGGACCACAACGAATAAACGAAAACCAAAAATCCTATTGTAATCTGAAAAAAAATAAAATAGAATTTTCGGAAAATTCATAGTATTTTCCGCATTCCATTTAAAGTGGATTCGGTGATAAATTTTTGCAAAGATCCTTTAGATAATTTTGAAAAGGGTGGTGTTGTTTATAAGATCACTTGCAGGATCTCTAAGATGAATTACGTGGGACGGACTGGCAGACGTCTTACTACTCGGATAGAGTAACACAAAAGTGATGTTCATTTGGGACGCTGTTATAAAAGTGTTCTTGCCAGACATACAAAAGCATTTGTTGACGTTGACCATGAGTTTGACTGGGATGGTGTTCAAGTTTTGCATAATGAAAGTAATGAAAGAGGAAATTCATGGAAATGCTTTATATTAAAAAACAAAAAAAGTTATCTATTAATTAAAAAACCGATTTGGATGGGTTGAACAAAAGTTATGCTAATATGATTAATTACATATAACGTAGCTGTTTCATGAATTCTGTTTTTCTTTTACTTTCCCTATTTCTGATGTAATTGTGAAAGATATTTATATTGTGTTTACAACAGATTAGCCTACTGACCCTCGTTCGATTCTCAGGTATCAAAGAGAGAGCACCTGTTCGTGGGTGCTGTCAATTTCTACCACTTAAATTTTTCTTGCCTTGATAAGGGCAATAATATTGACGAGTACCGAAACGTTGGTAATGCAAATTTATTTATGTTTTTTATTTTTATTTTATTGTAATTTGATGATAATAAAAATAAAAAAGACGAAAGAAGGAAAAAGAGAAGGAAGGGGATGTGGTTGACCGCCTTCTCATTCTTCTTTCCTCTTTTTTATTTTTGTCCGAAAATTTTATTTATATTTATTTTTTTTCAGATTACAATAGGATTTTTGGTTTTCGTTTATTCGTTATGGTCCAAATTTGGTCGTTGGATTCTTGTTTTGTTTAACAGGATTTTGCATCAATTTGATTATTGGACGTTAAATGGGATTTTTAATTTGGATTTTCGTCTAATTTAAATTTCGTAAATTTAGACTGTGTTTCATTTGCAGTCTCTAAATTCTTACTACTTCTCTCATTATTTTCAATTTTCGCATTTTATCTGCCCATTTTTCCAATTCTTAAAATTCAATTTCGCTTTTTCCATCTAAATCTTTACTTAACGCTTGAATGTGTTGGATTTCTGTTTCTGGATTTAAAAAAGCTGGAGTAAAACCTGTCGAAGAATGCTTACTTGTATTTCATGCAAACTGTAAATCATCTAAATTTTCATTCCATGATTTATGATGTTTTTCTAAATACGTTTTAATTGCCGTTTTGGCTGATCTATTACAACTTTCTGTTAGATTTGCCTGTGAATGATATTTAGGAATTTTTGAATGTCTAAACCTAAATGTTTTAGTTAAATAAATTATTGATTTATTTACGTATTCTTTTCCGTTTCTGTTTACAAAATTTTAAGTGTTCTCCATTTTGAAATTATACGTTTATGAAATTATTTTTCAACCGTTGATGCTAATTCATTTTTAACTGGAATTATTTCTTCCCATTTAGTAAACATATCAACAAATACTAGAATATATTGATTTTTTGACATTGCCATTGACTACTGTCCAAGGTTCTTCAATTTTCCTTTTTCCCATTAAAGCTATCTGATTATCTACTTTCGGTTTAATCCTTTGTGCAATATCAAATTCTTTCACGTATTTTAATGTTTCAGAGTACATTGCGGGTTAAGAATAATTTTCGAAATTTTTTTCATAAGTTTTTTTCAAACCTAAAAGACCTGCTTGTTTATTGTCATGATCCTCAATTAAGGCTTGTTCTCTTAACTGTTTTGGTATTGTTAATTTGCATGGATTGCCATCTAAATTTAGGCTTGATTTTAAAGGGTCGGGTCTATAAAAATACAAATGGTTATCGCTTGTTCTCTAGTTTAAATTGTCTTCTGTTTTATTTTTAATATGAAAAAATTTATTTTTATACTAATTAATAATTATTCTCAATTCCTTTAAAAAATTTTTCCTCCGTTTCTACTATACTAGCTGAAATACTAGAAAATTTTAATTCATTTTCGTTTAACCGCGATATTGCATCTGAGATTTAATTTAAACTTCCTTTTCTATAAACAATATCATAATCATGTTCCCATAATTCTAAACCCCATCGTGCTAGTCGAACATTTGGATTCTTAAAATTGTGAAGCCATCTTAGGGCAATGTGGTCTGTAATAACTGTGAATGAGTATCTCTCTAATTATGGTCTAAATTTTCTTATTGCCAAGACGACCGCTAGGCATTCTTTTTCTGAAGCAGATTGCGTTTTGCGCCATTTAAATCTCTACCTGCAAACGCCATTACAAAATTGTTAACGTTTATGTTTTTAGTTAATACGGCTCTTAAGCCTGTATCGCTAGCATCAGTTTCAAACTGAAATTTACTTCCAAAATCAGGGCAGGCTAAAATTGATGCTGTTAGTAAGTGTTTAATAATCGTAAATATCTGTTTCTGTTTGTTCGTCCATTTCCATTTGACTTCCTTTTTTAATAACTTTTGTAGGGTTTCTATACTTTCTGGAAATTTCGAAATAATTTTCTTACACCAAGATGACATTCCTATTAATCTTGGTATTTGTTTAACTGTTTTGGGAAATTTAGAACAGGTTTAATTTTATGCTCATCTACTTGTAAATCCTGTTCATTTACTTTAAATACTGAATATTTTATTTCGGACCCACCAAATTCGTATTTATCCAAACCTATTGTTAAGCCTGCCTTTTTAATTTTATCTAAAACGATTTCCAAATATTTTTAATGTTCTTAGAAATTTTTTGATACTATTATTACATCATCAAGGTAGCCAAATACACGTGGTTATAATTCTGGTATTATTATTCTGTCTATCAGGCGCTGGAACGTAGCAGGAGAATTCGTCAAACCAAATGGCATCCTTTTAATTCGGTACATTCCTTTGCCCGGTACAATAAAAGCTGTAATTAGTTTTTATGCTTCGTCCAGGGGTATCTGATGATATGCTGAACGAAGATCAATTTTCGAAATTTATTTTGCCGACCAATATTCCAATATTGCCAATATTTCGGACATTATAGGAATTGAGTATAAATATTTTTTAGTTATTTTATTAACTTTCCTAAAATAAAAAAAATCTTTATTTCCCATTAGCTTTTTAATCATTGCTATTGCGTTTGACCAGTTACTACTAGACGGTTCTATTATTTTTTCCTCTAAAAGTCTATCTACCTTCTCATACATAAACTCTTTTATTGTTGGTGATATGTAATAATATCTTTGCTTGATTGGCTCATGACCCTTGCCATCTATTTTGTGGTTAGTTAATTGTGTTGGTTTTAATTCTGTGTCCTGATCTATTACTTTTCTTTTAATTAAAGTTTGTAATTGCACTTGATGTTACTCATTTAATTCTATTATGGCTTAAAAAATTTCCTTGCAAAATTCTAAATTTTTATTCCTTTCTATTTTTACGCGTTTAATAATATTGTTTACTACCGCATTATTTCTAAAATTGTACCAATTACTTTTTCTAATTGCGAATAATTTTTTTATTATCGAATCATTTTTTCCTCTGTTTTATCGATAACTGTTTTCAATTTAGAATCATTTTTTCCTTTATCGCATGCCAATGGCCCTTTGTATTCTGTCTCTAATTTACCATCCTTATTTGTCGTATATAAATTCGTATCTATTTTGTTCTCGCTCTCTATTTTATTTCTATCCTTGTTTATTTTCTTTCCTACTTTTTCTTTATTTTGACTAGCCTGCTTATTTAGTCTACCGACACCCACGCTTGCTCCTGCCAGTGTTGCGTCTCTCGCTTTATAGGGTTTATGGCGTGGGGCACCATGCCACATACACTTTGTGCAACAACGGAAGAAGAGACTTCGCACTGTAGAAAATCTGTCTCTTTCTCTCGCATGTGATATCGCAAGCTAATCTTCGTTTCGATTTTTAATTTAATTTCCTTGCTCTTCCTATTCTTATTTTCCTCGGCATCATTCATTATAGGTTCCTGCATTTTAATTACATTCGCTACTATCGCATACTTAATATTTGGCAATTCTGGTAACCACCAAATCTTTTTCTCATCATCGATTTTCAAACCTAGTTTTTCTGTCATATCTGTACCTATGATTCCTATAGATCTTATATCTGGTACTAGTCGGAATAATAAATATTTTTGCGTATGTCCTACTTTAATCGTTATTAATGCTTGTCGTGTAATTTTTAATTCCTGTCCATTTGCTACCATTAATGTATCGTTCTTCGGTTTTTTGATTTCGTAATTTAAATTTTATATCGTTTATATGAATTTTTCACTCTGAATTTATGATCTTTAAAATCTATCAGAAGGTAAATTCTTGCCTCGTCTGATTCGTTTGTGTTCAACAATCACTTCGAAAATGGCCTATTTTCACGCATTTATAGCATGTAATGGGTTTTCGCGATTTACAATTAAAAATTTGGTTTCCTAGATTTTTATCAATAAAATCCTGTGCACTTAGATTTATTTCACCCTTTTAGTCCCTTTTATTAATTGCGATTCTAGGCTTGGACGTGGCAATAACTTTTTGAATAATGGTTTAATTTCTATCACGAACGCGTGAATATCTTGATCTTTTTTCTAGTTACAAGGTTTTATTTTATTTTGTATGATCTCCGAGTAAACTTTTATTTAAATACGCGTCTTCAAATTCTTCGATAAATTGGTTCAAATTTTACCAATTATCTCGATTCATCTGGTAACAACTTAATGATTCCTCTTCAAAACCCCGTCTACATTTTTTTAAATGTCTACCTCGTTAATTGTGTACCCTATTTTGAATCTAATCAAACTATTCAAGAAATAACTCGAACTCTTTTCAATATTATTTTTAAATATTATGAGCCAGTTCGACATTATTTGATAAAGGGTATGTATCATCCTGAAAGGAAAAAGAGTTGCTTGAATTTCGTGCAAATTATTTTCTGTTATCTCCTATTTTTCTATATTCCTTTATGTACATCCATCCATTCTACTGTATCTTTCTATTTTGAACTGACGCATATTTGATTTGCGCATAATTGATTGTCTTTGCACCGGTCTCGGTAATGATTATCTGTCCTCGTGACTTATTACTTCGATTGAATAAATTTCGAGTTGCATTTAAATAATATCCATTTTGTTATTAAAATTTTTTATTTCTTCTGAAAGTTCTTTTATTTTCATTTGATCGCTTTTATTCGTTTCAAAATTAATTAATTCCTCTGCACCATTCCAAAATTCATTATTCGTTTCTAAAAATTAATTATCGTTGATTTTCGCGTTTTCTCTTTCCTGCCTTTTTTATGTCTGTTTGTAGTCTTTCGCGACCTAATATTGCTTTTTCTGGTCTTTATCTATTCTTCCTCTCTCCTTTCTAAGAGTTTCTTCTCGTTCTAACCGACTCGATTCTAATCGCTCTCTGTTTCTTTCTAATCTTTCGATTTCTTTTCTCTTGAATTCAGTTCATCTATCTCTTTTACTCGTTTCGAATTCATGAATTTCTAAATTTACATTATTTTCGCCTTCTGTTCTCCAATTACTTTACTCTCTTTTCTTTTTCTATTCTCCAATTATCTAACTAATTTGGGATTGCAACTGTTGCTTGAATTGCCTATTTTTGTTTTCGACCAACTTATTATCTCTGTTTTCGTGTGACATCGATGCTTCTGCATATTCTTCATCAATTATTATTTCCGGAACTTTGTCTATTTTTACCGTCTAGTTCAGGGGTTCTTATGGTTGGTTAAAAACCGGCTCGTTCACTCAAGTGAGCGTCTTGGTTTTTACTACGGGGGGTGAGTGTGACATGACCACGTAGCGGAAGTATCCACTGAGGATGGGATGGCTTGGGGTTGTTTGTATTGCCACATTCAAATTGTGATTTTGCGCACAAGTTTCTGCGACTGACGCTTCTTGGCTTCTATTTCCTATAATTTTCGTTCCATTTTTGTCTAGTTTTTTCCTACTAGTGACTTCTTTTTCATCTTTCTACTTTTTTGTATTTTTTTTTACTTTTAAACCCTTCACTTAACGAATCTTGCTGCAAGGACTACAGATAGGGCGTCTTTTTCAGAATTGTTTTTTATTTTGTTAAAGGTGGCAGAGCTTGCGAGTATGCGAAGTATATCAATTAGTTTTTAATGGACATATATTGCAGTCTACCTGCACTTTATCGGACTATAATGCTTTTCTAATGTGCTATAACTATAATGTGCTTTTCTAAAAATCAATAAATATTTTCAAACAAACAAAATTTCAATAAAATTCTCTGAAGGACAATTTTTTCCTGACAATCCATAAAATTTACAGCGTTCAATGCATAAAAATTCCTATTATAGCACACATGTATTATTAATTTTGATTTTTTATTTTCATCATTTTAAACGTTTTCCGTTCTCGACTTGGAAGGATTACTACATGATTTCGCAAATTAAAGGATGGGAAGGATTTGCAGTGTCGAAAAGCGGGCGAAGTAAATAATGGTCAAAAAAATTTAAATAGAAATGTGGTTTATCAAATAATTTTACAAAATTAGATGGGATCTGCTGGCCCACAAGCGCTAGAAAATCTGGTCGCTTACCTCGAGAACAGATGGATAGAAGCCGGATGGTGTCTGGGTGGACTCAGGCTTCCGGTGAGGTCGGAATAAGTTGATAGCCGCGTCGATTGAAGGTAGTAAAGGGGTTGGAGGCGTATCGGTTGCCGAACAGAAAGTGGTACTCGCTCCACTCCTAGCTCTAGGCACGCAGGGAATTGTTGTCGCGAGGTGATTATAACTTTGTTATAACATTTTTAAACGCCTATCACTTCCCAAGGATTTCCGGGGCGGCCCTGGAGCCACCGTTTGGGCCACAGTATGTGGGGCGGTAGTGACGGTGAGCCGCGAGATGGTCAGGCAAATCTTACTAATCAAACGGCCGGCCAGCGTGAACATCTGCGACAAGCGGTAAACAGTGAAACTTAATTTCAACTGCTGAAGATGCTTCGGCTATAGTTAGCAATTTGCTGCTAACTTACAAGAAGTTTTAGTGAAAAGACGTATCGATAAGATGAACATTACAAATAATCATTTATCTCAAAAGAGCGAGTAATAATGATAAGCAGAAGGTGAATTTGTCGTTGAAAGATGTCGAAAATAAAGATAAGTTGAAGGAAGCTGCATCACATGATCGAGTAACGGCAATTGATGGTTTTGCGAAACCTAATAATGATCCACCATTACAACAAGTGATGTTTGCTTCGGTACAAAAAAAGTTTTGCTAGAAAACAACATAATTGAATCTTTACAGCTTCTGGCACAAGTACATGATGAGCGTGCATCTTGCTTTGGTAAGATGCTTTCAGAAGATCATCTAACACCCAGATCTGATGCTAGGCTTTATGCTAAAAGGTACTACCTATATGTTGCCCAAAAAGCAGAGGCTATAAATCTATCTGAATTTCGCCTGATATCCTGTCTTCCAACGATAATGATATCCTTACATAAGAACAAAAAAGATTTTGTAAAAACTCGTGGGGATGTAAAGATCTATTAAACATAGATGATGTTGTCTTTACGCAAGATCGTAAACATAAAAGAAACTTAAACATCGCATAAATTGACAAAAGCAAGCGTTTCCTTCCGTATTGCATGATTATTTGCTTTAAGTCTTAAAAATGTAGAAAATTTCCTAAGCATCATCAATTTTCTAGATCGTGCAATGATTCTTTAGGGTACAAGAATCAAGTATTTTGATCATGGACAATCAAGGATAACGATATAAATATGCATTACGGCGGGTATCTTTTAAGGTGACTCCTTCAGTGGACTATTGTTCTGTTTAGCGTTGAACCCATTTAGCAAAACACAAAGAAGTATTTCTCATGGGATCAGAATGCATGATAATGAGGATGGCCATCAAGGGACCCATCTGCTGCGCATGGCTCACCGGAATCTGCATGCTAGTTTCGATTAGAGATCCTCTAGGTGGAGTTGAGACACAAACTCATACAGACTTGTCACTGCGCATCGCGATAAGTACGGAACCAGAAGTCCTCATAAAGGGCGAAAAATTCTGTTTTGTTCAATGCATCCATTTAAATATATACGACTGATATACGATTATAGAGGGGACAGTATAAAATACCTGAATTTTCAACTAAAATAGGTAACTTTCAAACAAAAAATCGAATAGTTAAATTTTTGGTTAAATAATTAATATTCTCAACCAAAACAGAATTAGTCAACACATTAGATTTAGATAAGTTTTCAAGTAAAAAACTGAACTTTAAATTAAAATGGTGAATCTTCAATAAATATTACTTTGAACCAAATAGGTATATTTTCAACAAAGAACAATATTTATTTACTAAAAAAGATGATTATTCAACAAAATACATGAATTTTTTACTAAAAAGTTAAATTTTCAACCAAAAATGGAATGTTTATATTTTCATTTAAGAAAATAAATTTTCAATGAAAAAATTAATTTTCTACTAAAATGACGAATCTTCAACTAAAAAGATTAACTTTATAACAAGAAAGTGGAATTTTCAACTGAAAACAAGGTAAATTTTATATTTTAAATGAAAGGTGAAATAGTACATTTATTTAGTAAAAAAATTAATTTACAACCGACAATGACAATTTTTCAATGAAAAAGTTCAATTTCAAACTTGAAAATGTAGATTAAAAAAAATGTTCTACGAAATCTTCAAGAAAAAAGATTCTAACCAAAAAGATAAACTTTTTGCCAAATAAGACAAATCTCTAACAAAATGTATGAATTTTTAACCATGAAGATAAATTTTCTACCTAAACAAAAGTATTTTTAATGAAAATGATCAATCTTCACCCCAAAAACTGAATTTTTAACCAAATAGTTGAATTTCTAACCATAAAGATGAATTTCCAACGAAAAAGATTTTTTTTCTATCTAAAAGACAAATTTTCAACAAAATAAATCAATTTTCAGTCGCAGAAAGAAATTTTGAACAAAAATGGTTAATCTTTCACCGAACAAAATGAATTTTCAAAAACTATCATTTATTTTCTACAAAATAAAATAAACTTTTGACAAAATACATTCATTTTCAATCAAATGGTTAATTTTGTGTATAAAAAAGATAACTTTTATTTTAAAAACCGAATAGACTAAGAGGATTAATTTTCTACAAAAAAAACAAACAAATTTTCAAGCAAAAAATTAAGTTTCAACCATAAACATTAATTTTCTACAAAATACGCAAATTTTTAACTGAATAGTTGAATATTCAACATAAAAAAGATTTAATTTTCAACCGAAAATGGAAAATGTTAATTTGTGGTTATGGAAATCATTTTCAAACATCACAAATAGAATTTCCAAGAAAATAGTTAAGTTTTTAACAAACAAGCAAAAAATAATTTTTTCTTCAAAAAATGAATTTTCCAGGAAATAGTTTATTTTCAACCAAAGAAATAAATTTTTACACATTTTTCACTAAATATGTATATGAATTTTCAACAGAATATTGTAATTTTCAAAATGTAAATTTTAAATCAAACATAAAATAGTTAAGCATTTAATTTCAAAAATGTCTTAAAACAAAAAAAGACGAATTTTCAAGAAAATAATTCAAACTTCAACAAAAGAAATACGTTTTTAATAAAAATTATGTAACTTTCACTCAAGAAAATGAATTTTCATCTACGATACTTAATCTTGTACCAAAAAAATTAACCTTGGACAAAATACATTAATTTTTAACCAAATAATTAAACTTCTAACTATAAAAGATCACTCTTCAACCAAATGTCGAATAGTTAAATTAACATTTAAAAAAATTACTTTTCAATCAAACAAAGAATGAGTTTTCAACCAAATATTGTAACCAAGAAGATTAATTTTCTACCAAAAAACATTAAATTTAACAAAATACAAGAAGGATAAAAGAGGTATATTTCGGGTTCCAATTGTGTACAATACTGCGGATTTTTGAGGACAGTCCTTAAAAATTTTCAATGGAAAAAATTATTTTTTAACCCAAAAAGCAAAATTCTAACAAAATAGTAAAATTTTCCTAACAAGAATAAATTTCTTCTAAAAAAGATGTACTTTAATAAAAATACCTGAATTTTAACCAACTATTAAACTCCAAATGGAATAGTTTTTTTCTCAATATTTCTATTTTCATATATTTCATAAAGTTTTGACATGTTGATATATTATGTTATCTTCTTCCTCATTTTATTCTTCAAAATTGTAAATTTATTGAAAAATTTCGTTTAAAAATCGCGCGCTTTTCATTAGTTCTCTACCTAGAGGATTTCTTATTTCGATCAGAAACTGCAGCAACTGATCGATGTCTCAAAGCAGTTTCCCAATGATATGAACATGGAGTTCGGACTAAATAAATGCAGAACAGTGCTTTTAACCAGAGGATAATTAGAGGTTGCAGAGATAGAGAACAATTACGAGAATTACACCGAGGAAGTGACTGAGGGTGAGTCATATAAATATCTGGATATTGTCCAATCTAAGGGTATTCGTCTTACCATAGTTAAGAAAAATTCTTTTAACTTATCAAACTAAATCAGGGCAATCAACGCCAATGCCATCTTTTTCTCAACGTAATTCTTTGGGCTTGTCAAACTGTTAAAAACCGACCTTATAAGGTTAAACAGAACCATCGGTATAGTAATGAAGAAGCGCCGAATGCACCACATTAATTCGACAATTCAAAGGGTAGTTCTAGGACTATTTTAACAGCAAGTGTGATTCTGCACTTTACAATGTGATCTGTAAAGAGGATTTTGATTATACGCCCTTTAATTTGTTCTCAGAGGCGGCGTTAAATATCGGCCCAAAGCGTTAAATTAACATGAAGTGGATAGTGACGCATTCCATATTTGACTGAAAAAGGAGGTCCTGTATCCAGAAACGGAAGGATTCGTCATTGGGATTCACGGGAGGCTTGTCAGCACCAGAAATGATCGCTGCGTTACGTCACGATGTAGTTGACCTAGCCCGATTATATGGAGATACCATCAAATCCATCGCGCACATTTTGATGGTTGTTGCGTAATGACTCAGAGACTATATGCACAAAATAATTATGTGGCGGGCATTATACGCAAGGTGCACTGAACATGTTGAACATTTAGGAGTCAATAGGTTGCTCACATCAGCTCAGAAGGTTTTGTCCATCAGTCTAAATTCCTATTCAGTGACAGATGGTAGTTCTAAGAAAGCAACCAGAGGCATCTGTTGTTACCAGCAGTACTCGTGGCCGCTGTAAGGACAACAGAGGTAAAGGACGAACTCCAATCTACACCAAGCTCCTAATTTTTTACTTGTAAAATCATCCTAAAAGATTTCAAAAATTGCTTTAAATTAATTTATAACTTCCTCATTTTGTTAGGCTCTTGACTTCTTCCGTGACTGATATAAAACCAGGTTCACGCGAGAACAAGTGTTAGAAAAATAATAATTTCGATATAAGCCTTATTTGTTATATTTTTACTTCTGGTAAAAGCTCCTACATTACGCGTACTCATCAATTTGATCTATCTCACCGTCTACGACAATATTGCAGTGTACTTTTTTTCTCCCCCTTTAAACACCGAGATCCCGAGATCTACGCTTTCTTCGTCAAAGAGGGTTATTCTTAGATAATTATCCTTAAATAAAATAAACAGCGAAGAGAACATTACACGTCCTTGTCGAACACCATGAGTAATATCGAACATCAGCAGCCTTATTGTTCTTCAAAATTTTAATTGTATCCCCAGTCTTAGAGGCAGATATTCCTTCAAACTAGTTTTTCAACGTATTATCTTCTATGCCACAGGTGTGCTGCTCCTTAGCTTTACATCCCACGAATTCCTTCAAAATCTTATTGCATTTGCTTATTTTCTTCCGCTATGATTTTAAGTTTGCTTTTTTCACTAGTATTTTTAATATTCTTTTGTCGTCCCTATGATCGTTGAATATTGGTGGTGCCCAAAACTACCAATAAATTAAGTATTAGATTTTTTGAATTAGAAGCTTACGTGATTTTTTGTATAATGTAATTTTTTCGTCAATTTGAATTTTCTTTTAAAGCCTACATAAAAACGGAAGCCCGCAACCTGTTTCAAAGTTTAATGATTTAATTTTTTCATTTCAGAAAGTCATTTTGGGTAAAATGTTTAGCATACACTTATGACGAAAACTAAAAATATAAGACCCTCTTCAAATTAAGTTTTTTTTTTTAAATGCTACTTTTTCATGTAAAGTTTGTTTAGTGAAATCATTATTTTTTGAAAAAATCGTCTGTTTCATGACTTAGGTCAAAAACTGGACTATACAGCAGGAATTCTGTAGCATTTTCTCTAATTGCATCTAACATGCCCCTGCTTGACGAGGCTGATCGAGACCGTCAATCTTGAGCATTTCTCGTTGACATCTCCGGCCGACGGGATGGTCGCCACAGGATCTCCCTCCGTTTCCCTTCGCAGTCTCGCGTCACGGGTCGTGGCCCTGAGGGATGTACGCTACTAATAGGAATATCAGGAACCATCTTTGGGACGATAAATTGAAAGTGGCAGAATTGACGCGAAAACGACAACAAATGTGTAGTCCACACGGAGTAGGGAAAGAGGCGAATCTCAAAACATATTAAGGACTCAAAAAAATGCACCGCACGGAAGGATGAATTAAAGTTAAAGCTTGTGACGGCTCTCGAGGGGGGGGGGGGGGGGGGGGGGAGTGGCGCGCGTCTGCGGAGTGATGATAGTGCGGCGATTGTGCGGTGACTGCGAGAACAACAGGGGGCAAAAAAGGGTTAAAAAATTTCTACAATAAAGTCATAAAAGGATGTACATCTTCTTTTCTTGTTTTAAAGTCCAAGTCTCACCATGCTCTTTTCTCTCTCTCTATTCGCGTACCCGCTAGAGTTACCTCAATGGGATTGCAACGAAGTTCTAGTTTCTTATTCTCTTCCTTAGAAATGTAAGTCAGGTCCGCTAAGGTTTATTTATCCATAAACCTTAGGCGGTAGTTTTTAGATAGATAGCTCAAAATCCCGCACAAAAATAAATATAAACATTCGAAAGCAATTCTGAATGATTGTGCAGCGCCTTCGGCGACCCTAATTGGGAAAAACAAAGCCTTATTCGTTACGAATAGTTTTCCAGCTTTCAATTGAATTTCATTCTTCGGGGAGCTATAGTTGGTTAGTAATAAACAAATTTTGGCAGCGGTGAAATCGTAAAAAGTTCTTTTACAACATTTTCTATTCAAATTATACCAACGCTCGGCTTTGCCCTTTTGTTTTGAAAAAATGCCTAAGTCAGTTTATTGTTTTTACTATTACATTTTCTTTTAATTCGGTTCGACACATATCTTGCTTGTTACCTGGTGAAATTAAAAATGAACTATCATTATTTTTACCTTTGATAGTTGTTAAGATAGATAAAATTAACTTATTTTCTATCATTATTTGCAACAACACTTATTTGGTATGATTTCCAGTGGATACCACAAATTTAAATTTTTCCAAATTTCTAATGATTTGGATGTTTGTTTCACTTTATGAAATTTAAATTATTCATCACATCTGTGCATAAAGAATTTATTATTTCATACTTTCCTACCGTCAGAAGTTAAAAACTGTCCTATGTACCAGGTGTATACATATGAAACCGGTATTTTTTCAAAAAAAAAAACACATTTATTTCAAGAGAATGATAACAAATATTTTATTCAAAGTATGCGCCCTCG